>NW_017306456.1:1715243-1722743 GCF_000935625.1 Nanorana parkeri
TTCACATCTCAGTCAGATTGCCCACCATCATCCAACAGCTCGGCCTAGAATTGGCTGGGCGGACCACCAATCCCGGTAAGCTCCGAGCTCTGAGCCGCTCCACGGACAGGCCGGCATAGGGCATCATGGGAGTTGTAGTTTGGAGGGCAGGGGCCACTGGCCGCGTGCCCTAGGGGCAGTGTTCATGTGCCCGAACAGTCAGTCCACTTCTGCTCAAGGGGCAGCTGCTTTGGGCCCCACAACGATGACTGAGCTCGGGGCAACTGCCCCTTTTGACCTCCGCTAAAGATGGCCCTGTGTGACCTCTGCATCATCTCCACCGCCCAGCTCTGCCTCTGACCGACGTCCCCACCCAGCTCATGGCAACCAGTGACGTCACTGAGCGGGACGCCGGCCAGAGCGTTCCAGGTTGCTAAAAGCCGGCTGGGAGGTTTGAATGGCCCCTACCCATCTTCCCACCCGGCTCTTAGCAACATGGGACGCTCTGGGTGGAAGAGGAGCAGCAGGCACACTGCAAACATTGTGCAGGAGAGTGTTTTGTTTTGGAGTACAGGTCCCAAAGGTCAGCCAAAAACAAGGAGATGCTCATGAAGGATATACTGATCACATGACTCTACATTTAAAGAAAGAAACAATCAATGTTTCTCTCCCTTGAGTGTGTTGTTTTGCTATGTTTTGGTTTGTTGTTATTTGAGGTTCAAATATTAGAGTGAATAATGTATTCCGTGACAATAAAATATACCGAAAAGTAAACAGAAGGAATAAAGTGTTTTTGTACGACGCATTTCGGAAACGTACACATGAGAATGGACCCTGAGTGTTAGATTGCACAGTAGCGATGAAGTTATATATAAGAGGCCCAGGTATAAGTTGATTGTACGTCCGCTGATCAATATACTATTATTATGGACCGCAGGCTGAATTAAAGGTGACATGCGGACAGTCTCTGTTTTTGTTCTCAGTTGCTCCCCCCTCCCGCCCCCCCTATAATTATGATAAAGTGAGGACAGAATTATTGATTGCCACAATCACAGCTGAGGAGTCTCTGGCAGCTCTCGTTGAAGTTACAGCTACACTTACGGTACTCCTGTCACCAGCTTTAAACCCCCAAAGACCCCCTATCATTCAAATGTACCCCCAAATCTTCCTCCGCCTTTCTATAACACACACCAGCAGGATTGTTTCTTTAACTTGGTTCCTGTAGGAACAGTTTTCCTAACTCCCTGTGATAATATACTAGTCTTGTACAATTGTTACAGGGGCAGCTGCTGGAAGATTAGGTACTATTGGTGTAGGCATGCCTCCAGAACTACATCTCCCAAGAGCTCTAAATCAATGTATGAATGTGGAGAGGGACGGGGGTGGGCGGAGTTCTGTAGTCCAGCAGGCACTGTGCTGTCAGCCCAAACCGGACGTTAGGATCACTGTCGAATTTGTCAGGATAAGCAGGTATGTTTCTGCACTTGCAGCATGGAGAAACCATGTGGGAAATGTTCATGTGTTGCAGAGATGAGCGGCATATTTGGTTTTATATTGCCCTGACTTACACTAGGACTGGGTGCTGCTGTGTGTTGAGCGGCAATAATGATTTCAAAATACATTTTGGAAATTGCTAAAGCCTGGGCAACCTGCAGAAAAACCTGGAACAGGAGCCCCCAGACAGAGGTAGATTATAATAATGGCAGGACGGTCGTCAGATTCAGGCGATTTAGTAGAAGGAGAGGAAGGTCAGCAGCCTCTTATTATATGATTCTGTTCTGCACAACTTCCCTCTCTGAAAACCACACAGGCCATATACCACCAGGCCATATAACAGGCCTTATACCACCAGGCCATATAACAGGCCTTATACCACCAGGCCATATAACAGGCCATATAGCAGGTCTTATACCACAAAGCAATATACCAGGCCTTCTAACACCAGGCCTCATACCAACAGCCATATACCACCAAGCCTTATACCACCAAGCCATATACCAGGCCTTCTAACACCAGGCATCATACCAACAGCCATATACCACCAAGCATTATACCACCAAGCCATATACCCGGCCTTCTAACACCAGGCCATATGCCACCATGCCTTATACCACCAAGCCATATAATAGGCCTTATACCACCAAGCCATATACCAGACCTTCTAACACCAAGCCTCATACCAACAGCCATATACCACCAAGCCATACACCAGGCCTTCTAACAACAGGCCTCATACCAACAGCCATATACCACCAAGCCATATACCACCAAGCCATATACCAGGCCTTCTAACACCAGGCCATATGCCACCAGGCCTTATACCACCAAGCCATATAATAGGCCTTATACCACCAGGCCATATAATAGGCCATATACCCCACATATATACCACCATGCCTTAATACCAGACCATATACCACCAAGCCATATACCAGACCTTATACCACCAAGCCATATACCACCAGGCCTTATACAATGAGGACATATATGATCAGACTCTGTGCCTTTAGACCATGTGGCATCAAACTATATACTAGGCCATATACCGCCAGGTCATATACCAGGCCGTGTACCCCCAGGCCACTTCAGAGGGTGGGGTCACCATCAGTTGCAGGGATTTAGCTAGCAGGACAGTCAAGATGAATGCTAGAAGATGAAGATTACGGCCATTCGGTAGTTTAGCCCGAGTTCCCCTGAGCCAGTTTACATAAAATATTTCCCCGTCTGCACCGCCCTAATCTGCGTACTTTCTCTACTTCATTTGACTCAATTAATAGGGGAATTTATATCCTCACGTAGCCATAAAAGTCAGCGCTCCGAGCTGCGACGCAGAACATCCATCTAAAATGTGACCCGGAGATTCTCCTCCTTTAAAAGATAAATCGGAAGTGTTGGGAGCCGGCGATGAATTGGGCGGACTCCAAATGAAAAGCCCAACTTAGAATTAATCTTGTTTTCATTATGTTTTTAATGGCGCTACAATTATCAGAGTGGCTCTCGAATGTATGTTGTGACATTGCAGTAATTGGCTCGCCTTCCTAATCTTCATAATGGAATAAGCCCCTCAGCTGCGCGCCGTTTGTCTCTGAGACAAGAGAGAGACGCGTGGAAAGATTCATTAACCTCAGATAGCTCCGGCCCAGCCCGGGTACAACAAACAAATGAGGGGGACTAAGGGGAGGCGGTGAAGCCTTTTCACATTTTTGATGAAAGTCATTGACTGAAAGCTGAACTACGGGCACAAAAATGTGTTCATTCAAATAGATTCCTTCACAGGTACAGAGTCCAGGAAAATATCAGCTCACTCCTTACAATGGTGGTCAGTGGGAAGAATGTTCCTTACATTGGTGGTCAGTGGGAAGAATGTTCCTTACATTGGTGATCAATGGGAAGAATGGCCCTTACAGTGGTGATCAATGGGAAGAATTGCCCTTAAAGTGGTGGTCAGTGGAAGAATGCTCCTTACATTGGTGGTCAGTGGGAAGAATGCTCCTTACATTGGTGATCAATGGGAAGAATGGCCCTTACAGTGGTGATCAATGGGAAGAATTGCCCTTACAGTGGTGGTCAGTGGAAAGAATGCCCCTACATTGGTGGCCAGTGGGAAGAATGCTCCTTACATTGGTGATCAATGGGAAGAATGCTCCTTACATTGGTGATCAATGGGAAGAATGGCCCTTACATTGGTGATCAATGGGAAGAATGGCCCTTACAGTGGTGATCAATGGGAAGAATTGCCCTTACAGTGGTGGTCAGTGGAAAGAATGCCCCTACATTGGTGGCCAGTGGGAAGAATGCTCCTTACATTGGTGATCAATGGGAAGAATGCTCCTTACATTGGTGATCAATGGGAAGAATGGCCCTTACAGTGGTGATCAATGGGAAGAATTGCCCTTACAGTGGTGGTCAGTGGGAAGAATGCTCCTTACACAATGGGAAGAATGCTGCTTACATTGGTGGTCATTCAGAGGACTTCTCCTTCCACAGGTAGTCACTGGGAAGAATGCCCCTTACATTGGTGTCACGCTGCTGGCTCTGACAAGTGGAATTGGACCCAGAACTATACAGGCATTATCAAATGGGAGGCCAATCAACCGCAGCTCAAGGAACCCCTACCAACCTCTGGAGGAACCCTAGTTCCACGGAACCCTGGTTGAGAACAGCAGACATAGACTGTTCTAGGAATATGGTAGCTGCCATTACTAACTTGTTTTTGAAGGGACAGCCTCTGGGGTTGTCATCCTTTTCCCAAAGTGTAGCATCAACACTGCACAGAAGAATGATTGGGTTCAACCACAAAGCTTGCTCATTGTGAATTTGGGCCGTCGTGGTACCTGCAATGATTTGCTTATCCCAGCTCAGCAGGTTGTCTCTCACCCAGAGTAATGAAAGTTTCCTGGAATGATATCACATTTTTAGAAACAGGACCCTGGTGTGGTTATATGTTAGCTGAGGTCTACACAAAACACACACAATGATTATGTATCACAAAGGCTTTCTGTAGAATGTCACCGGTGTGATTGCTTTGTGTGTGGCGGGTCCCATTGATCAGCTGATGCCGCATCTCATCCCTCAGAGGCACCCACACAATTATCTGCAAGAAACAAGGGCCCCCCCCTATAGATGGGTCTCCTTCCTTATCAGGGACAGAGCGGGGAGATACGGTGACAGCAGAGGACGCCGCACAGACAGGGACATCAATAGAGCCAAACGAACAATGACAACTCTGCAGCATCGCCGCGCATTGTGTGATTAGGTTATCACAAAGGACATCAACAAGAGTCAGCGAGTCTATATACAATGAGAAGGACCCGGCAATAAGAGGACCGCATGTCTAGACCTGTGCGTATGGATGGACAACCTGCGGCCTAGCAGCTGCTGAGGAACTACAACTCCCAACATGCTGTACTAGCCATCAGTGAACATAGGATGCCAGTCAGGGGATGTACACATATTATATATACAGTATACATGTCAGTGAGTTACAATGGTCAGATAAAAATATCAATGTGTCTTCACTGTGAGGAAAGGAATAATAGAGGCAAATGAGAAAGAGAGAAAAAAAGAGGGGGGATGGATGGCGGAAGGAACAAAGGAAGAAAGAAGGAAAAGAGGGTAGAGAAGGAAGTGAGAGAGGAAGATGGGAAATTGCGAATAAGGAGGAAAGAGAAGGGAGGGAGAGGACAGAAAGAAGGAAGAGGAAGGAAGAAGGGATTGCATGAAGGAAGAAAGTGAGACGAATGAAGAATGTTAGGGAGGAAGGAATAAAGGGAGAGAGGAAGGAAGGATGAGGTTAAGGAAGGAGGATAGGAGGGATGGAAAAAATGAAGTGAAGAAGTAAGGAAGGAAGGAAGTGAGGAATGAAAGGAGATGCAAGAAAATAAAGAAAGGGGAGGAAGAAAAAAGGAAGATGGGGGGAAGGAAGTAAGGAAGAGTAAGTGAAGAAAGAAGGGAAGGAAGTGAGAGAGGAAGGAAAGAAGAAAGGATTAAAGCAAGGAAGGGAGGAAAAGATAAAAGGAATGAGAAAAAGGAAGAAAGGGAGGGAGAGAGTAAGGACAGAAGGAAGTGAGAGAGGAAGGGAGTAGGGGGAAATTAAGGAAGAAAGTGAGAAATTAAAGAAGAATATAAGGGAGGGATGAAGAAAAGGGAGGTAGGGAGGAATGAAGGGAGAGATGAAGGAAGGGTAGAAGGCAGGAGAGAAGGTAGGAGGAAAGGAAAGAAGGAAGGGAATGAAACAAGAAAGGAAAGAAAAAGAGCAAGGGAGGAGGGAGAAAAAAGGAAGTGAGATTGGAAGGAAGGAATAAGGTAAGGAAGAAAAGGGAGAGAGGAAGGAAGAAGGGGAAAGGGAAGGATGGGGGGAACAAAACGAAGGAAGTAAAGAAAAAAAGGAAGTGAGGAAGGAAGGTGCAAGAAAAGGAAGAAAGTAAGGGATGGAGGAAGAAAGGAGGGAAGAAAAGAAGATGGGAGGAAGGAAGAGCCTAGATGGAAGATCCAGTTCTAGGGGGCCTTCACTGTTGAATGCATGTGGTCCTGTCCGGTTTGAATTATCACTGGAGTATTAGGTATCAGCACCAGACATTCACATTAGTCAGAATGGACTACAATCTCATGTTTGGTTTACTAATTTGTATTGAGATTGTAGTCCATCCCGGGAGTGAGCTTGGAGCGGTGACTACTTTACAACACACAGGGACCATGGGAAACACAAGTAGCCCCCCCCCCCCTCCAGAAGGAAGGACAGTGTCAGCACCAAGTCAGAGATGATTGGAGGATCTACAGCCGAGTGACACACAAATAAGATACATTGTTGTTCAGAGTTAAGGGACTGCAATGTATTTTTAGGATATAACTCCGAAGTTTAGTGTCACTTTAAGTGGGTGAACCTATCTTGTTTTGTACATCCATGGCCTATATCTTGCCTTGTGTGGCCCTTTCTTGCCTTGTGTGGCCATATCTTGCCTTGTATGGCCCTATCTTGCCTTGTGTGGCCCTATCTTGCCTTGTGTGGCCCTATCCTGCCTTGTATGACCCTATCTTGCCTTGTATGGCCCTATCTTGCCTTGTGTGGCCCTATCTTGCCTTGTATGACCAGCTTGAACACACTTTCAAAGTTTTGTTGCTCTGACACAATAAAGTCAGAAGGCCTGGGGTCTGTGGCAGCATTAAATCTGCTCCTCCCCGCGCTCCCCTCCAGAGAATAGGGAGGACGTGTAGCGGAGTATACAGCTCGGTATACAGCTCGGATTTATACGCTCTTTGCTGGGTCCCCGGGCTCCGGCGATTGGTTATATGGAAGCCGCAGCCTGAGATGACTTAGACTAGTCTGCGGGAAGGGAGGGGATCGGAGGTCTGCAGGTGGTTGTGTTGCTGGCGGAGTCGGCGATTTGATGATGAAACACAGAATATAAATCAATTCTAAATATAACACGCGCAGCACACGTATGATGCGTCACATTACAAATCCCATACGTGACTTTTTCCTGAGAATAGAACTGGACACAACATCACACATAGCAGTCCGTGCACGCTTCATTATTTATTACCTAGATCACAGGACTCCCCCTGACAGTGCCTTCATCTGCTTTCCTCTCCCGAACGATGGCACCATCTTTGTTCAGGCATCATCCAGGGTCCGCATCTACTTCCTGCTGACTCAGAGGTGTCACAATCATGTAACTCCCGGTGTCTCTGCAGTTCTTGGCTGTGTTCACAAATGTCCGAGACAGATCAGCCCCTGCTGCAGCCTCTGCAGTAGGATGGAGCCATCTTTGTTCAGGCATCACCATCTACTTCCGGGATGGAGATGACACAATCAGGTCCTGGTGCCTCTGCTCCTCTTCCTATGATGTCCTAGAAGGATGGAGCCATGTTTGTTCAGGCACAGTGGCGTTACAAGGGGATGCGGGGGGTGCGGCCCCCACCTGGATGACACCATTGGAGGGGTGACACCAAAATGACTGTCAATCAGTCATTTGAGTCAGTCATTTGGTCATGGACCAAGAGCCCGACAGTGTCAGATGA
>NW_017306456.1:1725021-1735863 GCF_000935625.1 Nanorana parkeri
TCTCTCTCTCTCTCGTCCAGCATTGGGAGCTTCTCAGGTTTGGGCACATTAAAGCACACTTGTGGTCCTCTGGTCATCAATGAGCTACAAGTCCCAGCATGCTTTGCCAGCCATGGTCAGACCTTGCTGGTACCCGTAGGCCCTTGGGAGCTGCAAGTTGCCCGACTTCTGCTCAAACACCCCCCTCCCCCACCCCATCCCGGAATTTCACGGTTCGCCAGCCTCTCACCCTCCACGGAACTCGCTGTATTCCTTTGGCATCGGAAGCCGTCCAGTTATTATTCAGCGCAATGTGCCAAGACATTGACAGAACGGAGCGGCTGTAATGCAGTCTGGGGCTGTGAGACTCAAAAGAAAGAGAAGCTGCTAATTCATTGAAAAATATTGTGCGGATTCGCCGGGTTCCCGAGGACGGCAGAAAATGATGAAAATGAGCTAACCCCTTCACTGCCAAACAAGACACTCCCCACCCCCCCTCCTCCCCCCATGTGCTTATCCTGTGCCGTACATTCATGAGACCATTAAAGGGGGGGGCGTAATTGGGAAGGGTTTATTAGTTGTTGATGGGTGCAGCCAGCAATAAAAAGAGCAATTATCACTTTGTGAAATGGAAGGTGAGAATGACGTATGGGAAGGCCAACCGCAACAAACGAGCGTCCTCTACGCAAAGTAACCTTAACGTAATAATGTAATATTCAAAACTGTTCAAATCTACAGCTTTCATTACAATAATCCCTGGTGATCCTGCCATGAAAGCCAGTATTCAGGCACTCCCTGTTATAGGGTGACAACGCTCTGTCCCTGTCTCCAAATTGTACTCCTTTGTTGCCACCTTGTCGCATGGGCTTCTGATGGAGACTAAAAGTGGCTCTTGTGGTTCACATTTCACTAGCACGGTCTGCTGTTGTCACCATCAGGAAACCAGCCCTGAAAAATAGTATTTATCCCCTATGCTCCTCAGCTCCATCTTGTGGCCATAAAGCAGTAGTACATTACAGGTATTTATTTCCTATGCTCCTCAGCTCCATCTAGTGGCCATAAAGCAGTAGTACATTACAAGTGTATTTATTTCCTATGCTCCTCAGCTCCATCTAGTGGCCATAAAGCAGTAGTACATTACAAGGATTTATTTCCCAGTGCTCCTCAGCTCTATCTAGTTGCCATAAAGCAGTAGATAAATTACAGGTATTTATTTCCTATGCTCCTCAGCTCCATCTAGTGACCATAATGCAATATTACATCACAGTACATTCGACCTGAAATGAAAATATTTTAAGATTGTTCGTTTTTCGCCATCATTTGCACAGAATGAACAGAGATTATTTATAAATAGACCCCTAAATATCATTATGTTTTGGCTACTTTATATTAAAGTGGAAAGTGTAATCAATAATTGTAGTATAAATCACCCTTTTGTTATCTATTTGTGTACAGCATCATTATACGTTTCATCCTATAGATCAAGTTTTTACCTGTTGATCCTGCAGGTGCTGATGTCATCGTGCACGCACACTACCCATAGATGAAGTGACCAGATCAAGCTGTCATGTGATCGTAGTAACATAATACTAACATTAATGCTGGGATTGCTTGCAACAAAAATTGCGTGCTGGAAGGGACTTTGCCATCCACTTTAATGGTTCTGGTGGTTGGGTTACATAGCTACATAGTAGATAAAGGTTAGAAAAAGTCACAGGTCCATCCAATCCAACCTATGTGGTCTGATACCATGAACATGTATCTAAAAATATTGTAGCCTCTGGACCTCTATTCAAGAAGGTGCTGTGAAATCCTACCAGGAGGTTACCACTGCCAGCAGCAGGCCCATCCCATGGCACCCAAGAATGCCACTAGTGGGCACTGGGGACGCACATTCTGTATCCTTTGTAGGAAACAATGGATTGTACCCCACAGCTAATGATATACAAATATATATATTATGTGTTCAAAAGGGTAGGTGGCTAATCTAAGCTCACAGCTCCAAAAAACAAAAAGGTGTCATAAGATGGGCCGAATGAATTAAATGGTGCTAAAGTCGCGTCTTAACATCAATTAACTAATTCAGTTCGGAGAATCGCGCGTGGAAAATAAGTGTCAGGAGCAGATGCCGGCTGTTATCGGGCTGCGAAATGCATTTGGCACTTGTGCTGAGAAAACACTCGAAGTGATTCATGCCGCATTTTCATCTGCTAAAGGCGAAGGATTGTTCTCTCCCGTACACCGTAACTCCTCGCGGCCATTTTCAGGAACCAAAGGGCCCGTCTTCGATTGCCATACGGGGCCCAAACACTACCAGGGCTTCCTTCAGTGATGCGATACGAAGAGTGCTTCCAATGCGTCCCGGAGCAGATTAGAGTTTACTGAAACGCTGACATATACCGTCATGGGGCTCCCCGTGGAAGTTTCAAACATTTTGGTCTTTATGGATTACCAGGGTTGCTAACTGTTTGAAGTCCATCCCCTCCCCCACAGCTATTCCTACTAGGGATACACCGATACCAGTTGTTTGGTAACGAGTACGAGTACCGATATATTTTTTCCCGGTACTCGCCGATACCGAATACCGATACCGGAAGTCCCATTAAAGTGACATTAAACCCTCAGATTTTTTAACATAAACCAATACTGTAATGTGTGCCTTACTGTAATCCATGGTTGTTTCCCTTCTCTTTGCTGCTCTTCCTTTTACATCTGTATCTGTTCTCATGCTTGGAGAGAACTTCCCTTTTCAGCAGACTGCCTTGTCTCAGGAATGGATACACGGTGTCTGTGTATTAGTTTCTATAGGCTTGTAACCTGAGCCAGCACTACAGGAAGAGGCCCTGAGCTGAAAAGGGAAGTTCTCCCCCAGCATGAGAAGACATGAGGATTTAAAAGAAAGAGCAGCAAAGAGAAGGGAAACTACCATGGATTACAGTAAGGCACACATTACAGTATTGGTTTATGTTAAAAAATCTGAGGGTTTAATGTCACTTTAAGTAACCGGGGAGCCATGTAATGACTCACCGCCTGGCTTCCTGATTAGCCTTTAATAACATATGTACATTATAAGGCTCTCAGACCCGAATGGTGCTCGGGAGCTCCCGAATGCAATTCGCAAATTCGGATCCCAAATGCCATTCGGGTCGGGGAGATTCAGCTTTAGTATTAATATCTGTATCTGGTTTTCTGTGGTACTCACAACGAATATTCGTAAACTCATCCGAAACTAACGAAAACTCGGATTTCGTCCGAAACCCCCGAACCGCATTGAATTTCGGATCCGAATACCAAATTCCAAAATCACAAAATATCCGAACCGAATTTGTCCGCAGCTTACACGTCTAATGGGCAGACGGAAGGCAGCGCTCACTACATAAAAGGAATATTTTCCAGTACGCTTTGATTGTATTATCAGAAACAACTCTACTACCGTGTTTCCCTGAAAATAAGACACTGTCTGATATTTGTTTTGGCTAAAAAAACACACTGGGTCTTATTTTCGGGGGAGGTCTTATTTTTTTTTTTTATGTACAACAATCCACACTTATTCATGTAGAAAAATATGGTGATCAGGGCAATCAGGGGTGCCGTACCTTTCCGAGAGCAATTTTCTAACCAATTGCTGGCCAGAATGAGCGAAGCTTTCACTATGGATTCCTCACAGGCAGAGTGCATTTGGTATGACTCCGCCTGTGACAGGAGCCGGAGCTATAGAGGAGGCATCGGCTTATGCGGCTCTGCTCCCTCCGCTGCCGCCTCGCTTCCTCTAGCACCGGCTTCGTTGGCACCGCTGATTCCCTCCTGCCTCTCCCGCGGCTCTTCAAGTTCCCCCCTTATGCCACCACCGGCCCCGGGAATGGTCACAACTAGGTCTTATTTTCGGGGTAGGTCTTATATTTTAGCAATTCCCAAAGATAGTACTAGGTCTTATTTTCAATGCTGATGGTATAACAGGAGAGGACGTGTTGGGACTTTACATAATGAACGTACTAATTATATCTTTCCACAATCCCAGCGCGACCGGTTCTCTTTAGGAGCAACAGCATCGGCGAGCGTGTCATGGCCCCCGACGAGGTAATTCCCCCCCCCACCCCCCCACCCCCCCGCACACGTACATGCGTATTGACAACTCCATCAATACAGGGACCCAGACACGCTGGGCTGCCGGCCCCGTGTTCCCTCCTTGTCAGCTGCAATCAATTCTTCTCTTAAAAATGTTTAAAAAAATAACGGCATCGCGGCATAATTAGCGGGTATTAATTAGCGTGCTGAACAGAATCCACTTTAAAGATTAGATGCTGGTGATTAACGATCTTGCAGAGAATGCCACACAGATTAATATTCATTAACTTTTTTTTTTTTCATCATAGTCTTCTTTAGAGAGGCGTAGATCGCGCTGTAACGCTTTCACTGCCGGAGAGAAAACAGACTTGGATGTCCTGTGCGCGCAGCAAAGTGCGTTGGCGGGATACAGAACCATTCTCCAATGTGCACCTTCCGTTCACATGAGTGAAAGATTTTGATGGTTAGGAGATTGCTGCAGCGTTCACATTTTTTTTCTCTCTCAGTGAATGAGCTCAAAGGTTTGTTTTGAAGATTCAGGAAGTTGCAGAAGGATCAATGAATCAATTTTTTCTTGTTTTGTAGAATCTTCTTCTTTTGTATTGTTGACAGGGAACGGGGAATGACCCCGCGCTCAGCTGCGCTTTACCATTACAGAGAGACCCAGATGTTTCACATTTCACCCCGAAACATTTCCTTCCTTTATCTCTGCGTAAGTGGAGGGTCACATCACAAACAACTTTAGGAGGGGCAAAATAACAGGAAGAAGTATGTCTGAGAGGTACACGGATTCACGCTGACATTCCAGCGGTCGGGAACGCCGGCAGTTACAAAGTCAAAGATTTCATCGAGAGGATATTTATTTTATATATATATTATATCGATAGTTTCCAAGGGAAATGTGAAGGTTTTCATTGATCCAGGTCATGGTAGAGCTCAGGGGTGTTTTTCACATTGTCAATTTAAAAGGATTAGATAACCAGCGTGCCAATTAACTATCGCATTGTAGACCCCAGATCACCCCAATTCCTGCACCTTCACCCCTCAGATCGCCCCAATTCCTGCACCTTCACCCCTCCCAATTCCTGCACCTTCACACCTCAGACCTGACCCAATTCCTGCAACTTCACACCTCAGATCACCCCAATTCCTGCCCCTTCCCCCCTCAGATCCCTCCCAATTCCTGCACCTTCACACCTCAGACCTGACCCAATTCCTGCAACTTCACACCTCAGATCACCCCAATTCCTGCCCCTTCCCCCCTCAGATCCCTCCCAATTCCTGCACCTTCACACCTCAGACCTGACCCAATTCCTGCAACTTCACACCTCAGATCACCCCAATTCCTGCCCCTTCCCCCCTCAGATCCCTCCCAATTCCTGCACCTTCACACCTCAGACCTGACCCAATTCCTGCAACTTCACACCTCAGATCACCCCAATTCCTGCCCCTTCCCCCCTCAGATCCCTCCCAATTCCTGCACCTTCACACCTCAGACCTGACCCAATTCCTGCAACTTCACACCTCAGATCACCCCAATTCCTGCCCCTTCCCCCCTCAGATCCCTCCCAATTCCTGCACCTTCACACCTCAGACCTGACCCAATTCCTGCAACTTCACACCTCAGATCACCCCAATTCCTGCCCCTTCCCCCCTCAGATCCCTCCCAATTCCTGCACCTTCACACCTCAGACCTGACCCAATTCCTGCAACTTCACACCTCAGATCACCCCAATTCCTGCCCCTTCCCCCCTCAGATCCCTCCCAATTCCTGCACCTTCACACCTCAGACCTGACCCAATTCCTGCAACTTCACACCTCAGATCACCCCAATTCCTGCCCCTTCCCCCCTCAGATCCCTCCCAATTCCTGCACCTTCACACCTCAGACCTGACCCAATTCCTGCAACTTCACACCTCAGATCACCCCAATTCCTGCCCCTTCCCCCCTCAGATCCCTCCCAATTCCTGCACCTTCACACCTCAGACCTGACCCAATTCCTGCAACTTCACACCTCAGATCACCCCAATTCCTGCCCCTTCCCCCCTCAGATCCCTCCCAATTCCTGCACCTTCACACCTCAGACCTGACCCAATTCCTGCAACTTCACACCTCAGATCACCCCAATTCCTGCCCCTTCCCCCCTCAGATCCCTCCCAATTCCTGCACCTTCACACCTCAGACCTGACCCAATTCCTGCAACTTCACACCTCAGATCACCCCAATTCCTGCCCCTTCACCCCTCAGATCGCCCCAATTCCTGCACCTTCACCCCTCAGATCACTCCCAATTCCTGCACCTTCACACCTCAGACCTGACCCAATTCCTGCAACTTCACACCTCAGATCACCCCAATTCCTTCACTTTCACACCTCAGATCAGACCCAATTCCTACACCTTCACCCCTCAGATCAGCCCCAATTCCTGCACCTCCACCCCTCAAATCACCCCCAATTCCTGCACCTTCACACCTCCGATCACCCCAATTCCTGCACCTTCACATCTCAGATCAGACCCAATTGCTGCACACAGACCCAATTCCTGCACCTTCACCCCTCAGATCACCCCAATTCCTGCACCTTCACCCCTAAGATCAGACTCAATTCCTGCACCTTCACACCTCAGATCACCCCAATTCCTGCACCTTCCCCCCTCAAATCACCCCAATTCCTGCACCTTTACCCCTCAGATCAGCCCCAATTCCTGCACCTCCACCCCTCAAATCACTCCCAATTCCTGCACCTTCACACCTCAGATCAGACTCAATTCCTGCACCTTCCCCCCTCAGATCACCCCAATTCCTGCACCTTCCCCCCTCAAATCACCCCAATTCCTGCACCTTTACCCCTCAGATCAGCCCCAATTCCTGCACCTCCACCCCTCAAATCACTCCCAATTCCTGCACCTTCACACCTCAGATCACCCCAAGCAAATTATAAGAAGATTGAATCTCAGCTTTAATGTGATTTCCAAAATTGTTGGTATTCATTTCCAATCTTCTGCTTCCATTGAAACAGTTCCTGGTGATTTCCTCATCGTGTTCCTGCATTGTCGCCCAGTCCCACGTGCACCTCAAGCGGCCCTTCCCACACTTATCAGGCAGACATGCTTCAACTTCAACCTGCGTCTGAATTGAAATGTTTTCTAAGAGTGAACTTAAAAAAAAGACTTTTACTAGAATGATTCTCTTGTATCTGGAGGGAGGTCCGGCCCTTCTGAGAGTTCACTTCGAAGTTTCATATTCTGTTAGAAGAACAATTTTGTAAGAGAGCTCCCCCCACTTTATGACATCCGAGGGATCCTCCTTGGAGATCTCAGCCTTCTGATGTCTTAGATCCTGTCCATGTCTGAAGATACATAGAGAACCCACTACACCAAGACTGATATATTCTGGTATCTGCATGGAGGGAATACCTGCAATGATAACATTCAGAACGTGAATTCCTTTTTATTTAAAACACCTTTATCGCAGAACAGAGAATTTAGGAATGTGAAGGAACACAACGGCTACACGTATGCACATAGCCGGGCAACAGAACAAACCTCATTATCTTTTCATGCAGTTCTCAGAAAATGTAATTATATCTGCATCAACGAACATCTATTTCGATCCCACAAATTATTCCCACACATTGTGTGTCTCTTCCTTATTTGGAAAAGATTTAAAGGCTCCGAATACGAGTTTTTTAGTATCAAGTACGAGTACTGATATTTTATTTTCCGGTGCTCGCCGATACCAGAAGTCCCATTAAGGAAGCCTGGCGGGGTGTAATGACTCGTCCCCCGGCTTCCTGATTACCCGGGAAGCCGCCTCCATGCTCCCTCGTCCCTCAGGGTCAATGTGGAGATGTAGGGGGTCAAAGCGGAGATGTAGGGGGTCAAAGCGGAGATGTAGGGGGTCAAAGGGGAGATGTAGGGGTCAAAGCGGAGATGTAGGGGGGTCAGGGTGGAGCTGTAGGTGGGTCAAGGTGGAGCTGTAGGTGGGTCAAGGTGGAGCTGTAGGTGGGTCAAAGCGGAGATGTAGGGGTCAAAGTGGAGATGTAGGGGGTCAAGGTGGAGCTGTAGGTGGTCAAAGTGGAGATGTAGGGGGTCAAGGTGGAGCTGTAGGTGGGTCAAAGCGGAGATGTAGGGGTCAAAGCGGAGATGTAGGGGGTCAAAGCGGAGATGTAGGGGGTCAAAGCAGAGATGTAGGAGGTCAAGGTGGAGATGTAGGGGGTCAAAGAGGAGAAATAGGGGGTGAAAGTGGAGACCTAGGGGGTCAAAGCGGAGATGTAGGGGGTCAAAGCGGAGATGTAGGGGGTCAAAGCAGAGATGTAGGAGGTCAAAGGAGATATGTAGGGGGTCAAAGCAGATATGTAGGGGTCAAAGAGGAGATGTAGGGGGTCAAAGAGGAGATGTAGAGGGTCAAAGAGGAGATGGTGGGGGGTCAATGTGAAGGGGGTCAAGGTGGAGATGTAGGGGTCAAAGCGGAGATGTAGGGGGTCAATGTGGAGATGAAGGGGGTCAAAGTGGAGATGTAGGAGGTCAAAGGGGAGATGTATGGGGTCGAGGTGGAGATGTAGGGGGTCAAGGTGGAGATGTAGGGGGTCAAAGTGGAGATGTAGGAGGTCAATGGGGAGATGTATGAGGTCAAGGTGGAGATGTAGGGGGTCAAAGTGGAGTTGTAGGGGGTCAAAGCGGTGATGTAGGGGGTCTGTCCTGACAAGGAGCTTTTTTCTTTCTCTAAATAGTTACTGAACTTTGTACAGGACATGCCCCGACCCTCAGATTGACAAGCTGTACATGCGTCTGAATTGTCCAAAGTATACTCCTGAAGGCTATTCAGCCATTAATCCCCTATGAGCTTGTGGTATCACTTTAATGAATTCAGGGATCTTTAAAATGCTTATTCTCAATAGACATCTCTGTACACTGCAGTTTACCAAACCCCTGTGTGTATACCTATGTGACTTGGTCAAATGCAGTATGTGGGTCTATGGCGCCCCCTGGTGTTAGAATGTCTAGACTGCAGCATGAAAAGGAATGCGATTATAGCTGCAGCAGTATAAAGGGCTCGTTCACACCACATCTGTTGACGGGCATTGATCTACACAGGGCCAGGCTCAACATAAGAACACATACAAAAGAATGTTTTCTATGTGTGCTGTTCACACCATAACGTTTTGTTGAGGGGTGTTACGTAAGACTGCAGCATGCAAAACCCAGCCTCCATTAGGCACTACAAGTCCCATGATGCTTAGAAGGGATCTTTTCAAACACAGGCAGGGCATGTGATGAGCCTGTTTCGTGAGTGCTTCACCCTGTCATGCAGGACCGGTTGGCGTGCGTTGCGTCAGCACGTCCTCTTGTAGTCCAATGCAGGAATGTGCACAAAGGGTGACAACCAGGGTTGCCACCTTTTCTTCAAGTGAAACCCGAACACTCTAGCGACACGCGGACATTTTTTTGGGGGAGAATGAGTTGTGGCTTATTCATATGTAAAAGGCACCACCCGTTAATATGTAAATATCACAGTTGAGACTCTTTCCAGTGGGGGGCCAGTAGTCCCTATCTTAATTTTGGTTGTCCCTGTCTGCCTGACATCTTGTGTCCGGGTTCCTGGTGCCGTGAAACCCGGACACAGTATTCAAAACCCGGACTGTCCGGGTGAATCCTGGACAGGTGGCAACCCTAGTGACAACGCTGCTGCATAACCAATGCATTTCAGGATTTAAAGGGCACCCGCCTTCATCAGGGCTCTTTGTGAATAAATGAATGGAAGATGAGATCTGTGGTCGGGTTGAGAGGTTAGAGAGAACATGTATCAATGTTCTTATGAGCCAATACTGTTTGCTTCATAGACCTGACGAGAACATTGAGGCACCGGGACAAAAATGGGAAGAACGGGTGTCACCGGGATAGGAGGGCACAGACAGCAAGTAATTACTCACGGAGGTTCTAATCTTTCCCCACGCTAAAGTTTTTCTTGGCTCTGCCCCCATTGAATTCCAATCACTTCCTGTCCCCACTGCCAGGGGCGTAACTACAGATCACGGGGCCTCATAGCAAAAAAGTGATGGGGGTCCCCCTTATGACCTCTCTCTGAGCTGTGACTAATGACACCAAGATCCCATAGACTTCTCTTGTGCATCTGACATCAACTTTCCTACAATGTAGACTTTACAGAGGATTAGGGTTGTCACCAATTGCAACCACTCCAACCCTTAATGATACAGTGCTGTGTTATCTTTACATGTTCTATGTTTAATTGGGGACCCCTTCCACTCCCAGGCCCCATAGCAGCCCGAGTTACTACACTACCCATCCAGTCACTTCATGTCACTGTGATACCCTATCACCATAACAGGAAGTGATGGGAAGTCTCTCCCATGAGAATACAGGCAGCAAAAGCACTAACCTCCAGGGTGCCCAACCTGCAGCCCTTCGGTGCTTGTCATGCAGCCTTTAGACCCCAGCAGACAGCAGCGGTAGTGTGAATTTTGTAATGCAGTGATCTCTAGTAGTCTCATGTAACACACTCCCAGCTCTCTGACTGTCTAACTCATCATCTGCAGCAAGTCTGCAGCTTCTGCTCATTCCCTCAAGCTAAACTCTGAATTGATCACATGATCATCCAGCATAAGTTTGTCCAATGTTGCCTAACATACTTCAGGTACTGGGGGCTAGAGGGGAGAACCCCAGCAGTGTGGAATTACACAAATAGCTGCACAGAGTTTGAGAGAGAAAGTGAGTTAGAAAGGGGGGAGAGAGAAAGGGGGGAGAGGGAGGGAGGGACGAGAGAGAGTGGAGGAAGAGAGA
>NW_017306456.1:1736174-1763595 GCF_000935625.1 Nanorana parkeri
GAAAGAGGGAGGGGTAGGGGGAGAGGGGAAAGTATGGGGGAGGGGGAGAGAGATATTAATTGCGTACTTCACATTTCAACAGGACGTCTGATTCAACTACATGGTAGGGATGGGATTCCCACATATGGTGCAGACATGTTTGAAAGTTCCTTTGCACGTGGAGTCTTGCATGACTTCAAACACACAGCCCTGATTAGGACCATGGAG
This sequence comes from Nanorana parkeri, assembly GCF_000935625.1. Classification (NCBI taxonomy): domain Eukaryota; kingdom Metazoa; phylum Chordata; class Amphibia; order Anura; family Dicroglossidae; genus Nanorana; species Nanorana parkeri. The sequence continues at coordinate 1,736,382 of NW_017306456.1, forward strand.
ACGGATTCCTGACATTATAGAGCAGGGGTGGGCAACTCTGGCACTCCAGCTGTATTAAAACTACAAGTCCCATGAGTCATTGCAAGACTAATAGCCACACACATGACTCCCAGAGGCAGAGGCATGGCGGTATTTGTAATTTTGCCACAGCTGGAGTGCCGAGGTTGCCTACCCCTATTATATATCATGTGACCGGCACACCGGGATGTCTCATGGAACTGGACAGTTTTGGGATTCTCTGGATGCCGATCTGAATTTCTTTTGAACACATTTCAGTTACTTACTCGGGCGCTCAGCTTAGATTTTACTCAGAAGCTCGCTTTATTCCATGCCAGGTTCCTTTTAAGGCCTCAATAGGTCCCAGTGGCCTCCGCATGCCACAATTATCCATCCAACATAGCGGTGTCAGGAGCGCGAAAAAGCTCTTTTACGCCGTCGTTCCCGGAACCCGGAGCACATTAATGGCGTCCCCTCGCATTACGGAGCCTGTTAAGTCAGCATCCCGAGCGCTCGTTTGTGACAAAAGGGTGTCAAAGCCGGTGAATAATGGTCTCATTACCCCCCTAGTGTTGGAATTAGCAGCTTGCGCCGAAACCCGGAGGGCCTTCGGGGTAATAAAGGATTCTAATTGAGAGGCCGCCGCTTCATAAAAGTGCGCATGCAGTATAAATATTTGGAATAAGCCGGAGACAACGAGACGAGCAGACACGGGGGACCGGGGATGCTGTGTGCTAAGCACATTGGAAGAGCTGGGAAAAGGGCAGCGGAGCCTCTGGGACGGTTTTTAAAGAGGCGGATGGAGAGCGCGTCGCGGCGCAGATTGTAGGGTAAGGTGGCGGAGGTCTCCAGGGGGAAGGAAAGTTATATTTTAATGAGCCGGGGCTGTGAGACAATTATCTTTTTTAATGCATGCTAAAACATGCAAGGATAGCAATTCCATTCCATCCTTAAAGTAATTCCACCTCTGGGGGCATTTAACGGGAAGAGCGACGTCCATACTTCATCGGCCTTGTTCCTGCTGCCGTAGGAAAGTTTTGGCACCTCTGATGCTGATTTTAGTTGAAAAAGGACTTAAAGGCGTATAAACTTAAATGTAGTTTTCACGAATCCAGATTGGCGATTTCCTCGAAGAATCCAATTGGAGAGCAGTGCCAAAAAAAATGCTTCCAAGTACTTTTATTCTCCGCCTTTTTCCCAGGTCACATGACCATCTTGCCTTTTCTTTAATCTGCATGGCCCGAGCAGGAGGCGGGACCAGTCTGCTGTGAACTACAATGACGGGAGCAGCCACTGTCAATCAAACTCTCTTTCCCACCCCCTCAGGCCGATATCACCTTCAGCAGCACCTGACGGGGCGGGTAAGAGTGTTTGATTGACAGTGGCTCCTCCTGTCCTTCTCGTCTGACATCAGTACCTGACCTCACAAATGCGCTTCTGGAAGGATGGTCCAACATTCCCATAGACACACTCCTAAACCTTGTGGACACCTTCCCAGAAAAGTTGAAGCTGTTATAGCTGCAAAGGACGGGCCAACTCAATATTGTCTGTCAATCAAACCCTCTTTCCCACCCCCTCAGGCCGCCATCACCTTCAGCACTACCTGACGGGTTGAGTGTTTGATTGACAGTGGCTTCTCCTGTCATTGCAGTTCACAGCAGACTGGTCCCGCCCACTATACAGAACAGCAGAGCAGAGAATGCGCACAAGCAGTGGCTACGCTGCAGAAAGCAGATGAGCCTGCAGAGCGTTGCCACCACCAACGAACCAGAGGAAGTCACTGGCGTGATCATCAGTAGGGATGTGCGCGGGCTCAGTGTGCACCGAGTTAGCTCATGCACATGCAAAACTGGCGGGGACACATCCCCCTCCCAGGCCCCATCAGCAGTGGCTGGGGCACTCCCCGCCCCTTTGTTATGTGTAGCTTCAAGCAGGAAAATGCGCCCCTTCTCTGATACGTTTTGCACATCCTTTCAAGCTTAGCCCAATCAGCTGCGGCCAGGGAACTCTCATCCACTTCGTTACGTGCAGCTGCAAGGAACGAATAGGTCACCGCTCCAAGCTCACTCCCAGGATGGTCTACAATCTCATGTTTAGTTTAGCAATTTGTATTGAGATTGTAGTCCATCCCGGGAGCGAGCTTGGAGCGGGGACTACTTTACAACACACACAGGGGCCATGGGGAACAGACGTGGCCCCCCTCCAGAAGGAAGGACAGTGTCGGCACCATTTCAGAGATGATTGGAGGATCTCCAACCGAATAAGATACATTGTTGTTCATAGTTGAGGGACTTGAATGCAGTTTTAGGATTTAGCTACGGAGTTGTCACTTTAATAGATAATGATTAAACTTTTTGTTTAGTACAAGACAAAAGTGAAACAAAGACAATTCCGTATGTTTACTCTTATATAAAGAAAACATGTTTCAATATAAGATAAAATAAATATATCTGAACCACGTATTACTCAATTTCATTGCAAGTAAAAGAATGACTATTCATGAAGATTATTCTGTCATTGGCTCTTCCCACCCGCCATCCAAATCCAGACTTGGGAGCACTCATTGAGTTTATTACACACTGCTGCCCACTGCTGTCCACAGAGGGGAACTCATGCCAAATATTATATACACTATATTGCCAAAAGTATTGGGACGCCTTTCCACGCACATGAACTTTAATGGCATCCTAGTCTTAGTCCGTAGAACGACTTATTGCTCAGGTGACAACCTATCAGGGTACCACGCTTGTAGTCACTGAGCTCCTGAGAGCGACCCGTTCTTTCACCAATGTCTGTAGAAGCGTCTGCACGCCGAGGTGCCTCATCCTATACACCGGGGGCCATGGAGGGGATCGGAACACCTGAGGGTGTCCCAATAGTTGGCAATATAGTGTATATGAAAGCTAGTACACCTCCTATCCTCTGTTACTCACCTTACCTGTGCCTTTCCGCTGGCACCTTACAGTCATGGAGGAGCATGTGACCTGCACCCTTTTGATGGTGCCGAGTTGGAGGAGTCCATTCAGCTGAAGGGAATGGTGTTCAGCTCAGATGCAGTTGCCCAGGTAAAAGCTATAATGATGATCACAAGACGACAAAACACGAAAACCAAAAACTTTTATTATGTTTTTTTTCTTATCACAGTCACTGAAACACAGGCCAAAATGTCTAACACTGTGAACATGCTTACAAAGGGCAAATCACAGGGAGGACCTGATACAAGCACTGTTGAGCTGACCTCCAGGTAAGCTAAATACACACAGTTGCAATACCAGACATGGGAGCTGTTTGATCTGCTGTATAGCCGGTCTTATGATCCACGCACAACGGTTCAGCAACCTCACTTTTCTATGATGCAGTAAACCTACCCAGCCAGACTCCCTTGCCAGCCGGCTGATAGGACAATGTAGGAGCAGCAGTGCACCGATGATGGAGGGGGGCATGGAGGACCTCAAACTACTTGAATCGAGAAGAGGCGTACAGGAAAGGCTTGCGTACCCCTTGGCAGTCCATTTGTATAAACTGTACCCCTCAGAGGGGGTGGGGCTAACAGTAAAGCATGTGGCTTGCCGTGCCGAATGGTAGGTGTGGCCAAATAGCAGAAATAGGCGGGGCTGAAAAGCCACTGTGTCGGTGTCAGTGGGAAGAAGGGGCGAGCTGGGGTGCGGTGCTCTATGGGGTATGCCATATTGCGGTGGTATGTCCAGTGTTATCCTGGGGGTCTCTTTGTGGTGTGACACTGGATTCCCTGGCTCTAGGGCTCCTTGCACTTCTAAGAAGCAAAATGCACATCACTCAGCCGGCACTATAGAATGAGTGTTGCAAAATGCAGCCGCTGGAGTACTCTGCAGACCTCCTGCACCCATTCAGTCCCTGACTCCCCACTGACACAGTCTTGTTCCACCATTATAAAGATATTTTCATGCATTCCTAAATGTGCTGCCACGTACCCCGGGGTTGTGAAATCACTGACCTAGAGGAACAGGAAGGATTTTCTTTCCTCCGTTACAAATTGTGATTGATTTTTTTTTTTTTGCGGGTTTGTGATTCTGAGGATGCAGATTTTTAACTGTATTTGTGTCTTTTGGTTAAATTTGATGGACACTTGTCTTTTCCCAACAAGACTATCAGTGTTTCCTCCCTTTCTGTACGCATGTTGACAGTGTTAGACTGACAGCTGTGATTGGTATAGAACCCCTGGCACCTTTACCTTGGATAAAAACTATACTTTGTAGCACTCCTACAGGGGACAGTCTTATTATATTAAAGCGCTACAAGCTTGACCATCGAGAACCATTATGGTTGTACGGCCGGCAGTCATAATACTGCACACTCAGGTACATACCAGAAGTGAGCTCTGATTGGGTTCTAGTGGTCATTTTGGGTTTGATTAGATGTTGGATTTTTCAGGGTGTGAACAACACAAGGAACCCACAGACAGGCCCAGGGGAACAGAAGACATCAATCTATCAATATAAGTAAGTCAGGGCAGATAGTTGTTCATCACATTTATGAGACCTTGTTCTGTAATTCGGAAGATGTTTCATAGCCAATCCAGCCCCTTCTTCAGTTCTAATAAGTATCAGGAACATACCCCAGCATTTAAATCCACACAGTTACAATTACAATGAAGAGTCCTCAATGTCTTTCTCTGCAGCCCCAGTTATCAATGAATAAGAATCCTCTACAGCGCTCTTCTCCCGCAGCGCTCGGCCGCCGGTAGCAGAGCAGCGCCCAGCGGGGAGGAGACAAAGAATGGATGCACAGCTGTATCGGTCAGAAAATAGCACTTTCAGCAATATGCCAAAAGTGCCATTTTCGGCCGATATATTGGTGCGCCCTTAATATATATCCACATAGCTAGCATAGACACTGCAATCCCAATCTCCATGGGAAGACTCAGATGGATCTGTGACATGCATTGCATTCCTGTGTCCTTCAAACTGAGACAGATGCGTGTGCATCCAGAAGATCCGATTGCAGTCCATGTACCCATCGCACTCCTGACCACTTTTCCCATACAGATTTAGGTGGGTGCCACGGTAGTCAACGGATGGCAGCCATCTCTATACATGAATAAGAATATGGACACCGGCACTCCAAATGCAAATCAAATACGTCTATTTATGGACGCACGTCAGCACTTGTTCTGCCTGATGAAGGGGTTCCTGCGAGACCCCCGAAACGTTGCACTGAGTGTAAAATTGCTGCATGTGCGTCTATAAATAAACATATTTGACTTGCATTTGGAGTGCCTGTGTCCATATTCTTATTCATCCAGAAGATCCAAACACAAGCCAAGTAAATTGGTACAAGCAGTGGAGATTAGTGAGGAACGCAATGACCTGTGCTATAGAAATCCTTAATAATAATAATAATAATAATAATAATACACTGGGGAGACAGAGCAACCTCTGAAAACCAAATGGCCCAACATAGGAGGCCATTTATAGAAGTTAAGAATCTGCAGCTTCGGGAAATGAGACATTCTGCTGAGGACAGTGAGGTGGACATCTTTGACAGAGAGGACAACAGGAGGCATGAAAGAGGCCATCTACCTCAAACTGGAACAAGCATACCTGAGCAGGGGCGCAGGCCCTCAACACCATCTGTCTTCCACAACTTTCCCCATGTTCTTGGAAAATCAACATCCATACATCCCATGCTGACTGAATGAAGGGGTCTGTGCTATCTGTGGGGATATGAATGTTGGGGTATCTTCCTGAAACTCATTGGAACTGAAGAAGTGGCTTACATGAGCTACACAACATCTTCAACATTACAGAACAAGTCCAGTTGAATGTGACCAAATGCTATTAGCTGAACCAGCATGTCAGTCCTTAGACAGGGCAGATGTTGTGATGATGAAGCCAACTAATATTTGGGACATACTGCTGTGGAGTAGAGAACCCCTCCTCTATTATCTGTGCACAGTGCTGTAGATCAGGTCACCTTCCTGTAATAAGACAACATTTCATCCAGTCTCTTCTCATCCACCTTGGAGGTCGTGTTGGACCCCGGGGCTTCCTGAGCATATTGGTTGTGTCCATGATCCAATCGTGTTGTGTCATTTGAAGGTCCTGCCTGGTTCCTCCTTCTCTTCTGACGCCTTTTCTTTTTATTTTGTTTTGAAGCGTAGACGGACGGCGGTGCAAACTCTGGCTCTCGTTCATTTCTCAGGTCATCTTGGATTTTGGACCATCTGCCGAGCGTGAATTCTGAAGTGAAAGAGGAGAAGGTGGAGATGTCATGCTAAAAACAGACCAGACTGCTGAAGCTTATATATCACTCCCCCCACAATGGTGCTCAACTGTTGATCCATATTCATTACATTTTATTTTTTTAACTTAGCCGTTTCTGCAAATGTGGTGCAAATCATGGGTGGTGGGAGGGGCCAGCAGGGTGCTGTTCATAGCTTCCTGAAAACGTCACAGCACCCTGCCTCCGTACTCCATTTAAGAGCCCTCAGCCCTGCTGCAAGCAGTGGGCTGGCTCTTGGGAGGAATTATGCAAATATCAAAATGCCCTAATGGGTGGATGTCAGTCTGGAGGAGTGGGTGTTCCTAGGCAGGCTGCATTTGCATCAGGGCTGAGGGCTCTTGACAGGAGTACAGAGGCGGGTGCTGTGATGTTTTCAGGAAGCTATGTATAGCACCTTGCAAGCTCCTCGCTCTGGCCATGATCCACCTGCATTGCATAAAGAAGCACACAGACCCAGGAGTTCATCACTGGAACTGAACCAAAAGCATGAAGCTAGCAGAGGGAAATACGAATGTTAAAATTGGAATGGGTTGCTGTGTAAGACCCCCATAGACTACCAAGCAGCACAGTAAATAAGTGGTTAGCACTCCTGTATTACAGCACTGGGGTCCCTCGGTTTGAATTCAGGCCCAAACCATCTGAATGGAGTTTGCCTTGCCTTGTCCACCCTCCGGGTACTCCGGTTTCCTTTCACATTACAAAGACATGCTGCCAGGTTAGGGCCAGTGGAGACCTAGGCGATCCTGGACGCGCAGCCCCATTGATTTCAATGGGGCTACATCCGTGCAGCAAACGCAGAAAAAAGGTTCATGTACCTTTTTTTTGCGACACACAACGTGCGGCTGTTTTAGCCGTGATCGTGTTCGATTGCACGGGTGGAATCACGGCGGGAAACCGCTCGATCCACCCAGGCGCGACATGGGTGTCATTAGAAAATAATGGCACCGCCAGCGTGATCAGCAGTGGTGGGCGACTCGGTGATCGCACGGCAATCCGCGCAGTATCGTGCACGATTGCCGCGCGGTCACGGATCGTGCGGGTGTGAACCTGGCCTCAATTGGCTCCTGTCTAATTTAGCCCTAGTATGTATGAGTTGGTCTTATGCCCTGATACCAGGTCATTCTGATAAAGGGCGCTTGGCCCCAGAAGCATGTTAGCTGGATTGTTTGAATTACATTGAGATGTAAAGGGGAGGTCTGTGCACACATTGCAGAATACATTTGGTGGGCTTATATGATGCATGCTATTTTTTTATCTAATACAGATTGTGAGTACCCATCTGTAGATATGATTTTGGGTGGCACAGTGGAGTAGTGTTTAGCACTTCTGCCTTGCAGCACTGAGAGTCACTGAATCCACACAAGGACACTATCTGCATGAAGTTTGCATGTCCTCCCTGTGCATGTGCAGGTTTACTCCCACACTCCAAAGACATGCTGGAAGGTAATTGGCTCCTGTCAAAATCTCTATGTATGTATGCGAGATAAGGACCTTAGATTGTAAGTTCCTTTAGGGCAAGGACTGATGTGAATGTAGAGTGTGTAAAGTGTAAAATAAAAGGTGCGATATAAGTAACTGTAATAAAAAAGGAATATATAAATCTACCATTCTACACCGTCAAGTCTTACCTTTTCCTCTGTCCCACTCCCTGACATGGGGTACGCCGGGTTTAGTATCTCTCCTCTCCTGTATGAGGACTTCTACCTTCCTCTCCAGCTCAGGGGTCTCTTCTGGCTCTGGTCCGATCGGTTCCTCCTCAGCTTCTGTGTCACATAGAGAAAATATAAATACTGCACATTGATATACACAAGAAAAAGCTACACAGATCTTTAGCACATATACAAAGGAAACGGGTCACATGGTCATCGTCATCAGACTGACTGATAAATGTATTTTGCTTTTACCAAAAATCAAATAACCATTTTAATTCTACCAGAGCATTATGGGAGAAAAAGAAAACACAATCTGATTGGCTGACTGGAAAGTATAGAATCTGAATATCCTTAATTTCATTTCTTTTCACCCACCCTGAGCTGTCTCCGTCTCCTCTCCTTCCCCATGTTTCATTTTACGCTGCCGCAGTTTGGCGAGGCGTGCGTCCAACATGGCTTTACGCTTTGATTTCAAGCGCTCACGCTTTACCCTTTGATCTTCAGTCTGCAAGAAGAAGAAAAGAAAATTCATGATACTTGATGACGTTTCCAGTAAATGACTATATTCAAGGAGTTTTCTAAGTGTTCATTTTGGATTTGTGACATGGCATTCGGTGGGACTTCTATCGTAATAACATTACCTCATCCCCATCGTAATCTTCCTGCCCCTTTAAATAAAAATAATGCTAAAAGAGGAGCTGACAGAACCACCATTCAAAACCATGTGGACTGGTACAGCCTGACAGAGCTCACCTTCCCCCCCTGCTGCGGTAAATAGTAGCAATGTCACACGGCACTTGCCCACCACCTCCAATCTGCTCCCGGATCTTCTTTGCCTGCTCTATCTGGGCAGCTGGAAAAAAAACAAGTCACCCCTCCTCCCCTGGCCAATCACAGTGCATCTCTATCCCTCTACTAATCATACCTCTACCTGCAGAAAGTGTGCTCTGGACTATCTCTTTTGCTAATCACATATTTTCTGCTGTAGGGAATCTGATTCAGGGGGAAAAAAGGGGAGGGGGGGGGGGGCATGGGGGCTTTTATCAGTTTTTAAGGCTTCTGAGATTATTCAGAATTCCTTCATAGATGCCTTTGAACTGCAATTAACCTCCAAGGTTGCATCAACCTGCATCAAATGACTTCCAAAAGAAGCAGCTCTAACTGCAAACAAAAGACCAGCAACCCAGGCCCCAATCTGGACCATTGCTGCCACATATTTTTCCCTCATGTAGTCCTCTGCACTGCAGCTCACTCTACAATTGCGATTACCTTTATCCGTGCCCCTTACCTGATCTCGCAACATGTTCAGCGTATCCATTTGCTTCCGACGGTTCTGTTCATCCTTAGCAAAGGCAAAATAGCCAACACCCAGCTGCCTGGCCTCTGCAATAGCAAAAAATATGAAACAAGTTAAAAAAAAAATGATCACAGATCGTAACAACGGCAGTACAGAATGCCATTAGGCATGCATCATTGAGGTCCATCCCACCAGGGACACTGCATGTAATTTGCATGTTTGGTTTATTACAAGAAGTGTTGATAGATCATGGGGAACAGCAAAGTTTCTCTAGGTGAAGCCGATACTGCATATGAGCAATCGCACAGTTTCAGCTGCCATACCGTTGTCTCTTATGTCTTCATAATGTAAGGGACCAATCGGTCTCTTCATTGCTTCTTCCTCTTCCTGCTCCCACTGTTCTCTTTGCATCTCCCGTCTCATATCCTCAGACAGTAAAGTCTTTCCTTGAGCAGCCGCCGGTCTGTAGAGACAACGAGGGGAGAGTAAAGCGTCACATATGCGTGTAACATTTGATGTTTTGCAGAGTTTAGAGCAGCGGTTCTCAACCTGTGGGTCGGGACCCCTTCGGGGGTCGAATGACAATTTGCCAGGGGTCGCCGGGAGTCTCCCGCTGTTAGATAGCGGCTCCCGGCCGCCCGGGAGAGAAACACTTTCTCCCGGAAAGTGCTCTGCTTGGAATGCATAGCTAGATTCCTATTGGCTATTTCACTTTGTAATAGCAAACTAGCTATTGCACCCGCCCACTGCTGCTGTCAATCAGTAGAGCGAGGCCTGCAGTTCTCCATCAGGTCCCCATCTAGTGATTATCATTATTATTAATAATCAAAGCCGACACCCTCGGCTTGTGTTATATGGTTTGCCATTTTAGCTGTTACAGAGGTTGGAATATCATACTTCTTATAACGTTGTATTATCATACAGGTTATGGTGAGAAGGGACTAAAGGAATCAACAAAGCCCTCCAACCAAATCAGTATGTACGCTGCACTGATGATGGCCAATAAGCCGGAAATAGCTGTATGCAGCTTGGTATAAACGGCTTGATAGTACTTGGCTTTATTTGTACTATCCACCAGTAGCTCTGAATGTGCATCTGGCTGATCTGCATGGCTCCCTCCTCTGCCCTAAAATAAGGCATATTCCTCGTATTTTTTTTTTTAAATGAGGAAAGTGAATATCTTCTGGCCTCAGAAGGCTTTACTGTGCTATACTTCTGGAAAGGAATACTAAAATCAGAATTTCCATCACAACCACTGACTTTGATGGAACATTCACAATCACCATACCCGTTCTATACTAGTCACATGCTATAGTGTCTTACTTTTTTCCTTGTAGGTCTTTGTCCATTTTCAACAGGTCTGGGAGGTCCTTCTTCATACAGCGCCTCGATCGGCCTAGAGAATCGACATAATCCACCCTACGGAAAGATTACATCTGATCACACAAACATTTATACACCCCAGAATGAAAAGGTCTAAACCTTCAGGCCTGGTTCACACCTAGGCGTATTGCATATGCGCGTCTGTCACACGTTTTGTCCCCGCGATTAGCGGTAAAAAATTTGCGCTACAAAACGCGCGTTTCCGAGGGCTACTTGGCTGTATCCCAATGGAAACGCGCAACAAAAACGGCCCAAAGTAGTACCTGTACCTTTTCAGGCGTGGGCCGTTTTGTAGCGCGTTATGGACGGGCTGAAATACGCCGAGGTGTGAACCAGACCCATTGAAAACAATGGGATTTTCATGTTTGAGCGTTTTGTAGAGCGTTCGTCAAGCGTAGAACGCGCTACAAAACGTTCAGGTGTGAACGAGGGCTGACTGTATCATAAACAACTGTCATTTTTTTCAATAAGATTATGTTTTCATGTCCTCTATCCATCGTTACATCCCAGTGCTGATGACCTTCTGCAGCTGCCTTGCAGTCTATGTGCACTCCAGCGATGGCTGCACAACATTACTTAGGGTGGGTTTCCTGATGGTGACAACAGTAAAGCATTGTGCATTATCACAGTCACTTGTAGTCTCCATTGGGAGAGAGTGTAACAGGGTGGCAAAGCATAACTGAAAGATAAGGACAGCGCATTGTCACACTACACAAGAAATGCCTGTAAAAGGACCTTCATGGCAGGATCATCAGGTATTGTTGTAAATCATATTGAAGTGCTGCCCCTTTGCATCCATTTCATGTTTACATGCACTCCGGAGATGGCAGCGTGGCATTTTTTTAGTGCAGTTCTCTTGTTTGTGACAACAGTGGACCTGCACAATGTAGTCTTCTAGTCTCCACTGGAAGTCTGTGTTACTATAAAGGATGACAACTGACAGACAGGGAAAGAGCATTGTCACCCTATAACAGGAAGAGACTAAACAAGGGCCTTCATGGTAGGATCACCACAGATTATTTTAAAGTGACACTAAACTCCGGAGTTAAATCTTAAAAATGCATTCAGGAACCTTAACTATGAACAACAATGTATCTTATTTGTGTGTCACTCGGCTGTAGATCCTCGAATCTCTGAATTGGTGCTGGCACTGTCCTTCCTTCTGGAGGGGGGCTACTTTTGTTCCCCATGGTCCCTGTGTGTGTTGACAAGTAGTCACCGCTTTAAGCTCACTCCCAGGATGGGCTACAATCTCAGTACAAATTAATAAACTAAACATGAGATTGTAGTCCATCCCGGGAGTGAGCTTAAAGCGGTGACTACTTGTCAACACACACAGAGACCATGGGGAACAAAAGTAGCCACCCTGCAGAAGGAAGGACAGTGTCAGCACCAATTCAGAGGAACAAAACGTAGCTGTGGGGAGAGGGTAGGGTCGACAGAGGGCCACAAGGACAGGATGGTACTACACATGCCCCGTGTACTTGGTGTCCCCACAACTGGTTCAAGTACATGTAAACCCAATTACTAAAATCTCAAAGGATTTAAGCCCGATTCTGTGCGCTGCTCTCCCTTTCCTCCATCCGCATTTTTTTAACTATTTCCTGTATACATCTGCATCTTCTTTCTCATCTTCTATCCTCCAGGGAAGGGCAGTCCTTATTGCGGCACAATACTGAGCCCAGGCCTGCATGATGATGCAAGCTCCAGGGTGTGCGTCTTTGACAGCCTTGGCTTCCAGGAAGTGGAACCAGCACTGCAGGATGTGGAGGGCAGCTTTGGACCATGCAAAGTGTATTTTCTTAATAGAGAACATAATAAAACATACAACATAAAAAAACTGAACATAGACTTTACCATGTTAGTAAGTTTAGTGAGTTTTTTTTAAACTCATGTAATGGCAACATTATTGATGAATAGGCATATAGTAGCAATGTAGGGTGTGTACAGGTGTCAGAGCTAGTTTAAAAAATACCAATATCAGTTTTTGGATTATTTTTTTTAAATAAAAAAATGCCATGGAGTATTTCCTCTACAACCTTGGTTCTCAACTGGTGGGTCTTGACCCCGTGTTCATTGGGTCGCTGCGTGCCTTCTACTTTTCTAGGCGAGAGGCTCCTCAGCCTTCTCCTAGCACAACACAGTCAATTCTTGCGCCAAGCAGACATTCAAAATATCAGCTTGAGGTGGGGTGGGCTGACGGTACGGCCGTGAGGGAGCTCCATCCATAAATGGATTGCTTAGAGCTCCCTCGCATGTCCTGTAAAAGGTGCCTGGACTGGAGTGACGTCACATTCTGGCTCTTCAGACCTCTACAGGACATGCAAAGGAGCTGTACAAGCAATGCGCTAATCACACAGTCTCACGCCACTAATGCACTGCACCAGGCAATCGCACCTACTGTACGCTCTGGTATGGGAGCCCGCACCGCAACACGTGGTACTGCAATGCTGTGCGTTCCATTGCAGTGTGACTTGGGTCGCGACTTAATGACCAAGGACAAATGTGGGTCCTGAGGTTACACATGTTGAGAACCACTGCTATAAAACACACTCACCATTCTTCCCCGGGGTCTTTAGGAGCAGGAACTGGCAGATCTGGAGCTCTCGCATCCTCCTCCTCTTTGTCTATCTTCTCTTTATGACACAACATCTGCACCTCTCTCTTCTTCTCTATAATCTTCTGTGCAAAATCCACCAGGTACAGCTCCTCCGTCTCCTCATCTGCCAGGCGAGAGGACGTGTTATTAACGCAGGAGAAAGGAATGGTTAAGCAGAATGTTCCAGCATCAGCTGGCGTGAAAATATATAAATAATGGGAGCTGTAAACGGGGCTTTGATGCCGCGCTTCAATGCAGCACAAGAGCGACTTAAAAGGAGTGCGTGAAGTGCGCCGGATGAGAGGCTCTCGTCTCGTACATAAAAGGACCAGCTGTGTCGGCGCTGAGCACCTCAATTTACCGATAATGAGTTGAAGCGACAGCGAGGCCAATAGATGCAGAACGGCCCGGCTCTGAACCTGGATAAGTCACAATTGTACGTGCTGATACATACACAATGCTGTGATGATGCTATATCGTCAATGGAGAGAAATCAAAGGCCATTATGAATAACAACTTACTTAACCTTTCAGACACGTAGGTGGGAAGAGAAAGTAGAAGAGTAGATAAAAAAAATGCCTATTTTACAAACATAATCACAGTCATTTCTATCATTTAGGGTTGGCTGCATCCCAGGAAGTTTAAGCCCAACTCTGCATGTATGTACGTCCCCATGTTCAGCATACACCGAGTGGCCAGATTATTATGACCACCCCATCAGTACTTCGCTGGGCCGCCTCGTGACTCTACAAGATGTTGAAAGGCGATGCGAGGAATCTGACACGGCACTGTTGCCCTTCTGTTGTCTTGTACCAGTCTTGCCCCTCCCCCGTTCTGCCCTAACATTGACTGGTCGCTGACGGCCACAATTCGCACGTTCAGACCCAGATTTTTGGCTGACAGTCTGGTCTTTAAACACTTTAACAACAGCTGCTCTTCTTCTGCTGAATTCTGCTGTTTTGCTGATACTTGCTCCATGGCTCCGAGTGCCAACAATCATCCCGCGTTCAAAGGCTGTTAAATCGCGTTGTTTCCCCTTATCTTCAGAGAAAAATCACTTCTACTGTCGTGGTAAACAACCTGCTTCCCTATTTATAATGGTCTGGCCCTCTAGCAACTTCAGCGCCAAATTATAGCTAATTTGCCAACAAACGTCAGGTGGTCATAATAATCTGGCCACTCAGTGTATACACAGATAAGGTACTAAATACGATCTAATACACATATAACAAGTAGAGGCGCACCGAAATGAAAATTTTAAAACCGAAAAGGAAAAAAAAAAAAGAAATGTTCCGCTGAAACGGTCCTCAGAGACACAGAGTCCTCAGAGACACAGAGTCCTCAGAGACACAGAGTCCTCAGAGACACAGAGTCCTCAGAGACACAGAGTCCTCAATCTCTTTTTCTGCAGCCCGTTATCAATGAACAGGAATCCTCTATACTGAGTGTTCCCGTACATTCATAACATGAGGACGTAGTATGGTTACTATAACCACAATCATGAATGGACAGGAGGTGATGTAGATTATTTCCCATTCATAAATTGAGGATATAGTCAACATGCTATGTCCTCAATTATTTACAAACACTCACCGATCACTGACTGCTTGTACCTCGCTTTCCTTCCTGCCAGCTGTCACAGGAGGCTGAGCGAGCGGTGCGGGAAGAGAGCTCAGTCTCCTGTGACAGCGCCGGCTGTCTCCGCCCACACACCGCTCTCCTCTGATCTGTGATAGGAGGCTAGGTGGTGCGGAGAGACGCCGGCCGCTCACAGCGCTCTCCTCCCGCAGTGCTTGGCCGCCTGTGAGTGACAGATTGTCTTCCCCGCTGGGACACAGAGCAGCGCCCAGCGGGGAGGAAAGAAAGCAGGGATGCGCCGCTATAGCGGCAGAAAAATTTCACTTTCGGCATTTAGCCAAAAGTGCCATTTTTGGCGGCCAATATATCGGTGCATCCCTAATAACAAGTGTCATATTGTGTCAATTACATTTTATTACAAAGTATCATCAAAACATAAGATGTTTGCAATATTTGTGCTCTCATTTCCGTCTCACCCCCTTTCTGATTTCTGCCAGACCCCTGACTCACTCATCTATCCACAACCCATTTTGGGCTAAGGTAGCTTTTGGGCTGCAGCACTGCATACTCATACCACCCAGAACAAACCCATTCCCGAGCAGCATCTATTTAGCTTTATGAGGGCTGCACCCATTTCTATACCCAAGCATAGGAATAAAGCATCGCTCCTCCATGGCTTTAGCAGGGGAACGACAGCCGGGCGCTCGCTGGCAGGAGTGCATCCTTTGTGCCAACCAAACAGGCATTTAGTAAAGGAAGAATCCGGGCACACTCCGTCCCATGCTGAATCCGTTTATTGAAAATTCATCAGTGACACGGACTCCTGACTGAGGTCTGCCCTCTCTGACATGTTTCACCCAATCCTGGGCTGAGTCATATGACCAACCTTAGGATTGGGTGAAACATGTCAGAGGTGGCAGACATTGGGCAGGACTCAGTGTCACTGATGGATTTTCAATAAACTGATTCAGTGTGGGATGGAGTGCGGATGGATTCTTCCTTTACTCTGCACCCGTTTCTATGTTATACGATTGCTTGCACTTGCCTGTAATGTTACAGGTTTGCAATTTGTCATCAACCACATTACTGGCCACTGGCACTCGCCAGCAGTCAGATTTTTCAGTTCTACTTGCAGTTCACTGTCCAAACCCTCAAACATTATCATTCTGCTGTATTTATTAGAGACATCAATAATTTTTTTTTATTGAAACCAAATAAAACCCTGTTGATCCTGCCAGAAACTCAGAGCTGTCCTGTGCAAACTTCCTCAGTCATCTGAGAGTCTAAATAGTCCTCTCAGTTCTTATCTTGGACTGCAGAAGAATTACTTCCTATGTTACATAGTTACATAGTATTTGAGGTTGAATAAAGACATTAGTCCATCAAGTCCAACCTATTAGGATCTCATTCTAGGAGTACCCGTACCCCTGTATATTACGGTCCCTTAAGAAATCGTCCAAAAGTTTCTTGAACAATTCCACATTCTTTGCTGAAATCACCGCCTGTGGCAGTGAGTTCCAGACCCTAACTGATCTTACTGTGAAGAACCCCCTTCGCCCCTTGTGCTGGAATTTTTTTTCCACCAATTTTAGGTGCTGGCCTCTAGTTTTTGTAACGGAGTTAATTTTAAACAGTTTATCGCTAATGTTGCTACCACCATTAAACATTTTGTACATGGAAATCATATCCCCCCTTAATCTCCTCACCTCTAATGTGAACATGTTTAAATTGTTGTGTTGTGGCGATGAGAATAGGAGGGATTCAGTAGTTTAGAAAAATAAAATGGGCAGGGATGACACCTGTCAGTTCACAAAATTGCTGTGTGCTTTCCACCAACAACAGGCCTTAGGAGCTAAATGCATTACTAGCAGATGAACATATAGTTTTCTGTGCCTGCAGGGTTTTTAGAGGAATAGAACATGGGGAATGTGCATGTACTGCAGGATTTTGCCCTAACACTTTACATAGTATACCTTTAGGATCACCTTCCAATCAAAAACATTTAAAAACAAAATTCTCACTCTGGTGGAAGGGTTTATATAACCCCCGAAACACATTAGTCTACTTTTATTAACTCTCCATAAAGTGTGGTGCAGAACCTGCTAGATTCTTCTTGGCCCGCTTTCTCTTCTGCATCTATTCATGTCTCTGATGAGCATGGGCAGAGGACACAGTCAGTGCCATGATACTAAAATGGAATGGAGTCCTCCATAGATCACACAGTAATGATCTGAATCAGTTCCTTCTAAGCTTACCTGGAAAGTCGCCTTTGGTCATCTTCTCGTACAGGAGAGCTTTCTCCTCCAACCTCTTCCTACAACAGAGAAAAAGTTGAAGATAAAAAGATTGCAAATTACATCTAATCTAGATGTGCCGAGTACATATCCTAATGCGGAGGTGGGCAAACTCGGGCCCTCCAGCTGTGGTGAAAAAATACAAAACCCATCACAGATATGTCTCAGGAAGTCATGCTTCAGACTAGGGATGCACCAATACTCGTATTCCCCCCAAATGCTCTGATATTTACCTCCGATAACAGAACTTGCGGTCAGAGGGAGATCTCCCTCTGACCAGCAGTGCCGAGGGAGCATGGAGCCAGCTTCCTTTCCAATCAGGAAGTCGGGTGGTGGGTTATGACCCGCCTCCCTGATTGGCTAAGAGGCCGGTTTCACTTATTGCTAGGCAGTCTGGTTTCCTAGCCAATCAGGAAGCCGGGTGGCATGTAATGACCCACATCCCAGCTTACTGATTGGTCAGGAAGCCAGGCTGCCTAGGAACAAGTGAAGCAGGCTTCTGAGCCAATCAGGAAGCCGGGAAGCTATGCAGCCTGGCTTCCTGACCAACCAGGAAGCTGGACGGCACCTTATGACCCGCTGCCCAGCTTTCGGATTGGTCAGGAAGCCCCGGCAAGTGTAATCTATCAAAAGAACACCGGGTTCTCAGGCAATCAGGAAGCCAGGCGGCGGGTCATTTTCCGCCGCCCAACTTCCTGATAATCTGGGCACGCGGCACCGGTATCAGTACTGGGTAAAATATCGGTACCCGATACCGAAAAAAACGGTATTGGTGCATCCTTACTTCAGACTAACAGAATCTTGCAACACCTTCTACAACAACTGGAGGGCTGTAGTTTGCTCACCCTTGTCCTAATGGGACTTCAAGGTAGGCAGTCACCCAATTAAAGAGCAAGGGCAATGCCTACCACTCCTGCCTACCACCTTTACTGTACACTGACTTCTCCAAACTGATAGGTGCGCTTTTGTACAAACACGACTGATCCCCATCACTGACCTGGATTTGTCCAGCGTGTTGTCCTCTTCAGTTTTCTGCTCTGCATCTTTCTCTGCCCGGGCTGTGACCCCGACATTCTGCTTATTCCAGATATTAGGTTTCTGGGGGGGAAAAAAATTGAAATGTTCTCTGCTGGAAACGGTGAGATGAATGCGTCTCGTTTCTTTCAGTTTTTAGGCTTTTCTAGCCAGTTAATAGCCTGGCTACAGATAGACAATTGCAGTGCATGTCAACCAGTGATGAGGATAGATAGATGGAATGATGATGAAGATCTTTTTGTTCAGTAAAACACACATGGGAAGAACAAAAAAATATTTTGAGGAGCTTACCTTGAGGACTGCTTTTGACTTTGACGGCCCGTCTGTAGTTTTGGAAAGTTTCTCGTGCTTGAATTCTTCTTGTTTGCGGAAGAGTTCGGCTTTAAGGTCGACCAGCTACAGAAGAATACAGACTATGTAAGAACAGAGGCGGATCATACCAAGAAAATTAAAAAGATCTGATTTGTTGCTCTCAAAAGGAGGATAAGTGCTCCTAGTCCCTGCTGCTCAGCAGGGGGGTGCACAACTAGCGCCCCTGACCTGGTGGGGATTGTCCCCTTCATGTCCGGAGAGAAGCCTACAGGGTTACAATATTCCTGTGACCAGATGCGGGGGGGAGAAAAAAAAAAGAGCTTCCCTGTCCCGACAGATGTATCTACATAAGATTGCGCCCCTGGCACCATACCCAGCTCACGGCAACCAGTGACGTCACTGGTTGCCAGGAGCTGGGCGAGACACCAGTCAGAGCGTCCCTGGTTGCTAAGAGCCAGATGTGTAGGGGCCATACACATCTCCTGGCCTGACTCTTAACAACCTGGCATGTCCTGGTCAGCGTCCTGCCTGGTTGCCAGGAGCTGGGCGGGACGCCAGCCAGGGCATCCCTAGTTGCTATGAGCCGTGTGTGGAGATGTGTATGGGCCACACCCGTCTCCCTGCCTGGCTTTTAGCAACCAGAACAGGCAGGGAGATGTGTATGCAGACGGGACACTCTGGCCAGAGCATCCCGTCTGGCTCCTGGCAATCAGTGACATAACTGGTTGCCATGAGCTGGACGGGACGCTAGCCAGATCATCCCAGGTTGTTAACAGCCAGGCAGGGAGATGTGTATGGCCCTCAGACGTCTCTTAGCAACCCAGGATGCTCTGGATGGGGTCCCACCCAGCTCTTGGCAACCAATAAGGTTGATGGTTGCCAGGAGCTGGGCGGGATGCCGGCCAGAGCGTCCCTGGTTGCTAAGAGTGGGATGGGGAGATATGTATGGGAGTGGGGGCTACCACCATTAGCATGATCTGTTGTAAATAAAACTTCTGCAAAAGCGCTGGTAACCTGTAGCAACCAAGCAGAACTCACACCAGGAGAGGCTGTGGGTCATACATCAGCTGAAGCTGGGTTCTGACTGGTTGCTATAAGTGCCCACATCAGGAGAGTTTGTGTTCTGATTGGTTGGTAAAATTTGTTAAGGATAACGGCATAGTTAATGACAATCAGCACGGGTTCAGGAAAGACCGTTCCTGCCTAACTAACTTGCTAACTTTTTATAGGCAACATTGTCAACAAACTGTTTGAGATTAACTTCATTACAAAGACTAGAGGCCGCCGCCTAAAGTTGGTGGAGAAAAAATTCCAGCACAATGGGCGAAGAGGGTTCTTTACAGTAAGAGCGGTTAGGGTCTGGAACTCACTGCCATCGGCAGTGATTTCAGCCAAGAGTGTAGATTTGTCCAAGAAACGTTTGGACAATTTCTTGAGGGACCGTAATATCCAGGGATACCAGTATCCCTAAGAATGAGATGATGCGTGGACCTATATGGGTTGGACTTGATGGACGTATGTCTTTATTCAACCCCAAATACTATGTAACTATGTTGCTATGGGCTACCAGACCAGGAGAAGCTGGAGTCTGATTGATAGGTGATACACGTTCTCCTCGAATCAATGGTTCCCTTTCCCAAGTCAGAAGTGTCCCTGGAAATTATTTACAGAAGACCTCAGTGTTCTGCGGACAGTCAGAGAGCCCCGAGAAGACCGGAGGGACTATAAGTCCTAGCATGCGAGGAAAGAGCCGGCGTGACAATGTTGTGTGCAAATCACTCACCGAGGCCGCCGTCACCTCCAACACCTTCTTCTTATCCATAACATCCACCCGCAGTTTCCCCTCAATCCGCCATGTTCATCAATCCAGGACGGAACTTCCGTTTCCCAATAGCAGGGATACGTAGGACGCCATCTTTTGGAGGGCATGGAAACAGGAAGCATTGCGCGGCCATCTTGTGGTGGGCAAATGAATCGGGCGCCATCTTGTGGAGGGCGAAAGCTGTAGCTTCTGGGCGCCATGTTGTGAGTGGCATTGAGGAGCCATGCTGTGAAGGGAAATGTGAAAGTAAGGGAGCCGTGTTGTGAAGGTCAAATATGTCAAAGGAGAGATAAGGAATATGAGTATTTTGCAACTGGGAGAGCAGCCATGTTGCGAAGGGCAATATGTAATTAGGGCTGTTATTGTGGAAAGGGCCATGACTAATTACGGCAGCCATGTTGTGAAAGGCAATGTGTAACCAGGGCAGCCATGTTGTGATGGGCCATGATTAATTAAGGCAGCCATGTTGTGAAGGGCAATGTGTAACTAGGGCAGTCATGTTGTGAAGGGCAATGTGTCACTAGGGCAGCCATGTTGTGAAGGGCAATGTGTAACTAGGGCAGCCATGTTGTGAAGGGCAGACATGTTGTGATGGGCAATATGTAACTAGGGCAGCCATGTTGTGAAGGGCAATGTGTAACCAGGACAGCCATGTTGGAAAGGACAAGTGCACGTAAGATAATATATATAATGGTATTTACTATTTTTCCAATGGTCTTCTGGTTTTGGATTGTCCAGTGATGTCACAGGGTCCCTATTCTGGCAGCGGCAGTGTTGGACAGTCTTCATTCCCGAACTGGACGGTGCACACTTAATGATGGGTGAGTTCAGTCCAGTATTATTCTAAGCCTAGGCTACTCAATGAAGCCTCTTTCAGGGGGCGGGTCCATGACAGCCTGTTCCCAGAGGAAGTGAGTTGGCCATCATTCAACCCGGAAGACTGAGGACATCCAGTGGCAGAAATGAAATACTGCAGGGGGACTGCTCTGGATTAAAATCAAATATTGCAGAAAAAGCTGCTTTTTATATTATTTTACATATCTATCTATTTATTTATTTTTTTCTGGGTGTCTTGCTTGAAAGGTGCATGCCATCCCTGTCATCACTTCCCTAACTGGTGAGTCCCTGGTCTTGGAGAAGGCGAGCGGTTCAGGCTTTATGCTTGATATAGGTCGGTGATAGCTCTGGATGAACCTTTCTCAGGACAAAAAGACGGGAACGACCATTGCTGTCTTGTTTTTGAAGTTGCAGCTTCCTGGACTTTCATCCTCATTGGTCACTATGTTGCCCTGAGTTAGGGACCCTGCGTGGCCCCGAAACATTGGCTGATTGATACATGTGGCGATTTTTCTTCAATAAATACACACTAAGGTTTACGTCATTCTGCGAGTGCTGGTGATCTTCACGTTCTACCGCTATTGGCCATGGTGTGCGGGCTTCAACTGTCCTGGACTCCAGTGGCCTGAGATGTGCTGCTTTACTGTCATGTTTGTGAGTTACCACTTTGTTTCTATCTTTATTTAATATACCACTTTTAATACACCAAATCTCTTCACCTTGCTGTTTCCCTCCAGCTACATCCTTTAAAAAAAATAAGCTTTATCAGCTTCCAAAAGGTCTGTTCCAGGGGTGGGCAACTTCAACACTCCAGCTGTTGTGAAACTACAGGGTGGTGGGACTGCTGGGTTCTGATTGGTTGCTATGTGTTACCACACCAGGAGAGGCTAGGTTCTGATGGGTTACTATAAGTTGCCACACCAGGAGAGGCTAGGATCTGATGGGCTACTATAGGTTACCACACCAGGAGAAGCTGGGTTCTGATTGGTTGCTATGTGTTACCACACCAGGAGAGGCTAGGTTCTGATGGGTTACTATAGGTTGCCACACCAGGAGAGGCTAGGATCGGATGGGCTACTATAGATTATCACACCAGGATAAGCTGGGTTCTGATTGGTTGCTATGTGTTACCACACCAGGAGAGGCTGGCTTCTGATGGGTTACTATAGGTTACCACACCAGGAGAGGCTGGCTTCTGATGGGTTACTATAGGTTACCACACCAGGAGAGGCTGGCTTCTGATGGGTTACTATAGGTTACCACACCAGGAGAGGCTGGCTTCTGATGGGTTACTATAGGTTACCACACCAGGAGAGGCTGGCTTCTGATGGGTTACTATAGGTTACCACACCAGGAGAGGCTGGCTTCTGATGGGTTACTATAGGTTACCACACCAGGAGAGGCTAGGTTCTCACACCAGGAGAGGCTAGGATCGGATGGGCTACTATAGGTTATCACAGCAGGAGAGGCTAGGTTCTCACACCAGGAGAGGCTGGCTTCTGATGGGTTACTATAGGTTATCACAGCAGGAGAGTCTGGGTTCTGATGGGTTACTATAGGTTATCACAGCAGGAGAGTCTGGGTTCTGATGGGCTACTATAGGTTACCACACCAGGAGAGGCTAGGTTCTCACACCAGGAGAGGCTAGGTTCTGATGGGTTACTATAGGTTATCACAGCAGGAGAGTCTGGGTTCTGATGGGCTACTATAGGTTATCACAGCAGGAGATTCTGGGTTCTGATGGGCTACTGTGGATTACCACACCAGGAGAGGCTGGTTCTGATGGGCTACTATAGGTTATCACACCAGGAGAGTTTAGGTTCTGATGGGTTACTATAGGTTATGACAGCAGGAGAGGCTGGATTATGATTGGTTACTATGGGTTACCACAATAGGAGAAGTTGGGTTCTAATTGGTTCCTCTGGGTTATCACAATAGGAGAGGTTCTGATTTTTTTATTTACTTGTTTCAGAGGCAGCCAAATTGGATTGCTTTGCATGCATGGAAGAGAATAAATACTCCGAGTCAGCAAAATCGTGTCCCTGTGGTTTAAATGTTACATTGTAATTAATCTTACATGATAAAGTTTTAACTTCTTTTAAAAGTTTTGCAATGCGTTGTACAATCCTGCACAGCTACCAACATTGTAACTCCACGTCTCCGGTCACTGCTATGCCGTCAGTTCCATATAATAGAGATCAGTACAACGCAGTCATCTATTTTTCCTCACACAAAAGGTTTCCATTGCTTTTCTAGTAGCGAGAATTCCCCCCTTTTGTAGCGCAATCCCCCTCCGCAGCGGGCTGCGATTCCCGGCCTTAGCATTTGAACTTGTCATTTCCCAATATAACAGCCTCCGTGAATGGCATTGAAAGGCTGTTATATAAGCGTGGAAAGGAGCGAGCGCGGGTTAATGGCCATTTCCAGTTTGCCGTTTGAACCGCACGGCGATATAATTGCATCTGAGAGGCCGAACGCCCCTCTCTGCAGCCCTCTCCTCTGCAGATTCCCAACACGCAGCCTCACTGCCTCAGAATTCATGTCCGATACACAATGTCATTAAGTGAATCATGTTATCAGATGTCCGCGGGCAGCAAGGATCCCTGGGTATTGTTGTACGGACGACAGTGCTACTGTGGCGTCATGCAGCTAAGCGCAGTCGAGAGACAGATTCTTTTTTATACTGAGATCTGAAAGAGAGAAAAGAAAAAGATGGCACTGGGGCGATCATCCAGCGACCCTTAGGGGCTCATTCACATGAGCGTGCACATGCGTACAGCATGCGCGCACGTGCAGAGACCCGCTCTTGGGAGGAACAGGTGCTGCGTGTAATTTGCATGCAGCCACCAGTACATCCCTATGGGAGGACCCGCGCGGCTACACGGCGACCTGAACCTGCACACCCGTGTATGCCCGGGTTCCCGCACTTGGACGCACACTGTCCGCTACGTGCATCCGCCCCACAGACGTGCACGCCCATGTGAATGAGCCCTTCTAAAGCAGACTTATACTGGTAAAGCAAATTGCTTTTTAATTAACGTGAACCTTTTCGACTTTCTATCATTATAAAGCCTCCCTTGATCTCCAGTCAGTGCAGTCAGTGGCTTTGCCTAGGCTGTGATGATGTCATCAGTCTGCTGCAGGCAGAAGGAAGCATTTCCTCAGTCTCTCCTCCCAGCATCCCCTCCTCCTGACCGAGTGCCTGACTTTTCAGAGGGGGGTGACACCAAAATGACTGTCAGTCATTTTGTTGTCACCCCTACAATGGTGTCACGCGGGTGCGGGCCGCACTCCCCGCGTGATTTCACTGTCTCCTCCCCTAGTGATCAGACTGCTGCAGGCAGGAGGAAGCATTTCCTCAGCCTCCCCTCCCCCAGTGATCAGTGTGCTGCAGGCAGGAGGAAGCATTTCCTCAGTCTCCCCTCCCCCAGTGATCAGTCTGCTGCAGGCAGGAGGAAGCATTTCCTCTGTCTCCCCTCCCCCAGTGATCAGTCTGCTGCAGGCAGGGGGAAGCATTTCCTCAGCCTCCCCTCCCTCAGTGATCAGTGTGCTGCAGGCAGGAGGAAGTGTTTCCTCAATCTCCCCTCTGCTGCAGGCAGGAGGAAGCATCTCCTCAGTCTCCCCTTTCCTTGCTGTTGTCTGAGACTGCTCAGGGAAAGACAAAGGTTTTATGGCCCTGCTGGATAAAGAGAGCTCCACTTAGGAGCCATGGGCAGACTATTCTGGAGCAGGTTCTGTAAGGGTTTACAGGTCTTGAAGGTGGACAAGAACAAGAACAGACCCAGGGACTGTGAGACATCACCATTGATATTTCCAAAATATATAAGAAGCCAGTGCAAAACTCCCAGAAATGTCACTTCAGGGCAGGGGTGGTCAAATTAATATGAAATTCAGGAGCCAGTCTGTCCAATCCAGGAACCAGCAAGATTTTTGTAGGAGCCGGCTTCATTGACAACAACTAGAGCAGTGGTTCTCAACCTGTGGGTCGCGACCCAAAAGTAGGTCGCAACTCACAGTTGAGGGGGTCCCTACATGCCTTGTGCTGCTCTAGGTAAGAGGCTCCTCGGCCTCACCCTAGCGCAGCAGTGTCAGTTCTCCTAGATGGTGCAGCAGCGGCCGGAGAGGATCAGAGAGAGGGGAGTAGGCAGGAGTGAGGGGAAGTGAGTGTATGGGCACCACAGAGCCCGCACTGGGCACCACAGAGCACACACTGGACGCCATCAAAGAGTCCCACTAGCCACCTGTGAGCCCGCATAGCCTCCTGAGGGCCCACACAGATACTAGTATTGGTGCATCACTAAATTTTACGGTTGGGGGTCACCACAAATTATACCAAGGGGTCCCGGCCCAAGAAGGGTTGAGAACCACTGAACTAGAGGAAAAACCTTAGAAGTTGGGTACCAGCTGTGAATTTTAAAGAACATTGGCTACCTGGCTTCTGGAATTTGTGCAGCCATGATTTTGAGTGGACTAACCCTTCATTTCCACCAGAGTCCTCAGCCCAATTTAAGACCTCAGAGTGTTTGATCACTTGATGAAACATACCTACCTCTGATACAACAAAAGCATGTGTCGAAAAAAACGTATGTGTTGTAACAGGGACAGGCTCATCGATTGGCATCAGGAAACCATTCACGATGGCCATCAGCCAATCAGGAAGTCAGGTGGGGGGTATTGACTCTCTGCCCGGCTTCCTGATACCGGAAGTTCTGCTATCGGGATAGGCATTGAGAGCATTTGGGCGATTACGAGTAGCGGTGCATCCCTAGTAACAATGCAGGAGGGCTTTGTACAGCAAGTCCATAGTGCGAAACAAAACATTTGCTAGCCTGAGCAACGAACTAAACTCAAGTCCCTTCCTGACTTACAGGATGCCCCCTATTGGGCCCCTCAAATCAAACATGCAGCACTTGTACCTTTTTAGTGTTCTGTCAGAGCTCAGTCTTTTCACCCAGCAGCAGGCAGGAAAGAGAGAGCTCTGAGTATCAGTCTCACATATATAAAGGTCTGTGGACAGATGGGACTTATAATGAGGTTTGGCTACATAGATCTAGCAGTGGAGGCAGTGACAGAACTTTTGCCATAGCGACCGCTATGGGGGCACAGGGGAGCCCGGTATGGGGCACAGGGGAGCCCGGCCAGGACGAGGAACAAAGGGGTCCCCTTGATGCCGTGCGGGTGGCCTGGGTTGCTATGGCATCGCAGGCTGCTGGGTGTCACTGGCGGCTGTGAGGAGGAACGCGCCGCTGTCCAGATCACCGACAACCTGTGCGCGTTCCTCCTCACAGCCGCTGCTGAGTCAGTGACAGCCAGCAGCTGCGAAGGAGGAGGCAGGGCCCGGTGTCGGCAGCGGAGGAGGAGGCGGGGCCCGGTGAAGGAGGAGGTGGGGCCCGGCGGTGGAGGAGGCTGACAGCGGATCGGGGCTGACAGTTAAGAGGTGTGCAGTGGTGGGACCAGCCAACCTGAGATCCTGCAGAGGCCACCCTAGAGAGTCTATGGTGGGCTGTGCAGGGTCACTCTCAGGTGGGCTGTTTGGGATCTCAGGTGGGCTCTGCAATGGGTGTAACTAGACATCACAGGGCCCCATGCAAAATTGTGCCATGGGGCCCTGCGATTTCTAAGTTACGTCCCGGAGTCGAGAGTTCTCTCACCCAAAGCTCTAGAAAGCCTCCAGGCTCCAGGACCCAGATTAGGACTTATTGGGATTTTGTTTTCTCCACATCAGCCATAAACCCTGGAGCCCCTCGCCATGTGTAGGTCAGAAACCTAGGTGACACAACCACAACGTCCACAATCCCATGCAGCAGAAGAGACATCAGATAATACAATACAGGTCATTGTAGAATTCTGTCCAGCTAGGAGGCCACTGTCACTCTGCTGTCGTTCAGATGGCGTCCACAGGACCCGCCTTCTCCTCTCACGTTCAGTGGTCTCCCTGAGTCCCTCACAAGGCTCCCCCACGCGTATCATCGCGCTGGAGTGTCATATGTTAACGATGAAATTAGCGTACGCTCAAATAAACAAGCCTACATTCGTGGCTGGGGATTGTTAGAAGTGAACTAACTGGGAATAATTGGTGCAGTGGCGGAAAGGCTCATTAGTATGCAGCTCATTATTAAAAAAAAAAAAAAGATCAAATCACATTTC
>NW_017306456.1:1763865-1771016 GCF_000935625.1 Nanorana parkeri
GGAGCGCGCCAGGTTTTTTTTTTTTTTTTTGCTTTTTTTTTAATACTCTGTGATTATGGAAGCTGAAAAAATGCTCACCAACGACCACCAATCAGAGAGCTACGTAATACAAACAGACAGACGTTCATAGTAATAAAGGAAGGAGGCTATTTTAGGCTGATTGGAGCAGATATTGTGTGGATTGGCGGTCGATGTAAATGTTTAATTACAGCTCCACACCTCCGCCTCATTGTGTATCGATGGAAGTGGCTTTCCCTGAGCTTCCTACGGCTCGGATGAGATAGCTGCAGCAACTGGACCCGCATTGTTTCAGATAAGGGGATCATTTCTGATGGACATTCCGCTCAGGTTTAATGGAGTGCAAAGTGTCTTTTTTTTTTTTTATTAAAGGAGAACTATGGGGTTAAGGCTTTTCCCCATAGTTCTCCTTAGGGTAACGGGAGGACACAAACTAGCGTCCTCCCGCCACCCTAGGCTCAGTATACCGCAAACTGTAGCTCGCAGTATACTAAGACGCCGCAGCTGAAGCGGATCCCGACAACCTCATAGTTCTCCTTTAAATACTCCAATAAAAAATGTTTACAAAAATAGCCAAAGGATGAAACGACCAGCTGCTGAGGGGGATGCCGGTCAGCAGTAATTACTTTATATAGCATACTCTGGACAATCCATTGTCAGTATGCAGTGCAGGCGGCCAGTGTGGGAAGTTATAGAAATAGGAGGGCCAGAATTAAAAATTGTTTCATGCTCCCAATGCACGTCAGGAGTTAAAGGGCCCCATTCATCAGGGCCTAAGCAACAATAAAATTGATGAAGTCTCTGGATGGATAGAAGTCAGAATTCCTAAGAGAATATGTTAAAAGCGATATACTGTGATTATGCAGAAAGCCTGTGACTGCGTTAGAATGTGTGACCGGTGACGTGGTCACACATTTTAACCTAAACACGCCCCCTTTTTCAGCGGTGGAATGTGTGAAGGGTCACGTGATCACACATTTTAACATAATCACACCCACTTTTTCGGCGGTGGAATATATGCCGTGCAAAAGGTAAAGAATTCCAACGCTTTCTCAGCTGTTCCAGGGCAGATCGGCATCATAGATGGTATGTGCAGAAGAAGCGATCTGCCCTGGAACAGCTGATCGGTCCTGAAATGTCACTTCTAATCCGACTTTGTGAGTGCAATCTCACATGCCACTAAGCCGGATAGAAGTGACATTTCAGGACCGATCAGTTGGTCCAGGGCAGATCGCTTCTTCTGCACATACCATCTGCGATGCCGATCTGCCCTGGAACAGCTGAGAAAGTGTTGGAATTCTACACCTTTTTGCGGGTCACATATTTAACCGCCAAAAAAGTGGGCGGGATTACGTGAAAATGTGTGGCCACTTGGCCAGTCACACATTCCAACCCAGTCGCAATCTTTGATAGAACACCTGCCCCATTTTGTTTTCAAACTGGGGCAGGCTTTCAGCATAACTGCAGCATATTACTTTTAATGGAATTCCAACTTCTGTCCTTCCAGACCACTCTATTTTCACCTACGTTCAAGCCCCGAAACATCAAAACATGTTGGCATTTAAACAGAAGCAACAAGCTAACATTTTCTGGAGCATGATTTGACTGGCATTACTTTTTCTATACCTTACATCACTCACAAAAGCCATAGCATCACCCATGCACAGGAGAAAGGAGCCTGCCAATCAACCGCTGTGTAAACTCATATTTGCATTTGGGATATTAGATCGTCACAGATTTACCCCCCTAATGTGGACTTAGCATAATGTGATCAGGAATACAGGAAAGTGAAAGCTTAAAGCAGCAATGTGTGATATCGGGGTCCTAGACAGTACGGTGTGGTGTTAGGGTTCTGGATAGGCAGCATCTTACAGCAGCATGGTATGGTGTCAAGGTTTTGGACAGGCAGGAGCTTATTGCAGCAGTGCACAGTATTTGGGTTCCAGATAGGCAGCATCTTACAACAGTATGGTGTGGTGTTAGTATTCCAAACAGACTTCAGCTTAAAGCAGCAGAGCATAGTGTCAGGGTTTTGGACAGGCAGGAACTCACAGCAACATGGTGTGACATCAGGGTTCTGGACAGGCATCAGGCTTACAGCAGCACAATGTCATGTCAGGTTTCTGGACAGGCAACTGCTCAGAGGAACTTGATGTGATGTCAGGGTTCTGGGCAGGCAGCAACTCGGGGTAATGTCATGGCTCTGGACAGGCAACAGCTCACAGCAGCATGGGGTGGAGTCAGGACAACCAGAAGCTCATAGCGGTACAGTGTGCTGTCAATGATAGGGACAGACAAGAGCTTACAGCAGAAATCTGGTGTCAGAAATATGGACAGGAACTCTTAGCTGCATTGTAAGGTAATAGGGTTCTGGACAAAGAGGACCTCATAGCAACATGTGGTGTCAAGGATGTGGACAGGTAGGAACCCAATATAGCACAGTGTAGTGTCAGAGATCTGGAGCGCCAGGATCTCAAATGAGTAGTGTGTGATGTCACGGATCTGGGTGGGCAAGAGCATTATGTGGTGTTAGGGATCCGGTCAGGCAGGAGCCCACAGCAGCACAGTGTGGTTTCAGTATAAGAGGTATAGATAGGCAGGAGCTTACAGCAGCTTGGTGATGGTGTGAGGGATCTGTATATGCAGCAGCTCACAGCAAAACAGGCTGGTTTCAGTGTAAAAGGTATGAAAAGGGTGTAATTACAGCAGCACAGTGTGGTGTCAGAGGAATGGACAGGCAGGAACTCATAGAAGCACGGTCTGGTATTAGTGTCAGAATAATTGACAGCCAGGGGCTCACAGCAGCACAGTGGGGTATCAGTGTCAGAGGTATAGACAGGCAGGAGTTCACAGCAGCACGGTGTGGGATCAGTGTTGGACGTTTGGACAGACAGGAGCTCACAGCAGCACGGTCTGGTGTCAAAAGTATGGACAGGCAGGAGTTCATAACAGCACGGCCTGGTATCAGTGTCAGAGGTATAGACAGGCAGGAGTTCACAGCAGCACGGTCTGGTGTCAAAAGTATGGACAGGCAGGAGTTCATAACAGCACGGCCTGGCATCAGTGTCAGAGGTATAGACAGGAAGGAGTTCACAGCAGCACGGTGTGGGATCAGTGTCGGACGTTTGGACAGGCAGGAACTCACAGCAGCACGGTCTGGTGTCAGAAGTATGGACAGGCAGGAGTTCATAGCAGCACGGCCTGGTATCAGTGTCAGAGGTATGGACAGGCAGGAACTCACAGCAGCGCGGTCTGGTGTCAGAGGTATGGACAGGCAGGAGCTCACAGCAGCACAGTGTGGTATCATTGTCAAGGGTATGGACAGGCAGGACAAATAAATGCACAGTGTGGTATCAGTTTCAGGGATATGCACAGGCAGGAGCTCACAGCAGCATGGTGTGGGATCAGTGTCAGAGGTATGGACAGGCAAGAGCTCAGTATGGTACCCGTACCAGAGGTATTGAAAGGCAGGACCTCACAGCAGCCCAGCTCAGTCTCAGCATGCTGATCAGGTAGGTGGTCACAGCATGACAATGTGACCCTGGCATCCTGGCAGTACCATGTTTACTCTAGAAACCTGCATGAGGGCTGCGAGCTCCACGTCTGAGTCAAATTATTCTCAGAGACATTATTTAGCTGCACTTGTATTAGTTGCTTAATGAATACCTGACCATCACAAACAACATTTAATATATAGATGTAAAAATGTCAAAAGCCATGTAGTAGTGCAGCAGCACGCAGCGATATCTCTGTTTGTTGCCAATATCCTTTGAGTGGCAAAGTGGTTAATTCTCTCTCTCTCTTTTTTTTTTCTCTTTCAGAACATATAAATGGCGATCCGTCATGCAGCATTAAGTCACCCCGCATGCAGGCCTGAGCAGAGCCATCTGTGTGCTCCCCTCAGTGTTCTGTCACTGCAGGGGGAACATGTGGAGAGGCTGCATGCAGGAGCTCGCATTCAGAGGTGATGAGCCCCCTGCGCCGTGCAGCAGACACACTGGGCTCCCCGTGCAACGTAGGCAAGCGATGGGCTGCACTGTGACAGCATAGCACCATCTCTCTCCTCTGCCGTTCTCTTCCCTGTTCCAGCTGAATACCATCACGGCTCGGTGCTGGCTCTCCCTCCCGGCATCAGCTATGCCAAGCTGGTGGAGGAATCTGATGCTTTGCCTCCGCAGGATGGAGGACGCAGGTAGGAATGAGCTTTTCTTTTTCTTTTTTTTTTTTAAATACTACAGCGTTCTCTGCCGTTTACTACAAAGGGCTGGTGTAGAATGGGAATTCCCTAGATGGAATCCAATGAGCAGAGGAAGTGTAGGTTCAGGGGGGAAACAGAGAAGCCTGCGAGGTGGCACAAAACAGACACAAATCATAAAGACAAAGAGCTAAGCCAAAAAAAAGAGACACCGAGGCTTGTTTAATAAGGCAAAGAGCAATGACTGTGCACAAAGTGTAGTAAAGGTATCGGAAGAGGATACATATATCTGTCATCCTTGAAGGGTTCCTTGCCTGATTCATTCCTTCAAACAATGGCACGGAACCAGACAGATTGATCGTTTATGTTATTCCGCGGTGCCATACATTGTGGATTTCTTTGTTCAATTCAATTCAGGCCAGGAAGGAAACACGCAGATGTAGACAGCTGGGGTAAAAAATAACACAGAACGCATGGGTACACCTTTATGGAGATCCGCAGGTTTTTAATGATGATTTTCAGATCAGATCATCATTTATTTTGCACGTTTGCTCCTTATTAGTTGTTCATTTAGAGCCCAATCAAACTTTCTGTTTACATCATCTGAATACATGCAAAGTGCATCAAAACAAAAAGGCGTGCAAAGTCATACAATTCAGAAAGCAGCCACAACCTGAGTAGAGAAACCTGCCCCCTGCCAGAATTCTGCAGAGATGGACCATTGCTTTCTGTGTGGAAGCAGTGGTCTCTCTGTAGAGGTTTAACACGACCTATAGCTCTTCGATTTGCAAAACTCTATCTCCCTGCTCATTGTAAAAGCCTCGTTCTGACTCAACAAGGGGTGTATTGGACCTTTGCGGTGAGCTCTTGCTCTGAATTGGTAAGGGGCATGTCAGACCTCTGCATAGACCTCTTGCTCTGATTCAGTAAGGGGCACGTTGGACCTCGGTAGAGATCAGCTCAAGAATCTCTGCAAAGAACTCTCACTCTGAATCAGCAAAGGGCATGTTGGACCTCTGCAGAAAGCTCTCACCCTGGCCCAGCAAGGGGAGTGTTGGACCTCGAGCGAGAACTTTCACTCTGACTCAGTAAGGGGCATGCCGGACCTCTGCAGAGATCTCTCACTCTGAATCAGTAAGGGGCATGTCGGACCTCTGCAGAGATCTCTCACTCTGAATCAGTAAGGGGCATGCCGGACCTCTGCAGAGATCTCTCACTCTGAATCAGTAAGGGGCATGCCGGACCTCTGCAGAGATCTCTCACTCTGAATCAGTAAGGGGCATGCCGGACCTCTGCAGAGATCTCTCACTCTGAATCAGTAAGGGGCATGCCGGACCTCTGCAGAGATCTCTCACTCTGAATCAGTAAGGGGCATGCCGGACCTCTGCAGAGATCTCTCACTCTGAATCAGTAAGGGGCATGTCGGACCTCTGCAGAGATCTCTCACTCTGTATCAGTAAGGGGCATGTCAGACCTCTGCAGAGATCTGAATCAGCAAGGGGCATGTCGGACCTCTGAGGATATCACTCACTCTGAATTAGCAAGGGGCATGTTGGACCTCTGCAGAAAGCTCTCACCCTTGCTCAGCAAGGGGCATGTCGGACCTCTTTAGAGATCTTTCACTCTGAATCAGCAAGGGGCATGTCTGACCTCTGCAGAGATCTCTCACTCTGTATCAGTAAGGGGCATGTTGGACCTCTGCAGAGATCTCTCACTCTGTATCAGTAAGGGGCATGTTGGACCTCTGCAGAGATCTCTCACTCTGTATCAGTAAGGGGCATGTCTGACCTCTGCAGAGATCTCTCACTCTGTATCAGTAAGGGGCATGTCGGACCTCTGCAGAGATCTCTCACTCTGTATCAGCAAGGGGCATGTCGGACATCTGCAGAGATCTCTCACTCTGAATCAGTAAGGGGCATGTCGGACCTCTGCAGAGATCTCTCACTCTGAATCAGTAAGGGGCATGTCAGACCACTACAGAGAGCTTTCACTCTGACTCAGCAAGGGGCACATGGAAAGACTTCAGAGAGCTCTCCTTCTGGACTACAATCACAATACAAATTAGTCAACTAAACATGAGATTGTAGTCCATCCCGGGAGCGAGCTTGGAGCGGTGACTACATTACAACACACACAGGGACCGTGGGGAACAAAATAGTCACCCTCCAGAAGGAAGGACAGTGTCAGCACCAATTCAGAGATGATTGGAGGATGTACAGCCGAGTGATACACAAATAAGATACATTGTTGTTCATGGTTAAGGGACTTTAAAAAAAAAAAAAAACGGAATCCCTGAGCATGTAGATTGTACTTCCATCAATAATTTAAACGCTTCATTTCCAGTCTTGTCTAGAGTTTAAGTCTGTTGCCTTTGTTCATACACCATGCTGAGTCTTAAACTATTATTCCTGTTTTCTGTCTTTTATCTTTTATACATCCAGACACCTCACCCCATAAAAGAAAGATTTCACATTCAGTTTAGAGAAGCAGAAGAAATAATGAGATGATTGTAGTTACTATAAGTTACTACACTTTGTACATTGCTCCGCCGCTGCCTCCACATAATCTATGTATACAAATACTCACAAAAAAAGTCCGGTCACACACCGCAAGCTTCTCTAAAAATGTTATTGTAGCACACCGTGGATCCTCCTCACCCAATAATGGGTTCAGTCATAGAGATAGAGGAGGGTCCAGGCGGTGAGCATATATGTCTATATATGTATATATGTATATATATATGACGCATTGATAAAGTCCATAAACAAAATCAAGCAAAAATGTCAATAAATCCCGTATACCAGATGACTTGCACTCTTGAGTCCTAAAAGAGCTGAGCTCAATTTTATTAAGTCATTGTTTCTCATCAGATCTTTTAATAATTGCTTAGGTACAAAAGGGTTGGAGCAAAGCAAATGGTAACTATATTAAAAAAAAC
>NW_017306456.1:1771079-1771632 GCF_000935625.1 Nanorana parkeri
TGGGTTGAACAGCATAAAAATGTATCCTTTCTGATCCAGTTATAATGAGTGTGATTTTATATATATATGTTTTTATTTGACAAGATGTGGAAAGATCAATTTAATTTGAACTTTCCCTTTAAAGTGTTCCTGTCCATATTAGACATGTAAGCTGCAGAAAAATTCGGTTCGGATATTTCGTTATTTTGGAACTTGTATCGGAAATTCAATTCGGTTCGTGTTTCAGATTCGGACGAAATCCGAATTTCGTTAGTTTCGGATGAGTTTATGAATGTTCGTTGCGAATACCACAGAAAACCATCTACAGATATTAATACCAAAGCTGAATCTCCCAGACCCCAATGGCATTCCGGATCCGAAATTTTCATTGGGGTCTGGGAGCCTCAGCTTTAGTAATATATGTATATGGCTCCCAGACCCGAATGGCATTTGGGATCTGAATTTCCAAATTGCATTGGGGTCCTCCCAAATGCCATTCGGGTCTGGGAGCTAAATACATATATTACTAAAGCTGAGGCTCCCAGACCCAAATGGCATTCGGGAAGACCCAAAT
>NW_017306456.1:1774793-1775316 GCF_000935625.1 Nanorana parkeri
TATATATAGTGCCTATGTTGCTGCAACGAAAATTCATATTCAGACTCATTCGAATGCATTAAACCAAAAAACCCCCACATCTGATTGACCAGAAAAGTCACATGTCCGATTCAATTTCGTTTTTTTACTGAAATTCGGACGGGATCCGAAATTTGGAAATGGAAATTCGGATTTGGACACATTCAGATGCATTGAGATTCAGAAATTCGGATGTGTCCTAATGTCCGAATTACGGAAAATTCATACGAATTTTGATTCGGAATGGGACGAATCTCACAAGTCTAGTCCATAGCTGACCCCGGAGACACTAGAATACCCTGATATAAAAGAAGGAGGTTTTATACTTGCCTGTCCCGTGGGTGATAGATTCAGTCTTTGCTGAATGATGAGCTCGAGGTGCCAGCGTTCTCCAACCCACTTTTGGATGTCAAGCTAGCGTGTCCACCGAGGGGCACTGTGGTTCCTTCCACGACACCTGCATTGCTACAGGATGTCCGAGCCAGTGGGAGCAACCACAGCATAC
>NW_017306456.1:1775329-1777183 GCF_000935625.1 Nanorana parkeri
AAAAGGTAGAGATGTTCCTTCTTCTTTTACACGGTGTGCATTGTGTACAAGTGACCCTGAGATGACAGGAATTTGAAAAGTTAACCCTTGCAGTGGGGCTACACCAGCACTGCAAGGGTTAACTGCTTGTCTTTGGCTAGCGGGACCAAATAAAGAAGAATACTCACCCGATCCTCAGTCCTGTGACAGAGACTGCTCACCTAACCGCGGGAGCAAAAGCTGGAGCCTCTCTCCCCCTCTGCTCCAGTGGTTTAAGGATCCAAGGCATCTTCACATCTAATACACTGTATAAGACGTGATGACTCATTGGATCTTAGACCGCCTTAGCCTGGGGGAGAAAAGGCTGCAGGGACTGGTCTAGCAGCCAGATGGGTTCGTAGATCAGGTGAATACATCTACTTTATTTGAGCCACCTAGACAAAAACAAGCACTTAACCCCTAAAGTGCTGGGATAGCCCCACTGCAAGGGTTAAGATTTTATTTGCCCAGAGTGTTCGATTTAGATATACATTTATCCCCGTGGCTGTCACAGTCTTGCAATGCCTCATGAGACTTGTAGTTCCAGCAGCCGCTCAACTGCTGAGGTTTCCTACCCCTGTGGTGAGACTACAAATCCAAACACGCCTCTAGGAATCATCCCTGTCTCTGTCACAGTCTTGCAATGCTTCATGGGACTTGTAGTTCCACAGCCACTCAACTGCTGAGGTTTCCTACCCCTATGGTGAAACTACAAATCCAAACACGTCTCTAGCAATCATCCCCGTGGCTGTCACAGTCTTGCAATGCCTCATGGGACTTGTAGTTCCGCAGCAGCTCAACCGCTGAGGGTACCTACCCCTGTGGTGAAACTACAAATCCAAACACTCCTGTAGGAATCATCCCCATGGCTGTCAGTCTTGCAATGCCTCATGGGACTTGTAGTTCCAGCAGCCGCTCAACTGATGAGGTTTCCTACCCCTGTGGTGAGACAACAAATCCAAACACGTCTCTAGCAATCATCCCCGTGGCTGTCCCAGTCTTGCAATGCCTCATGAGACTTGTAGTTCCGCAGCAGCTCAACTGCTGAGGGTACCTACCCCTGTGGTGAGACTACAGATCCAAACACTGCTGAGGGTACCTACCCCCTGCTATAAATCTTCTTCTTTTACAGGGTGATTCTAGTGTCACTTCCTCCAGCTTGGGACAGGGTCTCTTTAAATGATGAAATGGGGAAAATAAAATGACGGGGCCCATGTGTGACGGTGTCACGAGGCACGAACAATGATTGTAATCAGAAATTACCTTTGTTTACAATGAGCATTGATATGTGTAGGCAGCACTTGTGCCATGGAATAAGCCTTTAAATGTCAGTAAGCGAAAGCTTTTCTTTCCAATAACAATGACGGATGTGGATTTCGACGGGGCCCCGGGGCCCTTGCGCCATCCTGTTTTATGTTGTGTGAGAACAAGTATTGCATTGCGTTGGCTCTCCGAGGTCAAAAGACTTCACTTGTGTATTGTCATCAATAAAATGTATGATCTCCTCTTCATCAAGATAACTGGCTTTTTATATCAGAGGTGCGTACCCCCGGCTCCGCTGTTGTACGCCGTGATACGCTGTCATATGCAGGGCCGGTGCTAGACTATTTTGCACCCTAGGCAAGACCAGCTACTTGCAGCCCCCCTCCCGCGGCACAACCCCCAAACTTCCCCCCGCGCGGCTCCATTCTCCTGCTGGCAGGCTTCCGCGGGCGACAGGTGAATGTTAGCAGACGGGAGCAATAGCCAGACTGCTATTGGCTATTTTAGTTTGAAATAGCCAATAGCGGGCTGGCTATTGCACCCACCCACAGAGCAGAGGGGCGGACCTGAGAG
>NW_017306456.1:1779873-1781486 GCF_000935625.1 Nanorana parkeri
CCCCCCCCCCCCCTCCATGCCAGGCATCTTCACATCTAATACACTGTATAAGACGTGATGACTCATTGGATCTTAGACCGCCTTAGCCTGGGGGAGAAAAGGCTGCAGGGACTGGTCTAGCAGCCAGATGGGTTCGTAGATCAGGTGAATACATCTACTTTATTTGAGCCACCTAGACAAAAACAAGCACTTAACCCCTAAAGTGCTGGGATAGCCCCACTGCAAGGGTTAAGATTTTATTTGCCCAGAGTGTTCGATTTAGATATACATTTATCCCCGTGGCTGTCACAGTCTTGCAATGCCTCATGAGACTTGTAGTTCCAGCAGCCGCTCAACTGCTGAGGTTTCCTACCCCTGTGGTGAGACTACAAATCCAAACACGCCTCTAGGAATCATCCCTGTCTCTGTCACAGTCTTGCAATGCTTCATGGGACTTGTAGTTCCACAGCCACTCAACTGCTGAGGTTTCCTACCCCTATGGTGAAACTACAAATCCAAACACGTCTCTAGCAATCATCCCCGTGGCTGTCACAGTCTTGCAATGCCTCATGGGACTTGTAGTTCCGCAGCAGCTCAACCGCTGAGGGTACCTACCCCTGTGGTGAAACTACAAATCCAAACACTCCTGTAGGAATCATCCCCATGGCTGTCAGTCTTGCAATGCCTCATGGGACTTGTAGTTCCAGCAGCCGCTCAACTGATGAGGTTTCCTACCCCTGTGGTGAGACAACAAATCCAAACACGTCTCTAGCAATCATCCCCGTGGCTGTCCCAGTCTTGCAATGCCTCATGAGACTTGTAGTTCCGCAGCAGCTCAACTGCTGAGGGTACCTACCCCTGTGGTGAGACTACAGATCCAAACACTGCTGAGGGTACCTACCCCCTGCTATAAATCTTCTTCTTTTACAGGGTGATTCTAGTGTCACTTCCTCCAGCTTGGGACAGGGTCTCTTTAAATGATGAAATGGGGAAAATAAAATGACGGGGCCCATGTGTGACGGTGTCACGAGGCACGAACAATGATTGTAATCAGAAATTACCTTTGTTTACAATGAGCATTGATATGTGTAGGCAGCACTTGTGCCATGGAATAAGCCTTTAAATGTCAGTAAGCGAAAGCTTTTCTTTCCAATAACAATGACGGATGTGGATTTCGACGGGGCCCCGGGGCCCTTGCGCCATCCTGTTTTATGTTGTGTGAGAACAAGTATTGCATTGCGTTGGCTCTCCGAGGTCAAAAGACTTCACTTGTGTATTGTCATCAATAAAATGTATGATCTCCTCTTCATCAAGATAACTGGCTTTTTATATCAGAGGTGCGTACCCCCGGCTCCGCTGTTGTACGCCGTGATACGCTGTCATATGCAGGGCCGGTGCTAGACTATTTTGCACCCTAGGCAAGACCAGCTACTTGCAGCCCCCCTCCCGCGGCACAACCCCCAAACTTCCCCCCGCGCGGCTCCATTCTCCTGCTGGCAGGCTTCCGCGGGCGACAGGTGAATGTTAGCAGCCGGGAGCAATAGCCAGACTGCTATTGGCTATTTTAGTTTGAAATAGCCAATAGCGGGCTGGCTATTGCACCCACCCACAGAGCAGAGGGGCGGACCTGAGAG
>NW_017306456.1:1781649-1784811 GCF_000935625.1 Nanorana parkeri
CGGCGTCCTAGTTTGCCTAGTGAAAGCACCGGCCCTGGTCATATAATATAACTTGTGAACCGTTGCTAAATAATCTTAAATTATTTTAATGGTACGGACTTGTTTATGAATGTTTCCTATTTACTCCCGTGCTTCAGTTTTACTCACTTTGTCAGAGAATGACTCTTGGAGCTGAAAGATCCCCTTGAGGGTGCTGCCCTGTCACCTGTCAGATCTCATGCTGATATCACACGCTGCCTCCCAGCTCCTGGGTTTGCATAACAGTCTCCAA
The DNA here is from genome assembly GCF_000935625.1 of Nanorana parkeri. Lineage (NCBI taxonomy): Eukaryota > Metazoa > Chordata > Amphibia > Anura > Dicroglossidae > Nanorana > Nanorana parkeri. Next base: position 1,781,921 of record NW_017306456.1, read on the forward strand.
TAACAGAGCTCTGTATCTAAGAAGAATGATGCAGAGTGTTAGTTACTGATGAAGACAGAAGAGGGGTCTGTGTATAAAAGCAAATGCAAATCACTGTGGACGTTTGTTCTGTGCGGATAGAAGCAAAAGTGAATGTTCTTAGTATATTTTCTTTTCCGGTTGAATATACTGTAGTTTAATGCTGCATTATGGCCACTAGATGGAGCTGAGGAGCGTAGGAAATGTGTGCATTTAGGGCAAAATGAATGTTCTTAGTATATTTTCTTTTCCGGTTGAATGCAATGTAATGCCACATTATGGCCACTAGATGGAGCTGATATAAAGATAGATGGGAGAGAGAGATATAGATAGATAGATAGATAGATAGATAGATAGATAGATAGATAGATAGATAGATAGATTAGCGATTGATTGATTAGAGATAGATTAGATATAGATTGATTAATTGATTGGAGATAGATAGATAGATAGATAGATAGATAGATAGATAGATAGATAGATAGATAGATAGATTAGAGATAGATTGATTGATTGATTGATTAGAGATAGATTAGAGATAGATTAGAGATAGATTGACTAGAGATAGATTAGAGATTGATTGATTAGAGATAGATTAGAGATAGATTGATTGATTGATTGGATATAGATAGATTAGATTAGAGATTGATTGATTAGAGATAGATTAGAGATTGGTTGATTGATTAGAGATAGATAGATTAGATTAGAGATTGATTGATTAGAGATAGATTAGAGATAGATTGATTGATTGATTGATTGATTGGAGATAGATAGATAGATAGATAGATTAGAGATAAATTGATTAGAGATAGATAGATAGATAGATAGATAGATAGATAGATAGATAGATAGATAGATAGATTAGCGATTGATTGATTAGAGATAGATTAGATATAGATTGATTAATTGATTGGAGATAGATAGATAGATAGATAGATAGATAGATAGATAGATAGATAGATAGATTAGAGATAGATTGAATGATTGATTAGAGATAGCTAGATTAGATTAGAGATTGATTGATTAGAGATAGATTGATTGGAGATAGATAGATCCAGTTGACAGTGTCTCTTGCTCCCTATCATTGCAGTCTGTTGTACGCAGGATCATTTCCAGCAGTCAGTTTCTCCGGGTAGGATGTTCCGAAGGAAATAGAGAACAGTCAATTGTGTGTGACTAATGTGCAGAAAGAAAGTGTAGCTTGTTAAATATAGCAGCCATCCGGCAACAATTGCGCCTCTACTCACTTTCCTCACTGCTCTGCCGAGGCTCTAATGTTGCCTGTAAGCTGATGTGGATTGTAGAAGTGAAGAGAGGCGGAATGCTTCCCAATACGTATTAATACGTCGCTCTCGATGACTGAAGTCTGATCTAAGAGAGAAGTACGGAGGAGAGAAGCGCCGCCACTTCACGTTCCAAGTGCAATTAACGCTTTTAGAGTAAAATCTTTTCCTGAACTGGGTGACATTTGTTTTGCTCTCTGTGTGCTGCGAATTAGATGCAATCAGCATTCTGTTTTTTAATAAAATATTGATTTTGCCTTTTTTTTTAAATCCTTTTTCTCATCTCAGTACTGCTGATCCCTTAAAGAGACCTTGCCGCCGGACTATTCACGTCATCAACAATCTTGCTGTAGGATTATATGTGCAATTAAGCAGGGGTGTCACAAGGGGGGTGCGGCCCACACATTGGTGACACCATTGGAGGGGTGACACCAAAATGACTGACAGTCATTTTGGCGTCACCCCCTCTAAAAAAGTCGGGCACTCGGTCATGGACCGAGAGCCCGACAGTGTCAGGAGAGAGGAGGGGACCCGGCGGCATACCTACAGGTCCATCAGAGACACAGGTCCATCAGATTCCCCCTGGATCCAGCACCATAAGATTTGGCAAAATGTATCTCTGATCTGTTTGTGTTTCCGGACCTGGCCAGAGTAAATGGACACACGATCTGTTTACACCCGGCTGCCTATAGACTAGCATTGGCCATGCGATTGGGTCGCCTGAAAAACTGACAGGGGGACCCAATCAGACCGCCCGTGTGAAAGGAGCCTAAGAGCAAGCGCAATGTTTTGTAGTCAGCATTTGAATTTGCCACAATAATGATCCTGTTCCCCAAAGACTGTATGTTAAAAGTCTCCATACTGTAAGACAATGCGCAATTCCACCCCCAGCTGGCTTATCAAAGTCTCATCTGCTCCGCGCTCGTCCTTTAGATGTTAACATGCAGTGGGGAGCCAATGGAGCCTCGCCGAGTGTGTCTGGCATAAAGGTCCCTCTATGATTACTGAGCTTTTACTAGCGCTGAGGGAGCAGATTTTACACAAGAAAGAAAGAGGCCGCAAGTCAGGAAATTGTATGAAGGTAGAAAAAAATTGGATAAATTGACTTTTTTTTTTTAAAGCATATGTCTGGGGCACCGGACAGAGGGGGAGCAAGAGGGAGCCGGGTGAACGTCCCCTCCTCTCTCTGCCAGCGTCCATCACCAAAATGGCCGCTGGCAGGCGTCAATTGGATAGCCGCGTATGTGCGATGATGTCATGGCGGGGTGTCACCCAGTCTCCGCTCCGGGGTGACACCCGGCCTCAGGACGCCCCTGCATTTAAGGCATATTATGTTATGTAGACATCTAAAAACCCTGAAATAGCTGCTGGGGGGTTGACGCCATCTTGAATGTGAGCTGTCAATTTAACCTTTATACTATTCCCCTTGGCTCCTCCCAGAAGTGCCACATAAAAGGTTATGGTTACATAGTCACATAGTAGGTGAGGTTGAATAAAAACACAGGTCCATCAGAGACACAGGGCCATCAGAGACACAGGGCCATCAGAGACACAGGGCCATCAGAGACACAGGTCCATCAGAGACACAGG
>NW_017306456.1:1784889-1787518 GCF_000935625.1 Nanorana parkeri
CCCACCCCAGCCTCAGGCGGCGATGAGTCTACAATATTTTTTCTTATAGCCTTTTCCAGATAACTCTCCCAGTGACATGACTCATATTTACAGTGCAGGCTCCAGCCTGACCCTTCTCACACAAGTATAAAACAACACAAATTGCTCCCTTCCCAGACATCTGTACATACACAAAACCCAATTAATGTAACGGCCGCGATTCAAGCTCAGATAACAACCTAAGAAGCCTCAAACATCAGAGCCGATGTTTGCAGATCTTGGTGTCACCCCCAACAGGTCATCAGGATCCAGAGACTAGGAAATTAGGGCACAGGAGCGACGCTGGCTGCAAATTGCTCGCTTGTTCACGCCGTTCTTACGGCGCTTATTAAATTGCATCTGTGAAATGGCCCTCGGTCCGAAGACCGGCAGAAGTCAGGCGTTTACTTTACAAGAACCTCTATAATGTCTTCCGCCTTTTTTTTTTTAGAATGCTGAGCATACAAACAGATTTCCATTAATCTAAAATTAGCTCATTGGTTTAAAGCACAACTCCGGGGGGGGGGATAAGAATTAATAAACTTGTAAAAATTATTGTGCAGCCGGAGTTTTAAACTAAAGCTTCTTTAAAGGGAAACAATAATAGTTTGGTCAGTTAAAAATAAAAAATGACCAAACATTCTCTGGTGGAGATTCAATCGCCGTCATTTAAAACACAATTGCGTCTGGCAGGTACACCCGCAGAGAATGTTTTCTGAGGCTCAGATTCACTTCTTTGTAAATATATTTCTTAAAAAGACTTTTCAAAATAAATGTTAAAAATTTATCTTAAGCGATTTTTTTTCTGTTTTGGATAAAAAAGGAAATGATTAGAGGAGAACTATGGGGTCAGGGCTTTTCCCCATAGTTCTCCTTAGGGTAACCGGAGGACACAAACTAGCGCCCTCCCATCACCCTAAGCTCAGTATACTTAGACGCCACAGTATACAGCGAGCTACTGCTCGCGGTATACTGAGACGCCGCAGCTGAAGCGGATCCCGACAATTATGCCGGGATCCGCCCAGCTGTACCCGCCCCCTCCCCCGTCCGTCAGCGCTGGAGCGGTGACTACATTACAACACACACAGGGACCATGGGGAACAAAGTAGCCCCCCTCCAGAAGGAAGGACAGTGTCAGCACCAATTCAGAGATGATTGGAGGATCTACATCCGATTGATACACAAATAATGTACATTGTTGTTAATAGTTAAGGTACTTGGGTGTATTTTTAAGATTTAACTCCTGAGTTTAGTGTCACTTTAACCCTTCGATCCTCACATGACAGCACCCCTGCCTGATAACAGTGTGCGTGTGTTCTGCATACCTGGATGTTTTATGGTGCAGTCAGGGCACTGCGAAAGAACGTGCTGTGCAGTGACAATGTTATTATGCGCTCTATAAAGATATTACAAGTATAACAGCTAGTGCAATTTTGTAACAACTTTTAGCTCTTCACAAATATTTACAGAGCGGGCTTTATTACAGTTTTCAGGTTGCCGCTTCCAAATCTGCCAACCTATTGTTTGTTGAGCTCTTAGCTGCTACAGATTATCAATGTGCTGTGAAGCATCAGAGTCGTTATGGAGATTAATACTAAAGAGTAAATTAATTACTTGCAAGTCCCAAGTGGAAGCAAAATGCTGCGACACAGCGGAATTGCCAGCATGGCTTCCACTAGAGGGCAGCAAGATACCGCTAGTGAGCTTCAAGACTCTCTTACAGAACGGGGACTTCTGTCAGTATAGAAATCAGGAAGCTGCTGCTGCTGCTAACCTCTCCTTCATGGCTGAATGTATGTGGATAGCCCTCTAAGTGACTGAATTCAGGTGTCTCTAGTGAAGGGTTTTGTTAATGCTACAGCATGCAAAGACATTTTAGAACACCATGAGCTTTCAAGCTTGTGGTAACAGTTTGGTGAAGGCCCTTTTCTGTTCTAGCATGAGGGTCCCCTGTGCACAAAGCCAACTTCAAAAAGCGTGGTTTGACCAGTTTGTTGTGGAGGAACTCAAGTGTCCTGCACAGAGCCCTGACCTCAACCCTACTGAACACCTTGGAACGCTGATTGCAAGTTAGGCCTTCTCATTCAACATCAGTATCTGACCTCACAAATACTCATTTGGCTGGATGGGCACAAATTCCCACAGACACTGTCAGTGGCTCTGTCTGGCATCCCGCCCAGCTCATTGACCTCACCGGTTGCCAGGAGCTCGTTTGGACGTAAGCTCCCGGCAACTGGTGATGTCAGTGAGCTGGGCAGGAAGTAGGGTTGCCATCTGTCCAGGATTCACCTGGACAGTCCGGGTTTTGAATGCTGTGTGTGGTTTCATGACAGCAGAAACCTGGACACAAGATGTCAGGCAGACAGGGGCAACCAAAATTAAGATAGGGGCAACTGGACCCCCACTGAAAATAGTCTCAACTGTGATATTTGCATATGAATGGGCGGTACTATTTACATATGAATAAGCCCTGACTCATTCTCCCCCCAAAAATGTCCAGGTGTCACTAGAGTGTTCGGGTTTTGCTTGAAGACAAGGTGGCAACCCTAGCAGGAAGCCGCATAGAGCGTCACAGGTTGCTTAGAGCTCTTAGCAACTTAGGACGCTGTGG
>NW_017306456.1:1787550-1806453 GCF_000935625.1 Nanorana parkeri
GACGGCCATGCTGGTGGGTAATAAATCATAAAGGAAGAGGAGATTCCTGGAGAAATGCATTGGATAATATTAATGATAAGATTGGCACCCAATCAAAATCAAGTAATGAACTGTAGGCAGCATAGACCAATGGATGTATATCTGGAGACTGAATAGAAACATTGCAACATCAATGTTTTGCTTGAATAGAGACATTGGACCCAATGATAAATGAGTATCTTTTCACATGCTCATTCAGAAGGATTTTATATTTTGTGGAAAGTGGAGGGTGAGTGGCAAGATCGGCATAGAGGAACAAAACTGCCTTTACTGTGCGCTGTAAACAGCTTATTTATATTGCAGGATTTCTTCACTGCGGGCTTCAAAGCCCATTGACTAATAGCTTGCAGGCTTTTAGGTGAAGATCAAAAGGGAAGTTATGACCACTAGATGGCATTCCATTTTAGGATCTGTCCGTGGGCTCTGTGTGAAGAAAAGGGTTTTGTTTTATATGAAAATATCAAGAATTTGATTGTATTCAGTATTTGAGAAAGCTTCAGGGCCCTTAGGGAATGGTTTAGCTGGTATCTTTATCTCTGCCAATGACATGTAGCTGCATTCTCATGCTGCATTTAGGCTTGTTCATTTGAGTGGACCCATGCCATCCTATCCCTACAAATATGAGGGCATTGCCAACTTTGGTGCTCTGGGAACTAAAGTGGACCTATCATCAAGAGTAAAATATCCTCGCATGCCCCCAAGCCCCCCGCCCCGTGTAGTCCAGACAGCAGCAGTAGTCATAGCAAGAACCACAAAATGCTGAGCTTGCACTTGACTAGGCACTGTCTGGAGTCCCATAGCACCTAGTCAGCCAGGCTGCCAAGTAACAAGTGAAGCTGGATTCCTAGCCAATCAGGAAGCCAGGAGGTGGGTCATAACGTGCTGCCCGGCTTCCTGATTGACTAGGAAGCCAGCTTCACTTGCTGCTAGGCAGCCTACCTTCCTGGCCAATCAGGAAGCCGGACGGCACCTCATGACCCGCCGCCCAGCTTCCTGTTTGGTCAGGAAGCCAGGCAGCCTAGGCAAGTGAAACCGGTGCTCTTTCAATAGAACAGCGGCTTCCCAGGCAATCAGGAAGTTGACGCCCGGGCCACGGATTGCTGATGATCGGGGCACACGGCACCGTTATCGGTACTCGGTATCTGCGAGTACCGAGAAAAAAAAAAATATCGGTACTAGATACCGAAAAAAACGGTATTGGTGCATCGCAACCGTTATATATATGTATTTTATTTTCTGTATATATTTTATATGCACTGTATATACATTCCTTTTAAGTTTGAATACACATTGCTGTCATCCTTTGCCTACTTGGTGTGTTGTTTTTTTTTGCACCGCACCGCGCTTTGATTTCTCAGAGTGCCCCCATTATATTGGAATCGATGAGCATATGTTATGACGCTGTAATTGTTCCTCCCACAGGTGATAATTTGACACAATAGACAATATAAAAACTTGCTGGTTTCATTGATATTTCTTTAACCTCTCCATTTCCAGGGCAGCAGCTGCTGTTAAACCAGCCGCGTGGAACAGAAATCTTTTTCTCTCCTGCGAGATGCATTTCTATTTAAATCAAAGCTTCTTTGTGCCTCTTTTTTTCCCCTCTCTAATGAAAAAGATGGCAAGTGACGGGACGGGAATCATTGACTATTGATTTCCATCCACTGTCTCTGAATTCTGATGTGATGCATCCAGAGTGTCTGTGCATTCATCTCTGGATGTAATGGGGCTTTACTTCCCTTATTGCAGGTATTATATTGTATTGTCATTATTTGAGATCTTATTTTTTCTTCAAGCGTAAATAATGATCGGCCCTCTAGGAAAGAGCTTGCTGTAGTTTTTCCTTTCAACTGAGACAAAAAAAAATATGCATCAGATATAATATTTCATGCGTCAGAGCCGGCGTTTGTCTAAAATGTAACTCCTACATTCCTGCCACACACACACAAAATAAAATAGCATTAGCGAAAAACCCTTATCCCTCCCTTTTAGATTGTAAACTTCTGGGGCAGGACCCTCCTTACCATCTTGTTTTGATTTGTATTGCGACTGTAATGTCTTCCTTATATTGTAAAGTGCTGCGCAAACTGTTGGCGCTGTAAAAAAAATCCTGTAAAAGAATAAAAATAAAATAAAAATAATAATAAAGTATTGGACATTTACCTTATTGAATAGATGGCACTGCAGATGAACACTACAACATAAAGGTGGCAGTGTTCATCTGCAGGCTAAAAGCTTTAAAAGAAAACTAAAGCCAAACCTTTTTTTTTTGGCGTTAGTTGGTACTCCTGAGACCCTAACTGAGCTTATATAGCGGGCTACTGCGCCGCACTGCAGCCGGGAAGGATCCCGGCAATATTGTTGGAATTCACCCTGCTGATTGATTGACAGCTGGCTCTGCCTCTCTGCCCTCTCCCCTGTCTGTCCCTCCAATGAGCACTGGAGGGACAGAGAGATGGGAGGGGGGAATCGCTGTGGGGATCGGTCACTGACAGTCACCACTCTCTGCTTGGAGAAGCCATGAGCTTGGCCATCAGCGGTTTATGATCACTCAGTTCTCGAGCTGTAGAGCCAAGGTGAGACAACTGCAGTGTCACACGCCAGCTCAAACTATTGGGAAGAGTACATTTTACTCTTCCAATACTTCTCCTTTTTTTTTTTTAAACAATAGTCCAACCCTGCATGTGATTACTATACCAAAGCTGAGATTGTGATCACATGATCAGAAACCACAATCTGATTGGATCCTGATTGTCAATGGATAACTTGGCTGTTAGTTACAGCTGGGATTAAATGCCACCATTGGGATTAAAAGGGGGTGATATTTTTTAGCATATCCCTGGCATAGAGCATGGTGCTAGGGAGTGTTATTAAACAAATTGCAGATGGGAAGAGGTTATCGCTATGATGAGGTGCGCCAAAAGAGACCAAAAACTAAAATTCTGTGGAGTACCCCACTGCCTTCTTAAAGTGGCCCTTTTTTATGTTCATCTGTAATAATAATAGGAATATCCCATTTTATTTTAAAGCAAAAATTATTATGTAGGGAGTCCTAACGGGGTCCTGAAAACCTCAAGCAGCAGAATCATGAGGTCATGATACAAGGGTCTGGTGAGCCTTGAAGCGGCTTCCAATGATTGGTCTCCACTCCTGGAAGAGGTGCTGTAAGTATAACAGTTCCTTTTTTAATTGTAAATGAGTATCAGTAGGGGGTTTTTTTTTGGCCCAGGGATGGACTTATTAAAATGAAGGTAAAATCAATTCAATCATCAGCGATAAAAGGGGGTTTATTCCTCTTTAAGAATAACAGCTAAAACAATGCAGATAATTTCCATATGCCTCTGTGGCCAATTCTCTATCCTGAATTTTTGCTGTACGGCCCAGCAATAGAGCCAATTGGATAATTAGCATACAGTAGTATCAGGATTGTTGGCTCTTGTCAGTGCAAGGTATTAAAACCATGGCATCTGTACGAGCAGAGAGTAATAAGCAATAATGCAAAGCAGCCATTAAGACCAGACATATGTATACTGTGCAGGGGGGATAAAACAGAGACAAATGTGGAGCGAAGAAGGACTTGTTCCTCCAGAAATAGACAACCATCTTCCTGTTACTTTGCGTCATAGTTGGGGTGGAGCAGGGGACACAGAGGAGGAAATAACCATGTTGTGTAGCTGGGGGTCCAATTCTTACACCGCTGCCCCCTAAAATTCACAGGGCAGCAATTGATTTCAGTTATCGCAACTCCGGCAGCAGTAGGCTAAGCTCAGTGGCGCTGGGGCTTATTGTGTCTGCTGATCAATGAAGACTGCTGGGTAGAGGGAATTAAATGACAGGAGAGCACATTTTAAACAGGGCAACGAGTTAATGGAATGTCCTCCCAGAGGAATCTGCAGCAGGTAAGTAATTAAGGATAATTGGAAAAAGACCGTTATCCTGCATAAGAAAGGAGGCCAAGGACCAAAGTAGATAGCGAGTTTTTATAACCTGCAGTGAAGGGAGATAGTTATCAGCCTTAAGTATATTGTGCTTCCAGAGCGTAGATACCATCCCCAGACGGCATGTGATCTGTTCAACTGTAGCCTAATTCAGGAGAAACAAGTGAAAATGACAATTAGGGGTCATTCACATGGGCGTGCAGGTCCGTGTGGTGTGCACGCCCGTGCAGAGATCCAATCCTGGGAGGACAGGTGCTGCATATACAATGCCAGGAGGGACAGGTGCTGCATGTACAATCCCAGGAGGGACAGGTGCTGCATGTACAATCCCAGGAGGGACAGGTGCCTCATGTACAATCCCAGGAGGGACAGGTGAAGCATGTAATGGCATGCAGCAGCCTATACCTTTCTATGGGAGGACGCAGTTCTGCATGGTTACGTCCATGCTGGTAGGGGTGCCCTCACTTGGATGCACACTGTCTGCTTCCAATACTGGACACCCAGACCCGCACGGATGTGCAGGTTCGGGTCTGCGGGTAATTGCGTGCATCCTCCCATGGTGAGGTACAGGCTGTTGCACGCAAACACACGCAGCACCTGTCCCTCCCAGGATCGGGTTTCTGCACAGGCGTGCACAACGTACGGACATGCATGTCCATGTGAATGACCCCTAAATGTTCTTGGTGCACTTAATCTCTTAAAGGCTAATTCTACCTTACATACCTTGCTCCATATTATACCCATATTAAGGGTATAACATGGGACATGGTGCCATTCTGCAGTCCCCCCTACCTCAACCCCCCCAACTTGAATCACAGGGTTCTTCTCCCTGCAGGCTTCTGTACATTTTTGAATTTAGCGCAACTGTGCTTTGCTCCACCCACATTACTGCGTCATTCATTCACAGATCCATTCACAAGATCTGTGAGGGAAGAAACTACAAGTCCTTTCTGCCGTTGTGACAGAGGGAATGGTAGATCTCAATGGCGTGCAGTGACATCACCACACTTGTAGTCCATTGATAACTTCCTCCAGCTCCTTAACCAAAGGTCAGTACCTCCTTACAGACATGGGGCTGGAGGAACAGTTTTTTTTTTTGCCAACTGTGTACCATTCAAGATATCTCTTTACTCCAGTAGAAACAACTGGAAGTGGGAATAAATCTCTCCAAAGTGAGGTAAAGCTCTTCTTAGACAACCAACACCACAACGAATGTTCCCATTTGTTGATTTCCCCGCTATTCCTGTTCTGGTGGCAATTTAAAATGTTACAATGTTCTTTACTTTTTAGTCCCAGTGACATTGGTCGCCAGTCTTTACATCTCTCTAGCAGGTACAAAGACATCAATCTAACAGGGGTAATAATCCTTCCGCACTCTATCAAAAAAATAAAAAAGTTTTGTCTTTAGATATACTTGAGCTTCAATACTTACCTTCTCTCTGCCGCTGTCCCTCACAGCAGGTCATTTTCATCACAAGATGTCTTTAGTCTTTTGTGTTGAATGTAGCCCAGCGTCCGCTCTCTGCATTGTTGAAGACCGCCCACCTCTGGAGAAGTTCCGTAGAGGAAGGGACCCTTAGGGGCTTGGTCCATGACACCCTGTACTGATGCTCTCAGACATCCTGAAGACTAAGGACATCTAGTGGTGGAAAGGAAGTACTACGGGGGGACAGCACTGGAGAGGAGGTATTGCAGTCACTGTTGTTTTTTTGGGACAAAGAGCTGGAGTTTTTTTGTTTTTTTTGTAAAGAAAGCTTGCACAGAGTTGGGCTTTAATTCACAAGCTGGATACCCACCAAAACTCGACCCTCCCTGTCCCCCGTGATGAGGTCAGATTGATTGCCAGTTTAGGTTATACTATGGATTGTAAAGGAAAAAGCAGAATATATTCTGTGCTTTATTTTACATGCACGGCACACTTTCATCGGTGAACCTGTCTGGCATCAAACTGTCCTTGGAAATTGTATTAAAATGTTGTCAGTCAATGCAGTGAGAGTGGTTATTGTACTCCAGCCTTTGCCCTTTCTGCTGCCGCATGGATATTACATCCAAATAGGCTTAAACACAACCTGTCTGGAATATTTAAGGGGAAATGCCCGGTTGAAGCATCTCTCTATGTTCTTTGATTTGGTCTTTGAACATTGTCATTTCTTAAAGGTAACCAGCCATGAGAGAAATAGCTCAGTGTCCACTGCTTACCTCCTTCTGGCTAGTTGCCTGGCTGTCATATGGGTCCCATGGCCTTACTACTTTTTGGGTCACCTACTTATTACCTTTTTGTATATCTCACTTACCTTCACTTGCTGCATACTTTTTCTGTGAATCTGTTGCTCAGATAATAGTAAAGAGGACCTGCCCTGTGCAAGCTGTGCCCAAAAAAGGTGAGCAGAGGATAAAGGACTAGTCACCAGTATTGCCTGTAGTCTCCCTGCAGCTGTTCCTTTGCCCATTACTGACTTGCCATGCCTTGTATTGCACTGTGTCTCTGTGTGGGTGGATATCATCTTGGTAGAAGCAGGGATCTGATTCCTCATGCCTGACGTGCCTCCCTGATGACCGGTGACTTGATGATTGATCAAGAAGCAGCAGGAAGTGGAGAGAAAGCACAGATCCACATAATAAATGAATGAAGCAGAAGTAGGGAGATCCTTCCGCTGCCGGTCCTCAGGTACAGCTTCCTCTCCAGCAATGAAAACAGTAGGCAGCATGATAGTGACATTACAAAATCTCACTCCAAATCTGGGAGGCAGCAGTACCTTAGATGATCTCACAGTGCAAATATGCAGCCAAGAGGCTCCAGGCACAGGAGGTGCGCTACTCTTTTTTAGGGTGACTTCAAAACAAAAAGGTAAATCTTACAGAGTACTGCTTTGCATGTTTGGATGGACATTTCTGGCTCTATGTGGCATTGCACCAGGTGGTGCCCGCTCTACATTTTAAGGTTGGTTTTGAGGTGTCAAGATTAGAGAGACAGGTTTGCTAATATGAATACACAATATGTTTGGTAGACATGTAAGCTGCGGAAAAATTCTGTTTGGTTCGGATATTTCGTTATTTCAGGAGTCGGATCAGACATTCAATTCGGTTCGGAGTTTCGGATTCGGACGAAATCTGAATCTTAGTCGTTAGTTTCGGATGAGTTTAGGAATATTCATTACGAATACCACAGAAAACCATCTACAGATATTAATACTAAAGCTCCAGGAAGCAACACCGGTCTGTGAGCCATATTAAAGCTGAGGCTTCCAGACCCGAATGGCATTTGGGAGCTCTTGAATGCTATTCGGAAATTTGGACTCCATTCAGGTAGTTTAAATCTTGGGAACACGGTTCCCACTGTAGTAACTGAAAATAAAAAAAATAAAAAAGCAGTTCCAACTACAACACTCACACAGCAATCACTGGAAATTTCACCCAAATACTCACCTGGTCAAGGATCTGGTGATGCACCTCTTCCGGGTCGAATGACGCCCAGCATCATTCAGTTCACATCCTGGTAGTCCAGGGCGTCAAGACTCTGCCCCAGATCCCGGACTTACATGAGGAATGCTGCACAGAACTGTTCTCGCTGTGATATTTTGGATTTGCCCACTTCTGGAGGAAGGAGAAGGCTGAGGGGACCTGTGATGTCATCAGACTCAGCCAGACACCTGATACGGAAGGTCTATAGTTTTTGTTTTTTAAAGGATGCAAGGGGTGCACCAAGGGGGTGGGGGTGGTATCTAAGCCCAGAGTTGGGCTTCATAGGATAAGTTCCATCAAAATGGATATTTCAGTTTTAGGTAGGTGCTTGAGAGTTAAACAGGTCGGTCACGTCAGGAAGTCTACTGGTGATATCCCTGTGTTGGGTGTGCACATCCTCTGTGCCAATTATGAGGGGTAACCATCATCCCTGGTCTGAGATCCCAGGTCTGCATATCTGCTGTGCTCATTATGAGGGGCCCCCACTGTTCCTGCGCTGAGTTCCCAGGTCTGTAAACCTACTGTGCCCATTATGAGAGGTCCTGACCATGCTCGCACTGAATTTCCGGGTCTGTACACCTGCAGTGCCCATTATGAGGGGTTTCCACTGTTCCTGCTCTTAGTTCATGGGTCGGTAATCCTGCTGTGCCCATTATGAGGAGCTCACATCATCCCTGCACTGAGTTCCGGGTCTGCAAACCTGCTGTGCCCATTAGGAGGGGTACCTGTCATCCATGCTGGATTTAAATTCTGTATGATGGAGAATATATGTAGCAGGAGGAGCTAAAATACACAAAGCTGGACGAGAACACCCAAAACTTCCAGGTGGACAGGAACAGAAAAGGGACTTATGGCAGGGAGACCTCACTGATGAAGCAAAACCAGAAGATTTATACAGAAGGAGGAAAGGAGAAACTGGAAAACTTGTGATAAGGAGACTAAAGCGCCACCTGCTGGATGAAAATAGAAATACATTAATATTCAAGAAAATATACAAATTCACCACACATTCCATTTAACCACTTCAAGACCAGGTGTTTAGACCCCCTTCCTGGCCAGGCCATTTTTCAGTATTCAGCGCTGCGGTACTTTGACTGACGTTTATTCCGTCATGAATCTGGTTACCCACTTCGCTCCGTGGTAGGATTTGCGACTTCTGTGTCACTACTGTTTCTGTAGCCAGGTGACTGTGAGGTAAATTTTTCAATAAAAGCGAACACACCTTTCAAATAATGAAGCCTGTAAAGGGTTAATGGCAGTGTTTTCCGTGTCATGTGACCCCGTATGACTTATAATCACGCGGTGGGAGGATGAGCAGAATGGACCCAAGTGCCCCACTTAGACTGATGTAGTGCCACCGCCCTCAGCTACGATGTCACAGCCATTCTCTGCACCTCGGGGGAGCTTTTAACGAGCTGAGGACACTCCACGCAACACGGCGAACAAGGCTGCTCCGGTCATTAGCGCTGTATCACTGCCTGCCGAAACCATTGCTGCTACAGTGCCTCTTATTACCGGCCTGTTCTGTAACAGGGGAGGGTATTTCGAGGGGGACCGTTACTAATAACCAGATATAGCTGATCACCTTCTATCACTATAGATTGGGAAGGCATACACCACAGACAAATGCCATATGTAGAAGACTAATGATGGCCGTACACGTGAAGCTTCTTCTTGTTCAGCCAGCTGGAGAGAAAACTGCTCAATTTCCCCATTCACCATAAGCAGTGTAGATGGAGGAAACTCCCCAGCCGGCTATTGTATTTTGACAGTTGGCATCTACGGCTGTCATGGTACCCGAACAGTGGCCACAGCTGATTGGCTTCACTCAGTCAAAGTTTGTCAAGTCGAGTGGTGCTAGCAGGGCAACCCACAGTAAGATTTTGGGCCAATTCCTGCGAATTCCAACAGTGTATGGCCAGCTAAAGCGCCAGTGCTGCCCCATCACATCCACTCAACTATAGGCTGCCATTTTGGCAGGGCAGGTTGCAAAATAAAAGCAAGAAATGAATTATTTCCTTCCTCTCTCTTTTACAATGGGCTAAACTGGTCACAGATTTACCAACACTTCCAGCAACAGCCAGACTTCCTGTATTATAAGGCCAGGGTGTTATAGGATACCTGTATTGAAAGAAATTTGTAAGCTGCCATTGCAGTGTGGTCCTAGAAACCGGTGACGTCAAATGTATTCCCCCGCCCCCAGCATTTGGCCCTCCTTGTTTCTTATGTGGCCCATTGAAAAAAATAATTGCCCACCCCTGGCATAGAGTGTCCCTTGCAGGGAAATTCCACATATAGTTCATATTTCTACTTGGGGGGTCATTTCTAGAAGTTCCACCAGCTCCCCTAGATGGCGCTGATGAGTACAGGACATTCCTATGCTTGTCAGCGCCATCTAGGGGTACTGGTGCTTTTATAAATGAACCCCATGGTGTCAATAGAGGGGAGATCCTATCAATGCCGAGGGGCTGTCAGGCAGATTGGATTGGGCTGGTTTGTACATTTTTTTACCATCAGATACTATGTGGAAAAATAATCCGTCATTAGAAAACCTCTGCTTAACGTGAGGGCGTTTTAATTACCGTCATTATTTGCGGCCGGCTCCTGCTGGCCTTTTGTTCTCGGTGTAAATTGTTTCCTCGGATGCACCAAACCGAAAAAGCCTTAAAACCCAACCACGGGATTATAGGCTTCTTATCCGCTTTTATACCTCTGCCAATACACACATCCCTCCCATATAAATAATTTAATTTACCCGCTACATGAGTGAGAGATCATTGGTCATCATATAGCGGCTGATTTCTCAGCTCTGCTTGTATGCCTGTAGAAGGGTCTATATAGAGGCATGGCATTTCCTCCATTGCATGTCCCATGATTGCTTGCCGATGCAGGCAAAGTCATAGGAGGAGACTTAGGCTGATTTCCTGCATCTCACATGGCAGGTAAGAGGAGGGGCTTAACTTTGGCGCCAAAGTGGAGGCAGAGTAGGAGCAGAGCAGGCGGGCTGCAAAAGCAGCATTACAATAATACCGCTCACACCGTTTATGTTGGCTGCACAGTGCGTACAACTACACTGATCCCCCTAATGATAAGGAGTTCCAGTGTGAAACTTAGAGCTTCCTGTAATAAAGACCGGTCACTGCTGCTCTCTCTCCTTGTGCAGGGTGACTGGTCTGGTCTCCGCCCCCTCCTGTAATAAAGCCCGCTCCCTGCTGCTCTCTCTTCTTCTGCAGGGTGACTGGTCTTTTCTGCGCCCCTTCCTGTAATAAAGACCAGTCACAGCTGCATTCTCTCCTAGTGCAGGGTGACTGGTCCTGTCTCCGCCCCTCCTGTAATAAAGACTGCTCACTGCCGCTCTCTCTCCTTGTGCAGGGTGACTGGTCTGGTCTCCGCCCCCTCCTGTAATAAAGCCCGCTCCCTGCTGCTCTCTCTCCTTGTGCAGGGTGACTGGTCTTTTCTCTGCCCCTCCTGTAATAAAGACTGCTCACTGCCGCTCTCTCTCCCTGTGCAGGGTGACTGGTCTGGATCTCCACCCCCTCTTGTAGTGAAGACCGGTCACTGCTGCTCTCTCTCCTTGTGCAGGGTGACTGGTCTTGTCTCCGCCACCTCCTGTAATAAAGACTGCTCACTGCCGCTCTCTCTCCTTGTGCAGGGTGACTGGTCTGGTCTCCACCCCCTCTTGTAATGAAGACCACTCACTGCTGCTCTCTCTCCTTGTGCAGGGTGACAGCTGTAGCGGAGGAGGAGAGAGGTGAGTGGTCACTGCCGCAGGACTGAGGATCACACAAATATATCGTCTAAGAGAAGAACAAGCAGTTAACCCTTGCAGTTACTTTTTAAAAATCCTGGAGTATTTATTGCAAGCTGCACGCAACAACAGGAAGTTCTTCCCTTTCAGAAAATGCATCCTGATATAACGCATAATAAAACACCCCGATGTGCCTAAAAGGCGTCAATGTGAATGCCAAACCCAGAAAGCCAAGCTTCAAGAACCCATTCATCAGCACAGAGGTGTGAAGGGGCTCTTAAGAAACAATTACGGATCAATGGCTCGTCGCTTTGGGGCGGCTGCATAATTGCTGATTCAGAAGACATGTGTACGGCTCACTCTGGCAAACTGATATTGCCTATTTTTAAAGATGTCTTGTTTACAATGCATATGCCTCCAACTGTGTTACAGAAGAAGGCGGCCGAGTCAAAGGGAAATTCCACCGTTTCAAAATAATAATAATAAAAAAAACGCATCTTCATAAAAGATGAAATAAACATTTATTGTTTTTTTTTGCATAGGAGCCAGTAAAGCATTGCAACCATGATCAGTGGATCGCAGGGCAATGCTCTGGCTCATGCAGACTCTTCCTCTCGTCCTTGACCGTACTGAGTAGGGATGCACCGATAGTGTTTTTTTCGGTATCGAGTACCGATACTTTGCTTTCGGTACTCGTCGATACTTAGTACCGATACCGGTGCTTCCGCTGCCATGGAGATATATATAGAGGAGAGTGCGAGGAGAGTCAGCCAGGAGAAAGAGCAAGAAGAGACAGCCAGGGGAGGGAGTAAGGAGACCAGCTATAGAGGACTAAAAGTTCCAGCAACACATTATACAGCAATACAAAATAAATATCAAGCGACATATGTGTTGTTCCGGGGTGGCTCCCTGATGTCTCCAGGGTCTCAGATCGCCTGTGCAGGGTCTCACCAGGGCTGTGCTGGCTCTCAGGTGGACTCTGCAGGCTCTCAGGTGGACTCAGAAGGCTCAAAGGTGGACTCTGTGGGCTCTCAGATGAGCTGTGGAGGCTATAAGGTGGGCTGTGCGGGCTCTCAGGAGGCTGTGCAGGCTCTCCGGTGGGATGTGTGGGCTCTCAGGTGGGCTAAGTGGGCTTTCAAGTGGCTTTGTGAGGTCTCAGGTGGGCTATGTGGGTTCTCAAGTGGCTATGTGGGCTATGCAGACTTTCAGGAGTGCTGTGCAGTGTCTCACTAGGGGTCTAGAGGCAGGCAGCACGGTGTCAGGAAGATGTAGGAGGAGATGTGTGGGCCGGCGCCTGTACACATGCGCCTGGCTCGCAGGAAGGCTGCCGAGGTCCCGCGCTTGCTCGCACATCTTCTCTTCCGTCTTCCAGACACCTGTCAAAAAATTTAAAGTGTCCGGGTTTCAGCTGGCATGAAACCTGGACACAGGACTCAAAAACTGGACTGTCCGGGTGAATCCTGGACAGGTGGCAACCCTACCGCAGTGGCTGGTGGGATTTGTAGTTACTCCATTCAGAGACCCTGTCAAAGGATCTGTGAATGGATGACACGGCTGTGCTTGGCTTTGCTAAATTCAGAAATGTATACAAGCTTGCGGGGAGAAGAACCCGGCGATTCAGCTAAGTGGGAACTGATGGAAGAAAGGTGGGGGGTAGTGGAAGGGAGGTGGGGGGCGGGGGTTGCAATGTGGCCATGTTTCATGTTATTCCCTAAATATGAGTGTAATATGAAATATGGTCATAGTGCTAAATTTAGCTTTTAAAGGAAAAAAAAATTACAGCAAACCTAATACGAGGGGCCGTTCATTTTTCTAGACCTTCCATCATGAGTCATTCCATGAGGTACAAAATGTTCCTGAGCTAGTCACCTAACACGAGAGGTCACTGTCTATGTCCAGGTGACATTAAAAAAAAGGACAAGTGTCCAGGAGCAGAGCATGTGGTCACATGTGGAAAGCGTCATGCTATTATTGGCTCTGCTCTCCTTGTGTCTAATTGCAGGAGTACATGTACTAAAGGTTACAATTTACCACCCAGATCCCTACAGCTGAGGGAAAGGTTCTGAGTTTATTTGTGCTGCAATGATAGCTAACTTGTTATTTAAAAGCATTTTCTGCACTTCAAGGTGAACTCCAGGCACAGAAAATTTCATTTAAATATGTTCTTAGTGAGCCACAAAGGATATAAATCTAGTAAATGTGCACCAAATGACTTTGCAAACCCAGATATCATTATATAAAAGTTGCAGTGACATCATCACTGTGATCAGGGCTGGATATACTCTCTCTGCTGCCCCAAGGCCAGGTTCCTCAATGCACCAACCCCTGCAGGCTGCATACAAGTGATCTCGGCGACATTGCTATATATTTAGCTCTGCTTGCCCAAAGCAGGGCTAAATGTAGAAAATAACTACCCGCCCGGCATCCCAAAACCAAGTGTCCTGGACGTTGGGATATAGGAATTCCACACCCCTGCTGCACCCCTACTGCCTGCTGCACCCCTATTCCCTGCTGCCCCAAGGCCGGGCCTTGGTCGGCCTTGTGGGAAATCCAGCCCTGACTGTGCTGCCAAAACCTGTTCAGAGAGCAGAGCTGTGGAAGGGGCCCAGCAAATCCTTTAACTTTATTCCCTATGTGTTGCAGAGTGCGTTTCTAGAGTGAAAGAGCGCTGCATTCGGCCAACCAATTAATTTGCCTGCGCACCTCAATGTATGAAAAGAGGACCGGCACCCTTTTTTTTTTTAAAGCACTACACCATAAAGCTGCCCATAGATCTTGCGATCATCGGACGACAGCCCCATCCTGCCCCGATTATCGCAAGGTTGGATGAGCGGTAATTAGAAGAAAGCACCTGGACGAATTGCGTTAATCGACCGCACGTATTTTCGTCTGCGCATGTGCAGTGTAGATTGTATGACTTTTGACGTACAGAAACGCCACCAACCTTGCGAAAAATCGTACGATCGACCGAACTTTTCTAACCTGCTGGTTAGTCAAAAGTCGATCGATTGCACAGTATTTGCGGTTGTACACCGCCCATCATCCTTACGAATATCTGACGAAAACGCGATCGCATGTGAAAATCAGCCGATATTCGTAAGGTGAATGGGCAGCTTAACACACAGATGGTCCACACCCGTGCACTGAAAAGTAAAGATGAATACAGTACGGTGCCATTCAAAATTAATGTCACCGCAATTGGCATCATACATTATCACAACGCACAAATCTGAATGAGGCCCTAGAGTACGTAGGCATCTTAAGCGTTGGCCTCGCTCCAGGATCCATTAGCAATCGTCCTGGAAAATCCACTCTGAATAATCAATTTATTTCGCCCCAGGATGGGCAGAGGGGGATGTCTGCAGAGTTTGTAGGTTGTCTACAGACATCAGTTTATTTCCTGATCCGGGTATCAATGATAAACGGTCATCTGATGCCTATGGTAAGCTTAGTACGGGAAGAGCGCTGTTCAAAGTACAACAACCCCTAGCATCCTTTTAGACTGTCTGTTTTTTTTTTTTTAAGGTCTATGACTCTATCTGTGAACAAAAAAATTGAATTGTGAAATCACAACACACAAAAAAAAAGTGCACGAGGGTGCTGTGGTCCTTCTCTGATGAGGAAGGGCCTCGATTTCCTGACCCCACAGGGCGCAAGGTTCCTGACAGGAGAAAGAACGACTTAGGTCCACCTACCCGAAGGCCGGCGGACCCCTCTTCTCCGGGGACCTGCCGAATACCAGGTGGGGGCTCTCCCAAAGAGAGACCACCGAGTGGGAGGAGGTAGGGGAGCCTGTAGAGGCCACAGAACCTCCTCCCCGACATCAGGAAGGGCCCCGTAGGTACCCGCACCCACCCCACCGTCTTCTGTGAAATCAAAGTGCCAATCGCATAAATAAAAAGGTGTCAGTGCACAACGCACTGACACCTTGTGGCCGGAGTGCAAAAATATTGCCCCGGGTTAGCCATAAGGCCTGCCCTAGAGGCGTAGTGCAGAAAAAGCTAGAGTGCCGTGACCTGGTGGCAGGGGGTCCCACACCCAAGTGATTCTCTGGCACACCCTGGGACGCCACCCGCAGAGGGCACAGCACCACGGGCCTCCTGTGCCTCCCGAACCCTCCGGCCAGACCAGAGTTGCAGCACCCGTCCCCATCAGGAGGCATTAGTGCAGAGGAAGCTTCCCCCTCTTCCAAAAAGGAGCAGCCTCAACACCCACCTTCACTTCAGAGAGTACTTAGCAACCGTCTGCCCACTATCAGACCATAGGGGGTTGCCACCTGTCCAGGATTCACCCGGACAGTCCGGGTTCTGAATGCTGTGTCCGGGTTTCATGGCAGCTGAAACTCGGACACAAGATGTCAGGCAGACAGGGGCAACCAAAATTAACATAGGGGCTACTGGCCTCCCACTAAAAATAGTCTTGAATGTGATATTTACATATGAATAAGCCACGGCTCATTCTCCCCCAAAAATTTCCATCCATTGCTAGAGTGTTCGGGTTTCGCTGGAAGAAAAGGTGGCAACCCTATCAGACCGTCTGTTTTCTGATCTGACTTTGATACCCAGGACCAGAGGTGTAACTATAGCCATAGCAGCCCAGACAGGAAGGACGGGGGGTCCATTGGGTTGTTGAGACCAATTAAGCGTAGAACATGTGAAGATTATACAGAACTGTATCTTTAAGGGATGGAGTGGTTGCAGTTGACAATGTAGAGACGACTTCAGATGTCGAAGAGGAGCCTTTGGGATCTCGGCATCATCACTCACAGCTCAGAGAGAGCTATGGGTTAGGAGGACCCCCATTACATTTTTGCTATGGGGTCCCTGTGATCTGTAATTACGGCCCTGCCCAGCATGGTCCTACTATTAAACATCATGAACGTCTTTCTTCATGGCCTTCATTAAATGAGTTTGTTTCTGGTTTGTTTCAGCACGCGCCGGTCGAGTTACAAATTACTCGCGCGACGATGTGACCTGGAATTGCATGCCGATGAAATAAACACCCTTTTAGCTAATTTGCATCGCTGACAGATGTCGCAAATCTATTTTAATGTGAGCAGAGGGATGGGGAGCTGTGGCATAAGATTGCCTCTTTGACTCTGGAAGTTTATGAGATGAAACTTTGCAGCTGGTCATATATGAGGGAGCGGGATGATGGCGGTTCACGTTCGCATTCGCATGGCTGCAATTGGCTCTTAATCCATGATTATTCAGCAATGGAGAGTGGCAACCAGCAATAGAGGACTACAGATCCCAACAATCTATGATTATAAAGCAATTATACAGGGCTGTGTGCAGATCTCACCAGGGCTGCGTTTGGGTCTCACCAGGGCTGTGTTTGGGTCTCACCAGGGCTGTGTTTGGGTCTCACCAGGCCTGCATGCAGATCTCCCTATGGCTGCGTTTGGGTCTCACCAAGGCTGCGTTTGGGTCTCACCAGGGCTGTGTGCAGATCTCCCCAGGGCTGTGTTTGGGTCTCACTAGGGCTGTGTTTGGGTCTCACCAGAGCTGTGTGCAGATCTCACCAGGGCTGCACTTGGGTCTCACCAGGGCTGCGCTTGGGTCTCACCAGGGTTGTGTTTGGGTCTCACCAGGGCTGTGTTTGGGTTTTACCAGGGCTGTATGCAGGTCTCACCAGGGCTGCGTTTGGGTCTCACCAGGGCTGCGTTTGGGTCTCACCAGGGCTGCGTTTGGGTCTCACCAGGGCTGTGTGCAGATCTCACCAGGGTTCTGCAGGGAGTTTCCAGGTTCTCCAGGGCTGTGCTAGTCTCTGCGGGCACCGGGAAGGAGCACATGCGGGGCTGGACCTGCGCTCAAAGACGGCTACGGCGAGGTCCCCAGCAGGCTACCTGAGGTCTCCAAGAAGCACGGGACCTCAGGCAACCGAACCTGTTGAAAAATTTAAAGGGCCAATTTCGGCCTCTTGTATCATTGCATTTTCACGTGAAAGTGCCCTGTATCAGCCCCGATACCGATACTAATATTGGTAGCGGGACATCCCTAGTATACAGTGTTTCAATTGTTGAATATGATGTAATGTCAGATTAATATGTATAGTGAATTTCATACTACAAGAACGAATAGCTCATATGTGGGGGAGTCATGGAAAATAGAACACTGCATTTCAGAATCAAGGTCCACGGGTCGGTTAGCTTGGCCACTTGTCTGAATGTGGCAGAACCGTAGAACCCAACATTGACTGCGTCCCCCATCTGCTGTCCCCATTTGTATCTCATAATGCATTAAATGCCTCTCAGCTGGTGGCTTAGTTGCCCACATTACATCCCAGAGGGCAATGTAGACACCTAAGCCACCAGCTGAGCGGCATTCGGTGCATTATGGCATGCAAATGGGGATGCGGTCAGGACCGGATTTACTCTCTCTGCTGCCCCAAGGCCAGGTTCCTCAATGCGCCCCCCTACCCACTAAACCCGCCAATTGAGAATGGCAGACCTGCAGGCTGCATACAAGTAATCTTGGCGACATCGCCAAGATCACTTGTACAAAACAAGCGGCGGCTTCACCGCTATAAATTTAGCTCTGCTTGCCCAAAGCAGGGCTAAATGCAGAAAACAACTACCCGCCCGGCGCTAGTCCTGGGCATCAGGAGATAGGAATTTCACATCCCTGCTGCCCTGAGGCTGGGCCTTGGTTGGCCTTGTGGGAAATCCGGCCCATGTTGGCTTCCATGGCTCTGCAACATTCAGACAAGTTGTCAAGCTATGCTAGGTCAAGCTGTTAGGTCAGGCTATGCTAGGCCAAGCTGTTAGGTCAGGCTATGCTAGGCCAAGCTGTTAGGTCAGGCTATGCTGGGTCAAGCTGTTAGGTCAGGCTATGCTGGGTCAAGCTATTAGGTCAGGCTATGCTAGGTCAAGCTGTTAGGTCAGGCTATGCTGGGTCAAGCTATTAGGTCAGGCTATATTAGCTAAGTCCGTGGACCTTGATTCTGAAATGCACAGTATTCTATTTTCCACGACACTCTGTAAAGAAGCTATTTGTTCCTGAGCTCCAAAAAAAGAGCACAGTTGGGGCACAGAGGAGGAATTACAATAATGCCACATGTGGTATCAAGCATTTGCAAAGTTGTTGGTGATTTTTCAAATTCTGTTTTATTAACTGACCAAAAAACAGCCCCATTTGATTATCGAGTCAACATTTTCAAAAAAGAATCATGTGTCATTTTTATCATCCATCGTGGCATGTTAGCAGCCCATTCACCATGAGTGGGGTGCCTTACCGCAACACACGTTAATGTGTCCATTAATCCACCACAATGGAACGCTTAAGTGGGAATGGGCCTACATTTAAAATAAATAACAAGTGTGGACCTTTAAAAAAACATAAATAAAACAATTAAATAAATAAGTAAGTAAATGTATGTGTGAATGAAAAATAAATTAATACATAAATAAAGTGTGAATGGACCCAACTTTAAACACAAATACAAAATAAATTAAATTAAATAAATAAAAAGTGTGAATGGGCCCTAAATGAAATAAGCTAAACTACCCTAAATGCACCCCCTTAAAAAAATAAAAAATAAAAGCCTTTAAATAAACAAACAGATAAATAAATTGAATGTGAATGGACCCACCTTAAAAAAAAAATTAAATAAGAAAATAAAAAGTGTGACTGGACCCTAAATGAAATAAGCTAAACTACCCTAAATGCACCCCTCCCCACAAAAAACAAACAAACAAATAAATAGTGAATGGAC
>NW_017306456.1:1806966-1821521 GCF_000935625.1 Nanorana parkeri
ACCCGCCTTAAAAGAAATAAAATTAATAAAATAAAAAAGTGTGAATGGACCCTAAATTAAATAAGCTCAATTACCTTAAATAAAGCCTCAAGCCTTCAAATAAATAAATACAAATAGTTTTTAATAATGATAATGTTTTATTTTCTTTCAAGCAAACTTTGTCCAAACAGCTCAATAAGCAAAATTGAGAGTTTCCAAAAATTTTGCCAAGGGTGAAACTGGTAATTCTGCAGGGAAAGCAATTTTGCCAGAATTACTTTTTTTTTTATCCCTATGGTCATCCAACCAATATGTTCGGGATACAGTAGGAGATAAGAGCCCCCGGAAGATCCCTTCGCTCCTGTTCTTTTATATATAGTTTCTGCCTCTTATTCTCTTTGTCGCTTGTCATAGTATTTGATTGCTAGCTCTGCAGGTCAGCCTCTGTCCTGCCACTGCAAACACATGACATTCCTGGGTCGAGTGTCACAGTCCAAGGAATTACCATGATTTCTGTAGATTAACCGTCTTGGACACGGAGTGTTCATATAATAGGCAGGAATGCTATGTGTTCCTGGGAATCGGACCGTGCTATTGCACTACGGGAAGCGTCGAGTCCCCTCGTCTGGCTGCTGCCTGGGCTGTCTGCTTCACACATTCATAAGTGCAATTTGTTATCATGCAGTGAGTGTTACAAGACTCCGGCTTACATATAATAGCCGAGCCCCGGAGGCATGCCTGGGGGACATATGATGGGAAGCGCGTAGACTCCCCTCAGATCCCTGCCATATAGTACAGTCCTGACTGTCTGGGATGTGCTGTTCAGGTGGCTAGTGTACAAGGCAGAGGGAGGATGCAAAGCAGCACCCCGAGGTTCAGAGGAAAAAAAAGGGACTGCCAGATGGACTTAGTGGATGCAATGCAGCTGCTAGATTAAGGCTCCGCTAACCTTTTCCCCTTGGCATCCCTTTGATTTTCCAGACACCTGACACTAACAGTATACCCCCCACCTCCTCCCTGCCGGTGACACTGTACCCTGCACAAAGAAAAAAGCTTGTACAAAGAGGAGTCACTGGAGACCCGAGAATCCTGCATGCCGTGCAGTCCTTTTGAATTACCAGGAAGCATGCCAGTCCAATGCCAAGCCATGCTGTAAGGGACACGCTCCGCAAGTATCCGCCCTTGTCCCTCGGAGACCAAGGCTGCCCCTACACGGCACGTGTGCCACAATGCCAGGCTGGAGGAAGAACCTGGTTCTGTGTCTGCAGAGAATGCAAGATGACGGTAGGACCACAAGCTCTTTTGTTGGCATTTGCTGTCCAGTCCAGTGTCCAGAGCTCTTTGACCACTTTGATGCTGGCAGAGAAAAGACCTTTCAAAGCCTTGATATAGAAAGCCAGGGCGGTGGGAGAGTGAACTCTGGAAATCATTTTTATTACCTGACTTGTTCCGTTATGACTGTACAGGCTCTTGAGATATCTAGCATACCCAATGAGAAGCTATAGCATTTGAATGTAATGACATAGGAGCAATAATTAGATGATAAGACAGAACAATGCATTTCCCATTGGGCATATGGTAAACTTTCACATATTAACATATTAACATAGTAGGCAAGGTTGAATAAAGACAGATCTAGTTCAACCGAGATGTTAAGAGCTTGCACAGGCAAAACAGAACAATGCATTTCCCATGGGACATATGGTAAACTTTAACATAGTAACATAGTAGGTGGGGGTGAATAAAGACACAGGTCCATCTAGTTCAGCCTAGATCAGTGGTTCTCAACCTGTGTAACCTCACGACCCACATGT
This sequence comes from Nanorana parkeri, assembly GCF_000935625.1. Taxonomy (NCBI): domain Eukaryota; kingdom Metazoa; phylum Chordata; class Amphibia; order Anura; family Dicroglossidae; genus Nanorana; species Nanorana parkeri. Next base: position 1,808,760 of record NW_017306456.1, read on the forward strand.
GTCCTTGGTCATTAAGTTGCGACCCAAGTGGCACTGCAGTGGAACGCACAGCATTGCGGTACTGCGCGTTCCAGTGCGGGCGATTGAACTGTGGGCAGGAGGGGTGTTTGGGGTGCCATTCAAATGAATAGCAACGCACCTCCCACACCAGAAGGCGTAGTAGGTGCGATTGCATGGTACAGTGCGTTATTCGCACAGGGCTGTTCGATTAACACACTGTATTAGTGTGAACAGGCTTTCAAAAACACTGACAGACACCCAGTCTACCGACATTACAAGAACTGGAGTGGATCCTCAGCCTGGGGTCCAGTGTGGGCTGCTGTGCCCTGTAGAGGTCCCGGGAGTCAGAACGTGATGTCACTCCGGTCTAGGTACTGCTACAGGACATGCTGTAAGCAATGCATGTATGGATGGAGCTTCCTCGCGGCCATAGCTCCAGCCCTCCCCACCTCAAGCTGACACTCGGCGCCGAGCAGCATATGAATGGCTGCTTGGCGTGGGAACTGACAGTGATGCGCTAGGGGGAGGCTGAGGAGCCTCTGACCTAGAAAAGTGAAAGACACGTGGCGACCCACTGAACATGGGGTCGCGACCCACCAGTTGAGAACCAAGGGCCTAGATGTTAAAGGTGGCCATACACTCTACAACCATCGCAAGACTTTAGTCTTGCGATGGTTGTAAAGGGATTAAAAAAAACGTACGATCTGCCTATCTTGGACAGGCAGATCGCACTCTCGATCATCGCAAGCCCGCCCCCCTGAGGGGCGCGCTTCCGATGACCGCAATGCTGAACGGGCAGTGTGCGCGTGCGCACACCGGCCCGTTCAGCATTTGTCTTCCGAGCACCGTTCTAACCAGCCGAGAATCGTACGATTCCCGGCTGGTTTTCGAACATGCTGGTTCGACAGAAGACGTGCGACCGTACAGTAGAAACGGTCGCACGTCTCCGTTCACACTGCTCGATTATCGTACGAAAACCCGATCGCATACGATTATCGTACGATAATCGTGCAGTGTATGGGCACCTTTAGAGCCTGCACAGGCAAAGCAGAACAAAGTGGGTGCTGGTTACAAATTGAAAAGCTTATTTTAGTTAATAAGTGTCAGAGAGTTAGAGTTACACTTTAACAGAGTCATGGATAATCTAAAGTCTCCTGCTGCTGGGGAACTACAAATATCAGCATGCAAGGAATGTTGAGACTTGTAGCTGCTTAACAGAGCATTATAAGTTGGGTACAAAGGGTCTTGTCGGTGGCATCGTACATTACACTATGTTAAACATGTTCGCTGGGCTAAATGGTTATTAAACTGAGGTAGTCAGTTTTGGCTCCCAAGCCAAGCCGGTCATCAGGCAGCATAGTATTTGGTTTGGCATTTTTGGTGCACTGCAAATAACTAAGGGAAGAGCACCCCCCAGCATGGTGGTAAGGGTTGCTCTTTTGGACGGGTTGGTATTTATTTTGAGGCAACCACTGCCTCTTTAAGGACCCTACCATAAGAGAAACATGGAGGTTGAGTTCTGCTTCTGAAAAGTCTTGTTGCCTGGCTGCTGTGCAAGAATGGTTGGAGAAAAGTTGGATTATGAAGCGGGATCAGTGAAGTCTTGTCGGAGAAGATTGGGTTTCTTTGGTGACCTGATATGACCCTGTAGCCTGCATAGATTGGCTTACGTTTTCTTAACATTTACTCCTGTTATTTAGTTTCTCAGATGAATGCTGCACTGAGCTGATCATATATAGATATTTTTTGTACTGTTTCTGTATTTAGTTCTCTCTTGTCTTCTTATGGGTAGACAAATTCCGCTACAAGATGCCTCGAACCCTCAGCACAACTCTTGCAATGCAAACACTGTGACCCTTCTTATTTAGCTAAGAAGAGAAACTTTGTGTGGACATTGTAAAAAAAAAAAAAGCCAGGACCCTTCATACCCTTCACACTCCTCTCCTGTACATACTGCCCCCTGTCATATCCTCCACACTCCTCTCCTGTACATACTGCCCCCTGTCATATCCTCCACACTCCTCTCCTGTACATACTGCCCCCTGTCATATCCTCCACACTCCTCTCCTGTACATCCTGCCCCCTGTCATACCCCCCACACTCCTCTCCTGGACATACTGCCCCCCGTCATACCCCCCACACTCCTGTCCTATACATACTGCTCATTATAACAGTTCTTCAGCATTGTTTGTAACATTCCCCTTTGTGTTACAATGTACAATAGCAATTTTCTCAGATTTCACATATATGCGGCATAATGCAACATCAAAAAGCTTTCCACTGCAAGGTGAACTTTGACTTTGGGTTTTACCATTCTGCTACATTATGTAAAAAGTGCACTTAAGTGGCATACTTGTAGTCGGGGGACTTTGCCAATTACGTTCTGGATATCTGGAGATGTGTTGCTTATATAAAAGTAGCATTTGGAAAAACAACTACAAATGTAGCTGCGTCTAATGTCTCCTTTTCCCTTATTAAAACTATAAAGAAACTTATATGTTCATTATAAGAAGTCAAATGTCCGTCCTCCCACAAAGGATGCATAGTAGTTGTGGGCAGAGTACAAATACAAAAAGATATTTGGCATAAAACCGACGCGTCTCTGAAATTAAAACAAAAAAATACAAGTCCTATAATAGTGAAACGGGTCGTGAAGTGCTTACAGTATATGTAGACCCCAGAACAAAAATTAACTATGTTCCAGCTTACCAGTTCTTGTATGTAGTGGCTGCGTTAGTTTTCTTCAGGCTTTTTTGTCTTACTTATTTATTTTTTCACCTGGTGATCCTGCCAGTAACTGACTTACTTTGTTGGGTGACAACTTTCACTCACTGTACTGCAGACATCTCAACTCTCCCATATGTTCCGGGGGGATCCCGCTATTAGATAGCTGCTCCCGGACACCCGGGAGAGAAACACTTTCTCCCGGGAAGGTTTACTCTGCTAGAGTTAACCTTTCCCCAGGGTTGTCCCGAAGCCAGGTGTCACCCGGTCTCTAGACCGGGCGGCACCCCGCCGTGTGGTCAGCGTGGGTGAGCGTGAGGTCACCACACGGATGCGCGATAAAGTCATCGTGCATGCGCGACCATCTGATTGATGCCATCTTGGTGATGGATGCCGGCAGAGAGAGGAGGGGACATTCACCCGGCGGGATGAGGTATGCCGCCAGGTTACCTCCTCTCTCCTGACACTGTCGGGCTATTGCAAACTGAAATAACCAATTGCAATCTGGCTATTAGTTCCTATGCCGTTTTTTGTTTTTTTTTCTGACGGCAGCAGCTGTTAGAACACTAAAAAAACCAGCAGATAGCAAAGGAAGCATTAGCTTCTTTGCTATCTGCTATTATTTCAGGGGGGGGGGGGCTCTCTTCCTTGTTGTTGCCCCCCCCCATGGAGAGGGGGGGTGGGATTGACAGCAGGCACCTCCCTGAATGAGAAGGGCACCTCCCTGAAATTACTAATTTCAGGTTGGGATCTCTGGTACTGTATCTTTGGTGATCCTGCCAGTAACACATTTACTTTCTTGCGTGACAACACTCATTCACTATACTGTATCTTTGAAGACGCAGCATTGTCACCCGTGGCTGCTCGCTCCTGATTTGCTCTACAGAACAGCGCCCCCACCACTCATTCCCATAACGTAGTCTATAGAAGTGAACTGGACATTGCTGGCAGCACTGATTGAGATTTCAGGGTCAGGGCCCTTTCACACTGTGCGATCAAGAGGGGATGCGCGCACAGATCCCCTCCTGATCAGAGTGCTAAGGATCGGATGTCACCACTGTGTCCATCCAGTTTTATCCTACGTCTTGCAATGGAGGAGAAAACTAAAATGAGCGGACCCCATGCCGGTCTATGCAGAATCGGATGTAAATGGACTTGTGTCTGTTTACATCAGAGATTACCCCCCGATCCGGCACAATCAGGTTCAGCAAAATGGAACACTGTCCCTTTTGATTTTCCGGACCAGGCCAGAGACGGGGACAACCAGATGTAAATGAACACCCGTCTGTTTAGATGCAGCTGCCAATAGACTAACATTGGGTATCCGATCGGGTCCCTGAAAAACTGATAGGCGGAACCAATCGTACTGCCCTTCTGCAAGGGTGCCAAACCAAAAATGTGAAAGACTCCAAAAGTGTTTTTAATTGTTCACAATTTGATCAAACTAAAAACAGCCAACACGTTTCAGGTCCACTTTCATCAGGGCTTACAGTGGGATAAGGATTAAGTTGTTTTACTGTAACCAAATGGATCTCTATATAGTAAGACCTCCTTTAGGAATTGTCATTGGCAGCAGTAGGAAGCCCTTCTATACCCTGCAAGGGAGGCCTGTTGTGTTTGGAAACTGCCTTGCCAATGCCAATGAGCTTATTTTAAAAATGTTCCTGCATCTGGACAATTAGAGTGCACAGAGAAAACCCAGCACCTCTTGAATGTGTTACTTTTGAGTAGGGGTGTCCCTAGACTTTTTGCAAGTTGAGGCCGGGGGGAGAGGGGGAGGAGGCTGCAGGTTTCTTGGGGGGGAAGTAGTAGGGGGTTGGAGGTGGTGAGTGCTAGTGGTGCACATTCCTGGGGGAAGGGCGGGGGGGGGTGCTGGTAGTGTACAATGGGTAACTGACATCACTGTCATTGGTTGCCAGGAGTTGGGTGGGAGCCCAGCCATCGCTGAGAGCTCTTAGCAATCTGAGACACTCTGGCCAGAAAGGGGGTCAGCAACCCAATGAGTATAGTAGAGGCATAAAGCACAGGAAATAACAAGCTCTCTGGATTTCTGGCAGGGATTTTTTGATTTGCCCATATTGCACAGACATAGCAAAGCGCTTCTAATGGTCTACGCCGACCAAAAGGGGGCAAAAAGAAATAAGTAAAGACACTCATTGTTAGGCCCGCCCCTGAGGTACCCAGAGCCCTTTTAAAACTGGCTCTATTTTGACCTATAATTTAAACATGTCCCACTCTCCCCAGACTAATAATTCAGGCTATTAGGCTGTACGGAAGTTAAGGTTTAAAAAGTTCAACGCAGAGTTTATGTACATTTTTCGAGCTTTTCTGACCATGTTTTTATTTTGTTTATGTCAAATATACACAATGGCTGTGTACAGTCCTTTACAATGTATTCATTTGGTGTTTCAGTGTAACAATGCTTTTGTACTATTGGAAAATAACTTTATATCGCTGGCGTTTTCTTCCGTGGCGCCAAAAAATAGAAGTGACACCCTCTGCTTCCTCTTTAGGTACCACTGATTGTGGTGATTTACTATTGCTGATGTATTAAATTGAGTGAGGGAGACCTTGGCACCGACACACTTATATGTGACATACGGTATATATACAGAGAGCGGGTGCACGTCCATGATAACAGAGCAGCCTTCACCAGAAGCAGCTGGCGGTAAATTACTTTGTCTTATCAAGTGTCGCCTATCACCGTGCTCTGCTTCCACCACTAATCTAGAACATAGTCTATTCTTAACGGTTTGGTTATAGCTGTGATTTTATGTGACGGTTAGAAGATATGTTACAAAAACCATTGTCCTTATCTGAAGAACATTTTGCAGCTACTATAAGAACACCATATTCAGAGCACAAATGTGAAATGATATGCATTATGGGAAAGAGTTCCTTATAATATTCCCAGTTCTGTTTGTAGAAGATCTGAGACGTTCCCAAATGGGGGTATTTGACGTTTATGTCTCTTTTTGGGGCAGTCTAATGTTCTGTGTTACATAGTTACATAGTATTTGAGGCTGAATAAAGACACAGGTCCATCGAGTTCAACCTTATGTGTAAGTGTGTGTGGTGTGCGTATGTGTATGTGAGTCCCTGTGTGGTCCTAGGTTTTAAGAGTACCTGTACCCCTGTATGTTACGGTCTCTGAGGAAGGCATCTAATTGATTTTTGAATGATTCAATACTCTCTGCTGATACCACTGCTTGTGGCAGAGAGTTCCAAAATGTAACCGCTCTAAAATCTCCTCTCTCTGTCCTGGCTCTTTCCTCGCTCTCTCTCTCTCTCCTGGGTGTCATTCCTCGTTTTCTCTCCTGGCTGTCTCTCTTTGCTCTCTCTCCTGGCTGTCTCTCCCCTCTCTCTCTCCTGGGTGTCATTCCTCGTTTTCTCTCCTGGCTGTCTCTCTTTGCTCTCTCTCCTGGCTGTCTCTCCCCTCTCTCTCTCCTGGCTCACCTTGTTGTATTTTGTAACAGGCTGTGTAAACTAATATTATTTGATGTAATACATAGCACTTCAACCCCCAGTATCCACCAGAAAGGTGTCAGGGAGCTCGGCTCAGCAGACTCGGGCTAATAGGTAATCAGGTGTGCACAGCTAAATAAATATTCCAAAATGGAATAAAGGGGCCGCCATTCCCCCCCTTCCTCATCTATCAGCATCAGCTTTGAGAGCTTCTGCTAGATCACCATCTACCTAATGGGCACCCCTTCCCTACGCCCTTTGTTTACAAATCTTTTCTCCACCAGTTTTAGGTGGTGGCCTCTAGTCTTTGTTAGAGCGTTTACTGTAAAAAGTTTACTGCTGATGTTGCCATCACCACTGAACATTTTGTACATTAAAATCATGTCCTCCTCTTAATCTCCTCACTTCCAGCATGAACAAGTCCAATTTTAGCAACCTTGTCTCATAGCTTTGATCCTCCAGCCCCTTCATTAGTTTTGTTGCCCTTCTCTGGACTCTCTCCAGCTCCAGGACATCCTTTCTGTGGATTGGTGACCAAAACTGGACCGCATACTCAAGATGAGGCTGAACCAGCGATCTAAAAAGTGGCAAAATCATTGCTTTGTCTCTACAGTACATTCCCTTTTTAATACAAGACAGGACTCGCTTTTTTTGCCGCAGCCTGGTATTGCATGCTATTGTTCAATCTGTGGTAAACAGGTTAAACAGTATTGGGCCTAGCACAGAGCCCTGGGGTGTTAGTGGAGGACACCTTCTGGTGGAGTAGCTCTTGCTGTATTGCAAACATGGTAGGAAGGGGTAAGGATTTGAAAGGTTCTTTCCCCTGTAGCTGGCAGTACTGTGAAGTAATTCATCCTCAAAATAACAACAGAGACACTGAATTTAGGTTTCAGCCAGTTTATAACAGCTTACAGCACCTTATGTTTGTTTACAATCGAGGGATGCCGGGCTTTCAAGTTGGGAGTAGCTGCAACAATTTCAGTGCCTATGTTGACTTGAAGATTAATTTTTCCACAGTACATGCAGCTACAGAATTCAGCGTGGGCTCTTTTAAAAGCTCTATTACAATCTCTCATCTTCTTAACACAGACCTTTACCCAGATCTTTAAAATAACAACAAAGACACCTTTAGAAATGTTTAGTGATGACAATCTACAGACACATACTTTTAGATAATTGCTGGCTTTGTATTCTTTGCATTCCTCATTTCTCTTTTCTTCCCCTTTCTTCTGACAGTGGCCATGTTTACTAAGGGCAGATTACTAGCTCTCCTTTTACTTCCTGGATTACTGACACATGTGACTAGGACATGTGACCGTGCACATGATCTCAGGGGAGGAAAATGCCTTTCCCTGAGATCTCGTGAGATTACAGATGAGATTTCCCAGCAATGCTCTGCTGATGACAAGGCAATCCCAGTGTGCATTGCTTTGCCGAACTGAAGTCATTTTGCTCTTTTCAAAGCAGGAAGTGAATGCTCCAAACTCACTCCCATAGTGGATTACAATCTCATGTTTAGTTAGCTGATTTGTATTGTAGTTTTAGTCTATCTTGGGAGCGAGCTTGGAGCGGTGGCTACTTTACAACATTTCAATCTCAGATGTTGGAAAGGCGAGTCACCTAATGGTTTCCTATGTATTTCTGGGACATCTGACTCTGGCAATCACTGACAAAAAGATCTAGTGAAAGTCACACGCAAAATAAGAACTATTATACCCCAACCTCTCTCTTTAATGTTCAACTCTTCTGGGAGTGTTAGATACCTCGGTCCACCATCACGCACTGTGGTTCATCCTCCAGCCCCTGTGGCACTACAGGACAGTGACATAGGGGTCGAAGGAAGAAACCAGGCATTTGACACTCCCAGAAGTGTTGAAAGCTTTTTATGGAGGCTTCAACCAGTGGCATCACAACGGGGGTGTGGGGGGTGCGGCCCACACCCGGGTGCCACAATTGGAGGGGTGACACCAAAATGACTGTCAGTCATTTTGGTGTTACCCCCTATGAAAAGTCGGGCACTTGGTCATGGACCGAGAGCCTGACAGTGTCAGGAGAGAGGAGGGGACCTGGCAGCATACCTCATCCCGCCGGGTGAAGGTCTCCTCCTCTCTCTGCCGATGTCCATCACCAAGATGGCCGCCAACAGGCGTCAATAAGACAACCGTGCGTGCGCAATGACGTAATTGCGCCCTGCAACTTCCCGCGCATGCGTGATGACGTCACGGCGGGTGTTACCCAGTCTCCGCTCCGGGTGTCACCCAGCTTCGGGACGCCCCTGGCTTCAACGCTGGAATGAATAGAAATTAAAAGACACAGGCCAATGGGGAGATGGCTATGAAATCTTTTCTTTTGCAAGAGACTTTGAGCTTGAGTGACTGACAGGGTCCCTTTAGGTTCCTAGAGTTACAGCTTACAAGAGGTATTAAAAGAAGGTCCTATGATACGTATTGTATTTTATTATTTTGCAATATATAAAATGAGACAATAGGGATCAGCAGTCTCCCCTAGAGTTATGAGACGGACCTAAGAAATGATACCTTAGCAGATTTGTCTGTGAGACTTGTTCACATCGTGTTACTGCTATTCCCTATAAAGGCCACTATCCCAACCTTACACTGCCATCGTTTTAAAATGATCCCAGGGACCCTTAGCTGGTAATGAGTAAAATAAATATTGCAAAGTACACTGAGATGCACTAATCCCACATCATCAACTATTCTAAATCTGCTTTCCTCAGCTTCAGGTTGTCAGAAAGGTGTTTTCTAATTGGTTTCTGAAACCTGAGGCTAATTGCTCTAGCAGATTGCTCTTAAGAAAACATTTTTTAAAAAACATGTTGTAGTTAATGTATCATTAAATGATGTCAGGAGTAAGTGGCTGTATTTATTTTAATGCAGAACTTTATCTTTTGTGGGTCCCCAGAGCTCTTGCCATAATGGCAGATACGTTGTGCATATTTGCACAATATGGTACATTTACTACCTAGTATGCCCTCTTTCAGCTGTGCGAAGTCTGTGCTGCCCCTTAGCAATCCATTGCCACTGCTTCTACCATTTTCTCCTGATCTTCTTCCAGGTCCAGAGTCCTCTGTCTTTACCCATTGGCACCAACGCTGCCATTTTCTCCTGGTCTTCTTCTATGTCTGGAGTCCTTTATCTTTAGCCATTGGCACCAACGCTGCCATTTTCTCCTGGTCTTCTTCCATGTCTGGAGTCCTTTATCTTTAGTCATTGGCACCAATGCTGCCATGTTCTCCTGGTCTTCTTCTAGGTCGAGAATCCTATGTCTTTAGCCATTGGCACCAATGCTGCCATTTTCTCCTGGTCTTCTTACATGTCTGGGGTCTTCTGTGTTTAGCCATTGGCACCAATGCTTTCATTTTCTCCAGGTCTTCTTGTAGGTCCGAAGTCCTCTGTCTTTACCCATTGGCACCAACGCTGCCATTTTCTCCTGGTCTTCTTCCATGTCTGGAGTCCTTTATCTTTAGTCATTGGCACCAATGCTGCCATGTTCTCCTGGTCTTCTTCTAGGTCCAGAATGCTATGTCTTTAGCCATTGGCACCAAATGCTGCCATTTTCTCCTGGTCTTCTTCCAGATCTGGAGCCCTTTGTCTTTAGCCATTGGCACCAATGCTGCCATTTTCTCTTGGTCTTCTTACAGGTCCGGATTCCTCTGTCTTTAGCCATTGGCACCATTGCTGCCATTTTCTCCTGGTGTTCATTCAGTTCCAGAGACTTCTGTCTTTAGCCATTGGTCAAGCAGGAATGACGCAACTCATTCACATGCACACAGAAATTACATTACCCTGACACCCAGCTCTTAGGATTGGGATTGTACGCTGCACTTTGCATGCACCAGTTAATGTAATATTTTTAAACAAATGATAGCATCCAGGGAAAAAGGTTTCATGGAAGAAGAGACATACAAGACATTAATTCTCTTCTGCCATACAACTCTGCTTGCTAACAATTTTTATTTATATTGTAAGTTTTCCACTGCTTTAAAAAAATATTCTTTTTAACTTACCTTTTGATCTGTTTATGGAGCCCTGTGCTATTGATGCGGGTGCATGTCTTTCCTCAATAATGTGGCTAGCCAACATGCACTCAATGCAGCCTCCAAAAAGCCGATGTGGCCACTGCGGCAGCCCTGAAGCTGTAACTGAGTTATCAAGCTGTACATACTGGTGCTGCATTATGCTACTATTACACTTTAAGAACTATTTAAATGTGAACCATATTTTTTTTTATTATTATCTGAGACTGTGATCTGGTTTAGTAGGTGTCATAAACACACTGGCTATAGCTGCTTCGTCTCATTGCCTTACACAGCGCACGTAGCCGTGCTTCTGTGCCCCGCTGGCAGGGAACAGGCCGGTGCCCCCGTCAATCCATCACTCGGTGACCTGTCCACAGTTTCCTAGGGAGTGAGACCTGTCAGGATTTTGAGTTCTGAAATTGGAAACGGAATATAAAAGATGCTGAATGACCGAGGGGGGTCTTAGGCAAAGGCTAGATTGATGTATGTGCCACATTGCTCTGTAGTTTTTTTTTCCCCCAATTGCTTTAACGCACAAATGACTGTAATTTACCAGCATGCTGGGAGATCTGTGATTGACAGGGCTGGGAGTCCTTCAGGCATTTTTCTATATCCGTCTCCCTATAACCATTTGACAGTTCCTATATAGTTTTTTTTTCTCCAATATACTTACAGCAAACCTGTGCTGAAGGTCAGTATTAAAGAGAATCAGTATTAAAGTGTCTCGCTGGGTTACAAATATGTAGCAAAGCAGTGTGAGGCTGTAGTGGGCCAGATTGTGGATGGTGTATATGCGTCACCTAAGTTTCTCACCTACACATGAGGGGCTCAAGGATTAATGACTGATATAGAGAGACAAACTTGTTGGTTTCCCAGAATCTTAAATCCTGTTCTGGCCCCTGGAGCCCCGAGGCTTTGTAGAGCTCCGGTTGGGAATAAGCACCGGTCTCCATCTTACGTGGTGGCCAGACCCCTTATTAACCTAACTGTGCACAGGCCTTTATGCATATGAACTGACAGATGCTCAAGCCTCTCTCTTGCTCTCCCTCTGAGGGAAACTGCTGCTGGGTGAAAAGGCTGCATGCTGGCAAAACACTAAAAATGGACATGTGCTGACTGTTTGTTTTGGAGACCTGTAAGGAACATCCTGTTAATTAGCAACTGAGCAGAGTTTACTTAGTTGCTTGAAGGAGCAGATGCTTTGTTTGTTTTATGATAGAAAGCCATCCTGCATGGAAACTGTGTTTGTTTGCTGCCTTACAGAATAAAAGTGCAGGATAAACCTGACTGAGATTGCCCTGGGTGTCCTTGTCTAATGCATGGTTTACCGCCACAACTACCAACCGAGCATGTCCCCCTTACAATCCTCCGACCTGTCTTGTCGCCCATTCCTTTGATCTTTACTTTGGTTTGGAACTGCAGCCACCTGAAGATTCTTCACACCCAGCACTTCTAGGATTGTCAGATGCCTGCATTCCCACTGCATGCTGTGGTTCCATCCACCAGCCAATACATAACTACTGGATACAGAGGTGACATAGAGGTTAGCAGAACCACAGCATGTGGTGGAGAACACGGGTATCCATATCTCCAGGAATTAATGAATGCGATGATTCTTCAGGCACCCATAGTTCTCTAACAGAGCAAGATTGGAGCACTAGATAGTGGGACAGCTGAGAGTAAAGCAATTTTTGTTTTTCATTTTGTTGCGTTGTTACTTATTTTAACCCAGAGTTGCTTAAACAGCTGACATAGGAAATAGGCACTTGGGCATGCCTCCATTCCTCTTCTGGAGCACGCCTGGAAGTCCTGAAAGCTGCACACTTATTATGCCTCTGTGGTCAGAGCTTAGCAGCAGCCTACCCCTCAGAGACATGCACCAGTCCTCTTTAGCAAATAGAGAAGACCCCATTGCAGGAGGGAGCACTCCACCCTCAGCATTTAAAGTTCAGATTTGAATATTGAGCACCCCAGGTCCATAAGCGAACTCGAGGAGGAATGGTGATATGTGAAGGCTCCACTCGGTTGGCTTCTTATGTTGAACTATGTGTGTGCTAGACCTTAAACAGAACCTGTCAGCATATTATTATTATTATACAGGATTTATAAGGAAGACATTACAATTACAATATAATTCAAGACGAGATACTAGGGAGGGCCCTGCCCATGGGGGCTTACAATCTAAAAGGGAGGGAGCATACAAATGTTGTTGTTTCAGGACTGTAACCCATTTCATTAACATATACGTGTATGGTTGCTGACTGGTCCACTTTAAATATAGAATTGATTGAACCCATTTTTTGGGCAAAGTGCGTTGAAGCAGCTGGACCTTGGTGGGGTTTGATGAAACCACTTAGATTTGGTTTGATATGCTTTAAATGATCTCTACGTGACCCATAGTTGAAATGTAAAATCTGACCAAGAGTTGCCTGGCCATACTCCCATTCCTCTTCCAGAAGGCCCTGTGAGTTCCTGAACCTGGGGTGGTCAAGTCAATAGGCAAATCTCAAGCTCTGAAGGTGAAGCACCCCCCC
>NW_017306456.1:1822310-1876588 GCF_000935625.1 Nanorana parkeri
CCCCCCCCCCCCCCACACACACACACACACACCCTCTGAAGGTGAAGCGCACCTGAAACAAAACAAGTGAGCAATGGCGGCTGTAATATTTGTATCTTCAGAGGTTCCCTTCAAAGAGTTTTTCCACTGATTGGCAGATCACCTCTTTCTCAAAGCTGCTAATCAGCTGCCTCACCAGCATGCCTGGATCGCTTTATTGTGAAGCAAGCACGGCCCCAGAAATCAATTGTGTATCAATGTGGGCCGTGTTGTGTGTGTGCAACCCAGCCTTGGAAACCCATTATTAAGCATCATGCTCCGATGCCGGATTCCATTGCGCCGAGGAATTCCAACCAGTTCTGAGTGATGGACGCTTTAGAGCTACACATCAGCATTGATTGATGGGGATATCAAACACATTACATCGAGCTCCTGCAAGATTCCTTTTGTTCTAGAGTAAAGCTTCCTCGATTATGTAATCTCCAGTAACAATCTCCCAGTGACGCACTTTGTGCTGCTTGCTTTGCTGCACAAAATGATGTCTGTTTTGTGTAGACTTTACGTCAGCCGAAGTGGATAATTTGGCCGCAGTCCACCAGTCGTTCAGGAGCCTGTGTTATGATGTTCCGAATTAGCTTATTGTTATTCATTTCTGGAGGATAAATGGAACATCAGATGCAAATTGGATAAGCAGTGATATTCACTCAGCCGCTCTTCTGGAGGGGTGGGGGGGGTGGCGATTACGTTTAAAAATGGCGCATTATGTGAAAATTATTAGAACAATCAAAATAATTACTTTAATGAGAGCTGGGGATTTGAAGCTAAGCGAAAACAAATTGGTTTTGTGTTCTGTGTGGGTGGTGAGGACTTAGCTTGCTCTCCTTGATTTGGGTTTATTAAGGTGACATTTGGAGCGTAATCTGATGATGCCATTGGACATTATATCTGACTCTGTCATAGTTAATGCACACTAAGGCCAGGCCCAAGTCTTGGGAAAGGCTACAGAGGCAGCAGCCTCAGGCTTCAGAGGCAACAAGTTGGCCTTGTTTATCTTAAAGAAGATCTCCGGGAAAATGTATTCTTAACCCTTGCAGTGGGCTCCTCCCTCATTGCAAGGGTTAGGTGCTCGTTTTTGTCTAGGGTGTAAAATAAAAAAGTTATACTTGCTTGAACCTTGCACCCAGCTGACTCTTAGGCCGGTCCTTCCAGCCTCTCCCCCGTTCCGTTCCAGCGGTCTAAGTATCCTTGTGTAATCATGTCCAATACACATGTATAGGACATGAGGACACCAAAGGATATATCATCACTGCAGAGGAGGAGGAGACAGGCTGGAGGGAGCGCTGAGTTTGGGTGAGTATACCTTTGTTATTTTACACCCTAGATGGAAACAAGCACTCAACCCTTGCAGGGCAGGGGTAACCCTTTTCCCGGAGTTCTTCTTTAAGGTGACTCAAGCAAATTCCTGACGCATTACAATATCCAGCAACAATAAACTCTGCCTTTCAAGTATGGGGAGAGAGTGAAGCATACTCTTCCCCATACTTAGAACTGACATGGGACATGGCTTTAAGACCAAGAGCCGACTGATCACATGATTGCTGATTGATCAGCTCTTGGCCTCTTCTCCGAGTGGAGAGCAGTGACTGTCTTTCCCTTCCCTCCAGCGTTGGCTGGGGCTACAAATGGGAGGGGGCAGGCACCGCCGGCTTTGAGATATGCATAGAGAGGTAGAGCCAGCTGTCAGTTAGGCAGCCGGGGTGGATCTGAACAATATTATCATGATCCTACTCAGTGCATAAGCTCACTATCTGCTGACTTTGGGTCACACAGGAGTATGTTAGTAAATGTTCTCATGTGACAAAGCAAGCTCCACTGAAGTCAGTCTGCTGAAGGCAGAAATTAAGGTTACCATTAGTCCCCATTTCCCAAATGTCCCCCGGGTGCAGTGAACTGTAGTCATATACAGCCAGTTTTGTACATACTGTGATGCCTGCCTCTGGGTCTCTTCGTCATTTACTACTGACCCCTGATACCTGTGTTACTACTGACCCCTGAACTCTGGGTCACTCACTACTGACCTCTGAACCCTGCGTTACATACTACTGAGCTCTGAACCCTGCGTTACATACTACTGAGCGCTGAACTCCGCGTTACTTGCTACTGAGCTCTGAACTCCGCGTTACTTGCTACTGAGCTCTGAACTCCGCGTTACTTGCTACTGTCCCCTACTCATGACCCCTGTACTCCATGTGTTACCTACTCATGACCCCTGTACTCCGCGTATTACCTACTCATGACCCCTGTACTCCATGTGTTACCTACTCATGATCCCTGTACTCCATGTGTTACCTACTCATGACACCTGTACTCCATGTGTTACCTACTCATGAGCCCTGTACTCCATGTGTTACCTACTGATGACCCCTGTACTCTGCGTATTACCTACTCATGACCGCTGTACTCCATGTGTAACCTACTAATGACCCCTGTACTTCATGTGTTACCTACTCATGACCACTGTACCCCTGTACTCCATGTGTAACCTACTCATGACCCCTGTACTTCATGTGTTACCTACTGATGAAACCTTGTACTCCGTGTATTACCTACTCATGACCCCTATACTCCATGCGTTATCAACTCATGACCCCTGTACACCATGCGTTTCTTGCTCCTGACCTCTTTATTCCATCTGTTACCTACTCCTGACCCCTGCACTCTGTATGTTACTCCTGATTCCTGCTCTCTGCTCCATGCACTCTTGACCCCTGCACTCCATGCATTACGCACTCTTTACCCCTGAAGTCTGTGCGTTACACATGCTTGACCCAGAGTAGAGTAGGCTCAGGGTTTATTTAACCATGCATCTTCAGCTTCTCCCACTGTTTGACCGCACACATGATTCGCCAGGGTACGCTGCGCGCCACATTGTTTCCCTCCGTATAGTGCCCAAGTGCACTTTGTCTTTACATCTTTACAATGCCTGCTTCCTTTTCTAGACGTCTTTGGCCAAATGTTTCAGGGCATGCTAAAAATGGGGGTTTGTGATTTTGTGGGCGTGGCTACAAATGGCGGTTTGTACAAATTTGTTGCCGACATCAAGAAAGATTCAGGTGCATTCATTAATTTAGTTATATTTAATAAACGTTATATGTCTGAATTTATCGGTGTAACAATGTTATCCATAGAAGGGGGAAAAAAAACATGGGAAAAGCAATTCTGTAAGTGCGAGGTGCAGCAGCGGTGATGTGCTGTCTCAGTACATGTACATCTCGAGAATTCTGCAGAGGAGTTATCAAAATTGGAAAGAGATCCAACGAAGAGTCAGGGGAATCACTCGACAGATGTTGTTGCAGAGGTAGCAAGCCACTTTTGTCCCAGTTTTTAGGTAGGTGACAGATACACATAGTGAATGAGAAGCTGCCAGTGATGAGCTCATTTGTCATTCTGCTCTCTTTCCTATCAGCATTCTTCTTGTGAGAACATAAACTGATTGTCTCCTTGTGCTGCTTCTTCCTCTCACATTTAGCCCTGCTGTAGAGGGACTGCAAGAGGCTGATACCGGGCCAAATTCAAGTGCTTACATTATACATTTAAGGATGTATTAAAGTGACGCTAAACTCAGTAGTTAAACCTTACAGGACTGTGCTTATTTTTTAAGAGAACCTGTCACCTAAAGCAGAACTCCAGACAGACAAAAATGATTGCAGTTATGTATTCATTAAAGTGACACTAAACTCAGGAGTTAAACCTTAAAGGAGAACTGTGGGGTAAGTGATTTTCACTCAACCTCATAGTTTGAGCCGACGTGTGACAATGAAACTGTCACACATCGGCTCAATAGATCGGGAGGTGATCGAACACATAACGCCGATCGCTCACTTCTCGATCCTGTCCCTGCAGAGAGAGGTGACTGTCACTCACGGCTCTCTGCAGGGATTCCCACCCCCTCCTCGCTCCGATCCTCCAGCGCTGACTGGTGGAATGAATGGGGGAGGGGGCGAGTACAGATGGCTCTGCTTCTAGATAGGCAGAGCCAGCTGGAAATCACGCAGCTGGGTGGATCTTGACAGTAATGTCAGGATGCGTCCCAGCTATGGCGGTCTCAGTATACCGCGAGCTGTAGCTCGCGGTATACTGAGCTTTGGGTCACGGGAGGACGCTAGCTCATGTTCTCGCGTGACCCTTCCTTCCTTCTGGAGGGTGGCTATTTGTGTTCCCCATGGTCCTTGTGTGTTGTAAAGTAGTCACCTCTCCAAGCTCGTTCCTGTGATGGACAACAAATTAATGTTTAGTTTACTAACTTGTATTGAGATTGCAGTCCATCCCGGGAGTGATCTTGGAGCGGTGACTACTTTACAACACACAGAGGGACCATGGGGAACACAAGTAGCCCCCCTCCAGAAGGAAGGACAGTGTCAGCACCAATTCAGAGATGATTGGAGGATCTACAGCCGAGTGATACACAAATAAGATACATTGTTGTTCAGAGTTCAGGTACTTGAATGTATTTTTAAAGGAGAACTATGGGGTCAGTGCTTTTCCCCATAGTTCTCCTAAGGGTCACGGGAGGACACAAACTAGCGTCTTCCCGTGACCCAAAGCTTAATATATAGGGAGCTAAAGCTCGCGGTATACTGAGATCGCCATAGCCGGGACACATCCTGACATTACTGTCAAGATCCACCCAGCTGCGTGATTGACAGCTGGCTCTGCCTATCTAGAGGCAGAGCCAGCTGTACTCGCCCGCTCCCCCGTCCGTTCCGCCAGTTTGCGCTGGAGGATCGGACAGGGGGGGGGGGAATCCCTGCAGGGAGCTGTGAGTGACAGTCACGGCTCTCTGCAGGGACATGATCAAGAAGTGAGCCAGCGACGGTATGCGTTCGCTCACCTCCCGATCTACTGAGCCGACCTGTAACAGTTTCATTGTCACACGTCGGCTCGAACTATGGGGCTTAGTGATTTTCACTCACCTCATAGTTCTCCTTTAAGGTTTAACTCCTGACTTTAGTGTCACTTTAATGAATACAGAACTGCAATCATTTGTGTCTGCCTGGAGTTCTGCTTTAGGTGACAGGCTCTCTTTAAAAATTAGCACAGAATAAATGGAGGTGTTGACCAAAACACCTGAGAACATCCCAGCTGTCCTTTTCAATGGCAGATAATGAAAATCAGCTCTCCACTTGTTATGCAAGACTGCACTATTTTTTTTTTCTTGGCTTTCCAGATTTAATGAAGGGGAACTGCTCCCTATCCCGGACACCAGACTGTATCAGTAGCCGCAGATTGGCCTGACAGCTGCTGCACTTTAATGTCAGTGTGTGACAGATGTCAGTTGAGGTCATGCTGCTCCTGTGGGTGGCTGCTTAATGTATTGGTCATAAAATCATTATTCTTCCATTTTACTGAGCTATGAGGCCGGAGCAAGCACACTTATAGAAATCTAATGGGTTGGCTTTGTATGAATGGATGATTAGACCTATAGATGTAATTCCCATTCACCCAGAAGTGTTAACGTGCAGCTTCAGGCAACCCATTCAGTTTGCCTTAAAGGGACATTCCATTTACAAGTTCTATTTTAGTTATAGGTGGAGATTGGTGGGCTACGCCAACCCCTTGTTTGTAATATGTCTCGGATACTGCAGTGGTGAGCTTTCCCTGCCAACCGTGAGGTTTCTCTGCCTACCTGGGAATTTTGGGTGTCCATGCCAGCTTTGTTCCTGCCTACCTGAGCGTTTTGGGTGTCCATGCCAGCTTTGTTCCTGCCTACCTGGGAATTTTAGGTGTCCATGCCAGCTTTGTTCCTGCCTACCTGGGAGTTTTGGGTGTCCATTCCAGCTTTGTTCCTGCCTGCCTGGGAGTTTTGGGTGTCCATTCCAGCTATGTTCCTGCCTACCTGGGAATTTTGGGTGTCCATGGCAACTTTGTTCCTGCCTTCCTGGGAGTTTTGGGTGTCCATTCCAGCTATGTTCCTGCCTACCTGGGAGTTTAGGGTGTCCATGCCAGCTTTGTTCCTGCTTACCCTGGAGTTTTGGGTGTCCATTCCAGCTATGTTCCTGCCTACCTGGGAATTTTGGGTGTCCATGCCAGCTTTGTTCCTGCCTAACTGGGAATTTTGGGTGTCCATGCCAGCTTTGTTCCTGCCTACCTGGGAATTTTGGGTGTCCATTCCAACTTTGTTCCTGCCTACCTGGGAATTTTGGGTGTCCATTCCAACTTTGTTCCTGCCTACCTGGAAGTTTTGGGTGTCCATGCCAGCTTTGTTCCTGCCTACCTAGGAGCTTTAAGTGTCCACACTAGCTTTGTTCCTGCTTACCCTGGAGTTTTGGGAGTGCATGCCAGCTTTGTTCCTGCCTACCTGGGAATTTTGGGTGTCCATTCCAACATGTTCCTGCCTACCTGGGAGTTTTGGGTGTCCATGCCAGCCTTGTGTGTAAACTGGAAAAATGTGAAATAAAGATTATTTAAAAAAAATATCTTAATGCATTTTTAAATTGTACGTTAACCCGATTTTATATTACCCTTCCTTAGCTCTGTGCAAAGAAGGATTTAGAGTAGAAGTGGAAGGACCGGGCCTTGTAAGCCAATCAGGAATTTCTATATTGCACAGGGAGCTGGCTGATTGGAGGGTAGAATCATCAGTGCTGCGCTTTCACTATCCAATCACAGGCTGGGGTGGGTCCTTGCCTAAGCTATATTGCTTTAAATGCAGTGCCGCCTGAGGGGAATGTGGGGATTAGGACACTAGCAAAGGAAAAAAGGAATTTTTTTGGCAGGTAAGGAATTTGGATCCAACATATTTCAGCTGCGAGTTTAGCTGTTTTCATATAATACCACTCAATCAGTGCTAGGGAGAGGAGGGGCTGCGTGTCTCTTCTGAGTCACATAGCAATCTTTGTCATCCGATCTGCCTTCTATTTAAGTTTATTTTAGCACAACGGCTATTAAAAAATCCCCTAAAAGCTGCTGCTTTTGTAGCATTTCACCACTTCATTAAAAAGTATATATTCCTTTACTTTTTTTTAGTTGTGAGCATAAAATATATATGAAAACATTACACATTCCCTTTAAAAAAAAACAAATTATATATATACCGTATATACTCGAGTATAAGCCGAGATTTTCAGCCCATTTTTTTGGGTGAAAAGTGCCCCTCTCGGCTTATACTCGAGTCAGCGCCAGCGCGTCATCTTACTTACCTCGCCGAGCGTCGCGTCATATATATATATATATATAGTAAATATAATTTTTTTGATTTTTATTAACAAGATAAACTAAATGAAACTTTTTGCACGCGCCCGGAATTCATCTTTAAAATAACAAATTCGAGGTTTTTGGTCCACCCCGTCCTATGTCCCCATTAAAGCGCCATAAACTTGCAAATTCTCGGTTATCCATCTTCTGCCGGGACCTTTTCTATAAATAACTTGGTAAATATGTGGTCTTGCCTCTGCTCCGCTCGCTGACGCACAGCATATGTAGCCAGTGCTGGATAAATAGTAATAATTATCGTAATGATTCTAAGGAAAAGGCGTCCTGAGCCAGTTCTAATCATATGCAAATTAGGTTCATGAATATTCAACGGAGTGCTGTGGACCATTTTGCAGCCCTGAATGAATAATTGTCCTTACAGCGATTGGGTATGTGGGTCAGCGCACTTCTGTGCAACGAGGAAAGAGGGCTGGCTGCCGCACGGCTGCCAAACCGGCACGTTGAAGTGCGAAATTGTTAATTGCCCTGATAACCCTTTCATGGCCAGACACGTCTTCCTCTTTTCATATCCATTACATAGGGGAGGGGATTGTAGATTACAGAAGGGAGTTCAAAAAAATATGTACAGATAACTGGGCTTTGAGCACCCGTTCACACTTGTGCGATTTGTTGCGCATCTGCCATAGTACTGCAGTGTGCGACAATTGAAACCACATTATATATTGTAGTCTAGCCCCATAGAGTTCAATGGGAGTGCATGAAAAATGCATATAACGTGTGTGTTAGTGCATGGCATGCCCCCACCCCCATAGCAACCCTTTACCACCACTTTCCTTTTTGAGATTGTGTCGAGAACCTGTTCCCCTTCCACCGCAGGAATGTCAGATTAATGGACAAGGTCTATCTGTTAATTAATGTATATCTAAAAAAACAAGTGGTGGTGAAGGGGTTCTAGAGAGAGGAGTGTTTAAAAGAGTCACCCCAGTTGATCCACTGACCTTTTGCATATTATCTCATCTCCGACAAATTACATTTCTTAACAGTTTAGTAGTAAATAAAAAGAATGTTTTATTACTAATATACATTAGGGGGTGTGAATGGAGACCAAAGGTGCCAGCAAGTACAAACAACTAGGGGTCTATTTATAATTCACAGAGCATTTGTTCTGTGCAAATGGAGGAAAAAAAACAATTGTTCTTAGTATATTTTCTTTTCAGGTCGAATGTAATGTAATACCACATTATGGCCACTGGATGGAGATGAGGAGCATAGGAAATACATACTTGTAATGTAATACCATAGTATGACCTCTAGATGGAGCTGAGAAGCTTAGGAAATAGGTATGTATCTCTTATGCCCCTCCGCTCCACCTAGTGGCCATAATGTGGTATTTTCCCAATAATACGTTCAAAGAAAATATAAGAACGTTCATTTTTGCCTCCATTCACACAGAACTAATGTTCACAGAGATTTGCAGGGCGAATGGCTCTGCAGATTGTTTATAAATAGACCCCAAGTTGTGCTTGCTGGCACCTTTGCAAGGCTGCCCCAAAGGTATTCGCCGCCTGAGGAGATGCGCTGTTGTTCGGTGTATGTGTTGGGGGGTGCTTGCAGGGAATTGTCACTTGTGTGTCTATGGGGGGTGAGCTATCGAGATGTCATTTTGGGTTGCAGCATCGGGTGGTGGTGGAGGTGGGGGGCAGCAGGGGAGCGGCCACAGTGTCACTCTGTCTGCTAGTCCGATCAGCTCACTGATATCACTGGTTGCCAGGAGCTCAACGGAACCCAAGCCACAGTGACCTGCCCAGCTCCTGGCAACCAGTGACACCACTGAGCTGGGTGGGAAGCTATACAGAGCATCGATTTGGCCGCTCCACTGCTGCCTCCCACCACCACCGGGCTGATGCCGTCTCATTATAGGGTCGGCCAGGGGCATCACCAGGCTGTCACCAGATGCACACACCATTACACTGCCGGTGGCCATCTTGGTGATGGACACAGGCAAGGAGAGGAGGAGACGTTCATCCGACAGGATAAGGTATGCCGCTGGGTCCCCTCCTCTCCCATACAGCGGCCAAGCTCTCGGTTCATGACCATGTGCCTGACTATTCAGAGGGAGTAACACCAAAATGACTATCAGTGATTTTGGTGTCACCCCCCTTCTGAGGGTGGCACCCATTGGGCGCCACACCAACCTTGTGATGCCATTGGGGTCGGCCCTGCACCTTTGGTCTTCATTCACACTTGTGCCGACAGCTCCCGTTCACTGTTTACCATACAAGCCAATTACAGTGATCACATGACTGGGAAACCCATTTACCGCCTCCGACGTTACCAACTTTTTCAGGGCCACCTCTCTCTGGCTGAAAAATGTCCCGTTATCTGTACATAGTTTGTTGATACTTGTGCCTATTGGGATGTGATGCCAAGACCCATCAACCATTCCAACTCTTTATGGTTAGAGGCGGAAGATAACATTGTTGCGCTTTTTTTTCAGAGCACAGGAAGTGACAAGGATCGGCAGGATCTGGCAGGATCGGCAGATATTTCCGTCACTTGCTGAATATGTTCTTAGGCTAATAAAATGATGAATACAGCCGCCGAATCTGAAGGTCTGGCTCCGTCGATGTATTCCATTTTTGTTTTCGTGGTTTAGATACGCTTCAGTTCTCGGGTTTCCTTGTTTTCATCGATCTTTTAAACAGCATACAAAATGTTACTGTTATTATTTCTAGTGTTTCCTTGTTTTCATCAGTCTTTTAATACATATTAAAAAAAATAAATGATACTGTTGGCGAGTAATTAGAAAGTTGTTGCAATTGAAAGCGGAATAAGACAATTTCCTATTGCATTGACTGTATGAAATTCAACGTACGACTCGTTAATTGCTCAATTAAAAACACCATTGGGACCCTGATGATTTCATGTTTCTATAATTGAGTTAGTGTACCTATACTTATAAGCCATTTATCTTTAATGAAAGGCACTCTGGTGGTGTTAGATTATATTTACTGCAGAGTCATCCGCAAGTGTATGTTCTAGGAATGCAAATTCCTGCATTCGTCAGCGTTGGACAAATCCCCGGGAGCCGGGGCGCTGGAGTGCCTACAAATTCCAACTGGCGACTGACGGTTATAACCATTGTCAATGGACGCCCAAGTTCCTTCAACTTGGGCGTCCATTGCTGACCCCCTAAAACTACCCGGCTGCCTTAGTAATGTCGCCATCATGGAACAAGCATGCAGATTAAAGCAGAACTGCAGCCGAAAATAACATAATACTAACAAATAACCCAAAATAGTGATGCTGCAATATGCAATATATTGCTGCAATATTCACCTTCAGTCCAGAGATGCTATTGCGTTGCTTTTTTTTTCTGGCATTAGATGTCCTCAGTCTGATGGCCGACATCAGTTAACCCACTTCCTCCAAGATCAGCTGCGTTCAGCTGCACGGCCCTGGACAGCGCATTGCACTATTTATATTTTTTTGTAGAACTTTATTAAATTGTCACAAGTTTTATGGGCGCACCGTGGGGGCGATGCGGTTGTACCATGTCTCAATGCGGTGCACATAAAAAAGTACTGCTTGTCGTACTTATTTTAAGTGCACACCACCGGAAGAGGTGGTGTGAACCGAGCCCATCTATGACATGGCATATTGCCTTGTTTTGCATTTGGGCTGCACTGAAAAAAATGGCTAGTGCGGCCCGAATGCAGATGGTATGAACCGGCCCTAAATGTTTTTGTTTCTTGCAGAATCAGCTGGTCCCCTGAGTACTGGTCCTGATATCCCGTTTTAGGGGGGCTCCTTCCCCTTGCAGGGTCCTATGGAGTCACCCTTGTGTGTGCTGGTAAGCTGTGTGTGTGTCTCCACAAACACACAGGAAGAACAAGGCAAGACTCTCCTCCCTCCACTGCTCTCCAGTAGGGATGCACCGATACTGATACTAGCACTATCGGTGCCGATACCGAGTATTATTTGGCCGAGTACTCGATTCTCCGATACTTATCCCGATACCGGAACTTCCGTTTAGAGGAATATTTTCTCTGACCAGCAGTGCCGCGAGGGAGCATGGATTCGGCTTCCTGGCCGCGGGTAATGACTCCATGCTGTTTGGCCAGCTCAATGCTGATTGGCCGGAAAGTCAGCTCCATGCTGTTTGGCAGGGAAGCAGGCTTCCCGGCCAATCAGCATTGAGATGGCCAAACAGCATGGAGCAGGCTTCCCGGGCAATCAAGAAGCCAGGCGGCGGGTAATGACATGCTGCCCGGCATCCTGATTGCCCAGGAAGCCGGCCCCCATGCTACTGGAAGTACCGGAATTACTTGATACCGGAAAACCGGTATTGGGGCATCCCTACTCTCCTGCCCTCCTTCTTCCTTTCTCCAAGCTAGTAGATGGACAGCTGCTGGAGACTGCTCTGTCCCTTGTGATCTTGTACTGGACAGGAAGTTCAGGGAAGCCGAGCTGAGAGAGTTGGAGCTGTTTGGAAACATGATGACTGTAAGTGCTTAAAAGAATACTTTGCTACACAATGTATGTTTGTTAGATCTGGATTCATTATTGAAAAAAGTTGTAGATTATTATTAGATTATTAGATAACAAAATGGAAACGCCTGAATAGGGAGGCTGGAGGCGTTTTGACTACATGGACTGTTATCACCGAGGAGTTAACTTTGTGATGGAATCACAGCTTTAATTTCCAGTGACAAGCGCTCGGTGATTATCCGCGCCTTCCCTCAGCTACGGAGCGCGGCTTTTTTTTTTTTTATAGATGGAGGCTCCACCTTCAAGCCATCAGACTTCTTCCCAGTGACTGATGTTACCGAGGAAGCCGTCGGCTGTCACCCGCAGGGCTTAAATGTGCTACCTGCTGGGAGCCGGCAGAGTGTCACTGCCGCCGAGCCCTGGGGCCTCAGGGGACCAGCGGCATTATACGCCATGGAAGTGTAAATGGTGTAAGCTGCCCAGGGATTAAGGGAATAGTTAGATTTATCATTCAACAAGACAATCTCTCCGGTGGAAGGAGATACATCTTAATGCGATATTATTTTACGCGCAAGCAACACTGCAGACCTTTTCATAAACCCGCCCGAGATAAATATGAAGGCTGCCTCAGGATTAAAGTGAACCATTTGCTTATTCAAAGCAACAGGTTTACTCAACGTGGAGCAGTCAACAAGTGTCAACGTGTCATTGTAACACCACCAAAGGTAGATTCCTTTTATGCTTGCCAAATAAAGGGGACCTGTAGAATCATATTGTTCGATTCTTCTACTCATAGAGATCACAATACTCCCCCTGGCAATGCCCTAATCTGCACTTCTCTTCAGAAAGACAACTCATCCATCATCCAAGTCCACCATCTACTTCCGTGACTTGGGTGCCAAATCGGAGATGACACAGTCATGTCAATACTGGGCAGTTCTTGGCTGTGTTAACAAATGTCTCAACACAGATTATACCCATTTGCAGTCTCTCGCCTTGTGACTTGCTACCTGCTGTAGCCATAGTATGGACAGCACTGCAATGCATATGGGTCTTCTCTCTGATGGTAGCTCTGCGTCAGTACTCATGCTCTATTCCCCAATCTTCCCCTTGCCCAGTGGCCACACTCTCCCAGGGAGCCTGTGTTCCAACATTTTACGTCATGGGAGAGAAGTGGGTGGTGATTGGGTGAGTGTTAAGTGGTGCATGCAAAGACACCATGCAAATCCGGTGAGGTGCCAGTTCTTGGCTGGTCGGATTTGTGGTGGAAATGCCACAAAATGTGTGGTGATGGCTGCGTTATGGGACCTTCCCGGAGCTCAAGTGTGCCAAGGATCGCCCACGAGCCATGCAGTGACAGGACTGAGAGGTCACACCACCAGAACAGAGACACTTTGGGGCTCCACGTGATCTCCTATAGGAGTTGCATGGAGGGGTCCCTATCAAGTTGGCTGTACAGGGCCTCAGGATATTTAATGGCAGCCCTGGATATATTGTGGTCAATTCTGCCGATGTCTGATGAACTCTTACATTAACTCACACATTCCACTTTGCCTTTTGTGTAACTACAGCTTGTTCAACCCTTCCAATTGATTCTTCTGACTTCACATGAACCCATCAGTGTGGAGCCATCAACAGACCCATTTTTACTGGTGCCATTTTATACCCATTGCCTTTCCCTAGATGAACCGGATTACATCATACAATGACAATGGAACAGTCCCAACACAGACAGAGAATTTTCAACTTCCCTGTGGGAATCGGTCATGCTTTACCACATTTTCACTACGAGTATGGCCACCTCCATGCTGGAGTAGAGGACATATTGGAAATACGAAGTGGATATTGCCTGGTGTTCTGAGAGTTGACTGATGACTTAATTTGACCTAAGTTCTATTGTGATACTTTTATAGTTTTGTCTTCTTCCTCTAGAGTTGTGATTCTCAACCTGTATAACCTTGGGACCCACATTTGTCCTTGGTCATTAAAGGAGAACTATGAGGTGAGTGCTTTTCACTCACCTCATAGTTCTAGCCGACCTGTGACAATGAGACTGTCACAGGTCGGCTCAGTAGATCAGGAGGTGAGCGAACACATACCGGCGTTCGCTCACCTCTCGATCCTGTCACGGCTCTCTGCCGTGACAGGGAAGGGGCTGGATTCCCCCCTCCCCGCACCGATCCGCCAGTGCTGACTGGTGGAACGGACGGGGGAGGGGGCGGGTACAGCTGGCTCTGCCTCTAGATAGGCAGAACCAGCTGTCACTCACGCAGCTGGGCGGATCTCAACATCGATGTCGGGATCTGCTCCGGCTGCGTCGTCTCAGTATACCCCGAGCTGTAGCTCGGGGTATACTGAGCTTAGGGTGACGGGAGGACGCTAGTTTGTGTCCTCCCGTTACCCCAAGGAGAACTATGGGGAAAAGCCCTAACCCCATAGTTCTCCTTTAAGTCGTGACCCAAGTTGCACCACACTGGTACTGCATGTTCCGCTGCAAGTGATCAAACTGTGGGCGGGAGGTGTGTTTGGGGCGCCATTCAAATGAATTGCAACGCAACGCACCTCCCGCACCAGAATGAACAGTAGGTGCGATTGCATGGTAGTTTGCGATTAAAACACTGACACACACACACAACCACAGACACATTCTCACACATACACACTCCCAAAAATTTGTAGGGGTTCAGTGTGGGCTGCTGTGCTGTGACAAAGCTCCATCCATATGTGCATTGCTTGTACAGCTACCTTGCACTCCCCGTAGAGGTGCCAGGAGCCAGAATGTGATGTCACTCTGGTCACCCAAGGGAACTGTAAGCAATGCATGTATGGATGGAGCTCCCTCACAGCCATACCCCCAGCCCACCCCGCCTTAAGTTGACACTTGATGTCAGGCAACATATTTTGAATGGCTGCTTGGCACGAGAACCGACAGTGCTGCGCTATGGGGGAGGCTGAGGAGCCTATCACCTAGTGCAGTGGAAGGCACGCAACGACCCACTGAACATGGGGTCGCGACCCACTTTTGGGTCACGACCCACCAGTTGAGAACCACGGCTCTAGAGGTAGCTTTATGGCAAGTAAAGTGCCTTTGTATAAACAGCAGCTGTAACGCACTGCCACCTAGGGGCTGAAAAAGACACTACACTACCCTAGACTTAGCTTGGCTTCATCTAAATTAGCAACACATTAAAAATTAAAAATCCAGATTTATGTGTAAATAAAATAAATTGCAAATGTCACGTCTTCCCGTGTTTGTTTAAATAACAAATGTGGACCTTAAAGGCTCCTTCTGTGCAGGGATGTGCAAAACCCCAAGTAAGCCTTCTTATGTTTATGCTAATCTTTGCTGTAGGGGAATTCATGCCGAGCTCGGTGCATGGAACAGCACAAGTCTAATAGAAATGCGCATATATGCAAACATGCTCAAAGTAAGTGCAAATTAACTCTGAACCAGTCAGAGGATCATCGAAGGATTACCATCAGGATGTGAGTTCATTAGTAGATATAAAAAAGTACCTCCAAGGTCAGTACGTGTCGGGTAACTTGACTTTAACTCAACTAGTTTGCCTACTTTAATCAGTTTTAAGTTTTTTTAACACAAATAACGATTTAATTTATGCACTGTTTTTACTTCGGCTAGGTTCACACCTAGGCGACTCCTGACCGCAATCCGTACGGTTTTGTGCACAATTGTGACACGGTCGGGAGTCGCCAATTTGTGAACCGATCGCGCTGTGGGGGCCATTATTTTATAATGGCACCCCAGTCGCGCCAGGCGGATCGCGCAGTTTCCCACCGCGATTCCGCGGCTAAAAAAGCAGCGAGTCATGTGTCGCAAAAAAAGGTGCAGATGTCACCCCATTGAAATCAATGGAGCTGCGCAGCAATCGCTGTGTCCACTAGCACACGGGGCCGCGCATCCCGGGTGTCGTGCGGTGTAGTGCAATGTGTCTACTTGTCAGCCTTAGGCTACATTTTCTTAGAGTATTTTTTTAATACTATAATTGTATCAGACAACTAAAGTATTTAATAGATACACACTGACAGTGGCTTCTGCAACTTGAAGCCATTTTTTTCTGAATAAAGGATTCAGCTAGCTGACATAGAGAACACATGATCGGAACCACTCTGATTGGTTCCCAATGGTTAGTTGGAATCAAAGCTGTCAGTGTCAGTTGGCAGCTGTCAAAGAAAGGACACTTGTCTGTCATCTGTATACTTGGCATTCTGTGTCAATTTGTGACCTAATAATCCAAAGCAATCTTCCACCCACAATTTTAGTCAGTTATTGATTTATAGTGACCCAACTCTTATAACTTTAATGGAATCTGAGAATGCCTTTTGACAGGCAATGTGTTGGTTTCCCTATTGTTCCACCAAGGATTCGGTCATTTGGTTATTCGATTCCCAAAAGTATGGCCAGCACTTCTGCAAATGCAAATCGATCTTAGAAATGTTACCCTTCTACGTAAGGCTACTGGCTACTGGATCCTAACCTTCAGAAGAGAAATGTGACAAGTCCTCTGGCTTTTGGTCAAATGGCTGATAATAATGAAGAAAATGATATAGGTATTCCTGGAAACAGGATGCATTTGAGAATAGAATAGGTTTGCTTAAAGTGAACACGGCATCCGCTATATTTTTTATGTTACAGTAACTTCAGCAGTTGTCACTACTGTGCTGCTCACTGTTCTCCTTGCTGGAGAGGAAGCTGTACCTGGGGACCTGCAGCGCAAGGATCTAACTGCTTCCAAGCCTGGTAGTCCCAGGGGATCTGGAGTGAGATTTGGTGATGTAATTGCTGTGCTGCTCATTGTTTCCTTCCTGGAGAGGAAGCTGTACCTGAGGACCTGCAACACAAGGATCTTCCTGCTTCCAAGTCTGGTAGTCTCAGGGGATTTGGAGTGACATTTGGTGATGCCATTATTGTGCTGCTCACTTTTTCCTTGCTGGAGAGAAAGCTGTGCCTGAGGACCTAAAGTGCAAGGATCCCCTTGCTTCCAAGTCTGGTAGTCTCAGGGGATTTGGAGTAAGATTTGGTGATGTCCCTACTGTGCTGTTGACTGTTCTCCTCGCTGGAGGCTCTGAGATAAGGAAGCAAAGCTCTGCCTCTACCAAGATGGCCTTCTTCACTCAGAGGGAACATTGCAGAACAAGACTCAAATGTTGCCCTCCTTCTGCCTTTTCATGGGCTTCCAGAGTTCACTTCCTCTTTAAGTCTTCTGAAACAACTTGCTATTTACAATTGGGGGTGTGTCAACACATAGGGGCAGAGCTATATATCTTCCATCGAGTGTATAGCTGGGTCAATGCCATTTGTGCAGCACTACTGAAACCAGATGCCGCTGAGGAGCCTAGGGCATTGTTATATAGTCCATGTAATGGTGGTAATGCTGTGCAAACATCATTCTCCCAACATAGATTCATAAATCAGTCCCTTACTAGTTTCCTTGCACTGAAGAAATCATAAAAAATGTCACTGCCCCACCTCCCGTCTACATTTGTACATAACCAATGCGCTTGACTATACTGATGACACCCCTCTTACCCCCGAGCTTTCACCTCCTTCTCAGCAGGGCTTTCGTTAAAATATTAAATTCAACTTTCATCTGGTGTGTGACAGCTCCGGAGAAGTCATTTTGGAAATTACGGACTTCACGAGTGTAGAAAGAACACGTGCGTGAACTAAATTACATTTCCATTTTTTATTTTTTTTTATATTTGCCTGGAGAGTTCCTTTAAACCGGCTTCATATTTGTTTAGTGCTTTGCCTTGCTACAGGTTATTTTTACTGATCCATAAAACCGAACACGTACTTCAACAAAGAGAAACAACGCGCATCTATAAACACGGGATAAAACAATTGTAAAATGATATATTCGCTTTTAGATACATTATGGATATAAAAATTCATATACAACAAAGACATTCTGCACAAAACATATTGATGGGAAGATGGAGGGATGAGGAAAACACATATTAAGATAGTTTATAAATGAACAGGAGCACAATAGCGAGAGACAATAAATAGATCAGAGCTGGCAGAGGCAAAATGGGAGTGTTCCCGGACAAGCACGCATGGTAATTTTCCTGTCAGACATAATCTGATAGAAGTGATAGCTATTGAAAGGGTCAGCTCTTCCAAATTTACTAACAAACTGCAAAGAACATACATTGGCAGCAGCACAGATGCTCTTAGATACTTGGGGCTCATTCACATGGGCAAGCACGTGGGCACATTCACATGGGCATGCACGCCTGTACAGAGATCTGCTCCCGGGAGGGACAGGTGCTGTGTGTAATTGTGTGCAGCCATCTGAACCTATCTATGGTATAAGTGGCTGGACGCTGAGTGAAACTTGCACATCCCCACAGGTCTGCGTGCCCGCACTTGGACGTACACCATCTGCGTCGAAGTGCGGGCCCTCAATCTTACACAGATGTTTAGGCTCGGGTTGGCTTGTAGCCGCGTCCTCCCATAGGAGACCATGTCCTCCCGGGAGCAGGTCTCTGCATAGGCGTGCATGCTGTTCGGACGTGAACAACATGAGCTCATCCCTGTATCCATTCAATAATACATCATTAATACATCACATTGGGGGGAAGTTATCAAAACTGGAGCAGACAAAATCTGGAGCAGCTGTGCATGGCAACCAATCAGCTTCTCTCTTTCATTTTCAAATCTTAACTGAACTAACTGAAAAGAGAAGTTGATTGGTTGCCATGGGCAACTGCTCCAGTTTTTGTCTGCTCCAGTTTTGATAAATCCCCCCTCTGTGTTTTCTGTACAGCTGAGCTATAAGCGGGAGAAAAAGTAGCAGCACAAGGAGGCAATCAGTTGTACTGCCATGCTCATGTGCTAACAGGGGATGTGCTTATAGGGGGAGAGATCAGACTGACAGAGAGATGAATGAATCACTGTGCTGCTTCTCCATTCAGCATACAATCACAGTCAGGAGGCAGATCCAGGACCACCTGGGCTCTGAGAAAGTGAGTTCAATGATGCTGGACATCAAACTGAGGCAGAAAAAAGGGGGGAGCCTGGAGTTGAGCTTTTTATTTCGATGGTTTGATTGATATCTACGTTTTGTTGTTCTATATGTCAGTCATGGACGGAGGTCAGGCTCCCTCGTGATATCTCCCTGTTCATCCAATTAACTGAGCACAAGCATTTCCGGTGATAAATAATATAGTTAATTAGTGAAAATACAGCCACCTGCTGCAGCTCTGTGCAGATCAGCAAGCCAATAAAAATTAGGTCAGACATGTGGCAGACCTGAGATGTTGTCACATAGATGATCAAAATGGCTACATGCTATACCGACAAGTATTGAAAGATTAGGACTCTGTTCACCATCTGGCAAAATACATTTCAATGCTATCCTGTTCTGGTCTTATTGAAAGCTGAACCCCGGCTTTCCCTTCAGTCTTCTATCTGACCTCCGGCCATCCCTTCAGTCTTCTATCTGACCTCCGGCCTTCCCTTCAGTTTGTTTATATGTCCTCCGTCCTTCCCTTCAGTCTTCTATCTGACCTCCATCCTCCCCTTCAGTCTTCTATCTGACCTCCGTCCTCCCCCTCAGTCTTCTATCTGACCTCCGTCCTCCCCTTCAGTCTTCTATCTGACCTCCGTCCTCCCCTTCAGTCTTCTATCTGACCTCCGTCCTTCCCTTCAGTCTTGCACAGTTGTACCGGCTCCTCTCCTGGACTGAAATTACTTATTCTCACAATGTGCATTAGAAGTTGCAGCAGGTCAGATAGAGCCCACAATCCCTACACTGAGTTCCCAGGTCTGCACATCTACAGTGTATTATTATAATGGGTTCCGACCATCTCTACAGAGTTCATGAGTCTGCATTATCTATTGTACCCATTATAAGGGAATCCCACCATGCCTACTCTGAGTTCCCAGGTCTGCACATCTACTGTGCCCATTATGATGGGTACCTACCATCTCTACTCTGAGTTCCAGGATCTGCACATCTACAGTGCCCATTATGATGGGTTCCCACCATCTCTACACTGAGTTTCCAGGTCTGCACATCTACAGTGCCCATTATGATGGGTTCCCACCATCTCTACTCTGAGTTCCAGGATCTGCACATCTACAGTGCCCATTATGATGGGTTCCCACCATCTCTACACTGAGTTTCCAGGTCTGCACATCTACAGTGCCCATTATGATGGGTTCCCACTATCTGTACACTGAGTTTCCAGGTCTGCACATCTACAGTGCCCATTATGATGGGTTCCCACCATCTCTACTCTGAGTTCCAGGATCTGCACATCTACAGTGCCCATTATGATGGGTTCCCACCATCTCTACACTGAGTTTCCAGGTCTGCACATCTACAGTGCCCATTATGATGGGTTCCCACTATCTGTACACTGAGTTTCCAGGTCTGCACATCTACAGTGCCCATTATGATGGGTTCCCACCATCTCTACACTGAGTTTCCAGGTCTGCACATCTACAGTGCCCATTATGATGGGTTCCCACTATCTGTACACTGAGTTTCCAGGTCTGCACATCTACAGTGCCCATTATGATGGGTTCCCACCATCTCTACACTGAGTTTCCAGGTCTGCACATCTACAGTGCTCATTATGATGGGTTCCCACTATCTGTACCCAGAGTTTCTGGGTCTATACACCCACTGTGCCCATTATGAGGGCCTCTAGTCCCTGATGGATGGGTCCCAAATGGATGGGAACTCTGGAATTTTGGCGGGAAGATTTGCCTGTTGAAGTATCCAAAACATATTGAAAGCTCAGAGGTGACTCAGCCCAATAACAGAAATATAACTTTTGGATGGACTGGCCCTTTAAAAACAAGATGTTCCTAGCCATTGGCACAGGAGCGCCATGAAGAATTTTTTCACAGACCTGGGTGTCGCTCTTCTAACATTTCTGGATAAGTTTGGCCATTTCACAGTCTGATGGCTCTTCTGGGAGTTCTCCCTACAAACACAAATCCTGGCTGTCTCTTTAATGTCCTCGTTCTCTCTGTCTGCGTCGTACATGCTCTTACATTTTTTCCCCCCACGTAGCTCACACAAAACGCACACACATTTCATGAAAATCTTCTCCGGGATGTGCAGGAAAACTCATAAATATGCTAATGCATTCCACTCCCAGCAGCGGAGAGTTGTGCTGTCTCCAATTTTATTACATTAACATGTAGTAAATATCCATTGTTAAAGAAAACTTGTAGTCTGAGGAATCCCATTAAAGGAAGGTGTTGTAAGTTGTCCGATGGGACCTTCACGGTGGATGGAAACCCAAACACTGAAATCTCATACGGTGTGAGCTTCAACATGTCAATGTCCTTTCAAAAGGACGTTTTTCACTCTAAACCTGCAAAGTTCATTTGAATCAGAATGAGGTGTTTTGGGCCCCATAGATTTTAAAGGAGAACTATGGGGTCAGGGCTTTTCCCCATAGTTCTCCTTAGGGTAACGGGAGGACACAAATTAGCGTCCTCCCGTCACCCTAGGCTCAGTATACCGCGAGCTGTAGCTCGCGGTATACTGAGACGCCGCAGCTGAAGCGGATCCCGACAATTATGCCGGGATCCGCCCAGCTGTGTGACTGACAGCTGGCTCTGCCTATCTAGAGGCAGAGCCAGCTGTACCCGCCCCGTCCGTTCCGCCAGTCAGCGCTGTCGGATCGGAGCGGGGAATCCAGCCCCTCCCCTGTCACGGCAGAGAGCCGTGATGGGATCGAGAGGTGAACGAACACCGGTATGTGTTCGTTCACCTCCCGATCTACTGAGCCGACCTGTGACAGTCTCATTGTCACAGGTCGGCTAGAACTATGAGGTGAGTGAAAAGCCCTCACCTCATAGTTCTCCTTTAATGAAAGTGAAAGCAAATTTTAGTCATGGTGACCCTGCTAACCACCAGGGATTTTCCTCACTTTAGAGGGATTTCCTCTTATTTCCTGTTGTGGTTATAAGAACAGGAAATCTTCCCAATGAGACACAGATGGCAAAA
The DNA here is from genome assembly GCF_000935625.1 of Nanorana parkeri. Lineage (NCBI taxonomy): Eukaryota > Metazoa > Chordata > Amphibia > Anura > Dicroglossidae > Nanorana > Nanorana parkeri. The sequence continues at coordinate 1,843,988 of NW_017306456.1, forward strand.
CAAAAGCTGACAGAGGTAATAATAACCCTCATTTACACCTTCTAAGCCTTAAAAAAAGCTTTAGCTTCATTTCTACCTATCATTCCACAGCATTCCCTCCATCTGTCCTGTTTCATGTCCCTTTTAACTACCCTAGGCCATCCAGAAGAGCAGGGGTGCTGGTGCTCATGATCCTTTTGGGGGTAGGGGGATGGTTGCTGGTGGTCATGTTCCAAGGATGGGGGTGAATAGGGTGCTGGTGCTAATGGTGCACTGGCCGGCGTCCTGATGGTGCACCGCCCAACTCTGGCTGGTGTCCCACCCAGCTCACTGACGTCCCTGATTGCCAGGAGCTTGGCAGGACGCTGGCCAGAGTGCCCCGCTCAGCTCCTGGCAACCAGTGATGTCACTGGTTTGCAAAAGCCAGAGCATCCCAGGTTGCTAAGGGCTGGGAGAGGAGATGTGTATGGCCCTTACACATCTTCCTGCCTGGCTTTTAGCAACCTGGGATGTAGACAGGTAAGCTGCAGAAAAATTTGGTTCAGATATTTCTTCGGGATCCGGATCCGAAATTCAATTCGGTTTAGGTTTCAGATTTGGGCGAAATCCGAATTTTCGTTAGTGTCGGATGAGTTTACGAATATCCGTTTACCACAGAAAACCATATACAGATATTAATGGTAAGGCTGAAGCTCCTAGACCCGAATGGCATTTGTAATCCGAATTTCCAAATTGCATTGGGCAGCTCCTGAATGCCATTCGGGTCTGGGAGCCATATACATATATTACTAAATCTGAGGCTCCCAGACCTGAATGGCATCCAGGGAGCTCACCAATGCAATTTGGAAATTCGGATTCCAAATGCCATTCGGGTCTGGGAGCCTCACCTTTAGTATGATATGTATATACTGTATATGGCTCCCATGTTGCTGTAACGAAAATTCGTGTTCAGACCCATTCGGATCCATTAAACTGAAAAACACATCTGATTGGCCAGAAAAGTCACATGTCCGATTCAGTTTAATTTTTGAACCAAATTCCAACGGGATCCGAAATTCGGAAACTGAAATTCGGATTCGGACACATTCGGATGCATTGGTATTCGGTAATTCGGATGTGTCCGAATGTCCAAATTTCGTAAAATTTTGATTTGGAACTAAATGAATCGCACGTGTCTACTGGGATGCTCTGGTCGAAAAAGGGGCAGCAGGCCTGCGTAACCCAAAGAGATGCCACCTGAGGCAACAACCTCATGATAATGACGGCCCTACGGAAGACGCTAGAGTTCCATCTTACAGCTGTGGCTTGTGGCAGCACCCAGCTTGCATGATGTTCTTGTTTCAAGCATGGTTATTGAATCGCCACTTTTTTAATTTTTGCTTATTAAACAATTTTCTGTGCAGTTCGGGGCGTTCTGATTTTGCACAGGCAGCCATGGAAGGGAGTGGAAAGGCCATACCACTGTCCCCCTAAGGCTGGGTTCACACCTGAGCGGGTTTTTTATGCTCGTTTTTTTCGTTCAGTGAAACGCACATTTTTTCTTTTCCTTTATTTTCTCTATTTAAAAAAAAAAACAACAACATTTTTTTAGTTTTACTTTTAAACTTCCCGCTGGCTCCGACCCCCTGCGACACGGCCGCTCGCAAGGGACGGAACCCGGAAGTTGGCAGCCGCCGAAGACACAGCGGGGATCGCGGACAAAGTAAGACCTGTACGCTGTATTCCCGAGTGTGACTCGGGGTTACCGCTTTGTTAACCGCGATCCCCACTCGGGAATACCAATGGCAACGCGCGGCAAAACGCCCCAAAGAAGCTCCTGTACTTCTTTGGGCGTAGGGCGTTCCTACGCGCTGTAAAACCCCCTGGTGGGAACCATGCCCATAGGCAATCATTGGTTTTCACATGTTGAGCGTTTGACAGCGTATAGGAACGCGCTGTAAAACGCCCAGGTGTGAACCAGGCCTTAGTTGGCTTTCCCCCCACTATGGCCCTCCTATATGTCCATGACCTAGACTGTAGGCTCTTTCGGAGAAACGGGTCTCAGTGTGTAAAATAATTATAACGTAGAAAAAAGTAAGTCCCTCTGCGCTCCTCACAGCGCTCCCGGCCCAAGTACTTGTAGTGGTGCCCGCAGTGACAATCACGGATGGCACCGTGCAACAAACAGTGGAAAGCACCAGCACTCTGTAAATATCTTTGATGCAGTGGCGTCACAAGGGAGGTGTGGGGGGTGCGGCCCACACCCGGGTGCCACCATTGGAGGGGTGACACCAAAATGACTCACCGTCATTTTGGTGTCTCCCCCGTCTGAAAGGTTGGGCGCTCGGTCATGGACCGAACGCCCGACAGTATCAGGAGAGAGGAGGGGACCTGGCGGCATACCTTATGCACCAGTCTCGGGACGCCCCTGGATGGAGTGCTGATTGTCACTAGGCTGCTGTCCTGTTTTGGACTACTAACATCTACTCCACCCCTCATTTACATTACATAGAGGGTTAATTTTTGTGTATTTTACAAAAGGCAGCTAGAAACCCAATACCATTATTTGATATATCAGTTCAGTGCACAAGAAGTAAAAAGGTCACTGTAATTTTTCTGTGCTTGTATAAAATGTACTAAGCCTGCAAAAAGAAAACTAAGGCAGAAACCACATCTAAGAGCTGGTAAGCTGCAATATCTTACATTTTTGTTTTTTGGTTCAGATCCTATAACGATGCCTGATGTAGGAATTTGCCCAACTGGCACTGAGACATGCAGAATGCTTCTCTTCCTTGTCTCAGGCTGGAATTAGAGGCAGGGCCGGATTTACTCTCCCTGCGGCCCCAAGGCCGGGTTACACAATACGCCCCCCCGCGCCGCCAACCCCCCATCCCCATCAATTGAGAATGGCAACCAGATGGCAAGGCAGCGGCGGGGGGGCTTTTTGTGGAAACTGGCCTTGGGGCGGGGCTAGTTTCAATTTTTTTTACTGTTTCTTTATTTTTATCACTTTTTATTTTTTTATTCAATTATTTCTTCTTATTTTTTAAAATTTTTATTTATTTAATTTTTTAATCAATTTAATTTTTTTTACTACCGCCACTCTGCGCTCTGCCGCCCCGAGGCCGGGCATTGGTGGCCTTGTGGGAAATCCGGGCCTGATTAGAGGGAGAGTTCAGGGAAATCACAAAGGCTACTCTTTATATCTCCTCCTTTCTTTCTTGCTCTGTGTCCATAAGCCATTAGGATCTTTCCTTCCTGTGTTTTAGGAGTCAGTCATGATGATGGAATGGTAGGTTAGACACAGGAACTGGATAGCTCCAAATGACCCTCTAAACTTTTAGGCCATGGATGGAAAAGACAACAAATGATCTGTATTAAAAGATTGTGTCATTTGTATTATAACAATCCTCTCTGCTTCATAAACTGAAGAAAAAAGAAATGTCTTTATATTTAGAGATCCATTTAGAGTTTTGTTTGAGGTTTTCCTTTAATGAGTTCATTAATTAATCTTTAAACTAAAAATCCCCACCATTATTCTGCATGATATACTTGACTCTTATCTCTTGGGACTGTTTGTTAAAAGAAAAACATTTTCCTTGACTCCATATTATCTGACATTGAGATTTTTAATGTTGTTTATTAACTTATTATTGCATTCTGGCAGAAGTTAGCCAAATAATATAAATGATCATGAGTAGCATAAGATAAGATAAATGTCATGCTAGATTTTTCCACCAATGTAATTTTCTGTTTGTTTTGCTTCTGGCTCCGTTATTGTTTGCTTGTTCTTTGTGTCTCTGGGCATGGGAAACGATATTCATTTAATAGGCTTGCATAATTAAGCCTATGAACTTATGTTACACTGTTGCTTTCCAGAGTTGACAGGCTAAATGATCATTTCTGTGTGAAAATAAATTGGCAGAGAGATTTTTATTATGGCAGTCTGTGATGTAGATTACTCTTGGCGGAGTTTTCAATATAACTGCAGGAAGTGAAAAGAGGAGGTGTTTAGCTTAAATCTTTCTAGTTTTGATATGTCCTCCATGTTTCAAGCAATACCCCAAGCCCATTGTTCTCTACAAATGTTTCTTTTATGATGTAATTGTAATTCATAAGATATAAATATTCAGTTAAGAGAAAACTGCCTTGGTCATGCTATTAGTAGTGGGTTGCATCCAGGGTCGAGCTAAGACAAGGGTAATAAGGGATAACTAAACCCTCAAGGCAAACTGCTACAGTAGTAGTGATCAATCTAATACGTAGGATTGCCATGTTTTTACTTTTGCAGTAGTTGTTTTCTAGCAGCTTTGGCTCTCAGCTTCAAGTACAGGTGAAACTCGAATAATTAGAATATCGTGCAAAGTTCATTTATTTCACTAATGCAACTTTAAAAGGTGAAACTAATTTATGAGATAGACTCATTACATGCAAAGCAAGATAATTCAAGCCGTGATTTGTCATAATTGTAATGATTATGGCTTACAGCTCATGAAAACCCCAAGAACCCCAAATCCACAACCTCAAAGAAGTAGATTATTACATGCAATCAATAAAACAAGGATTGTACATAGAACAATATCGGACCTCTGAAAAGTACAAGTATGCATATGTACTCAGTACTTGGTTTGGGCCCCTTTTGCAGAACTTACTGCAATTACTTTTGCACGATATTCAAATTATTCGAGTTTCACCTGTATGTGTGCACATGCCATAGATACAAATACACGGCCCTTTGCAGGGATGCGGCCAGATACCTATTACACTTACAAATAGCAAAGTAAACTAAATGAGCTGGCCAAAATGCAGATCCAGCTGGTGATCCTCCCTCCCTGTCAGTTAATGCAGCAGAAAGGGGGGAGTTGCAAAAGAAGTTACAAAGTTCTATAGGTGGGTCTTAATGCAGGGACTCAGGCTGAACATGCACGCATGTTTTACATTGCCATGTGGACTTGTGGTTGAGATCAGAAGCAAGTAGCATATTGTAACAATGCAACTCCCGAGTGAGAATTTTTGCACTTTGACAGGAAGATGTCTGTGAAGGTTCTCATTCATCCAGGTCATGGTATACCTGTAGATAAATAAATCAAGGCAGCTAGACCTGCTCTTTTTTTCTTAAAGAAATTCTGATTTGAGAAAGCTAGCCAAATGACCAGCAAAACAACTTCAAGAAAAATACAGCAAGTCCAGTTGCTTTGATTTTTTTTTACAGATATACTTTGATAGGAAGTTCTGTGCAGTGGCGTAACAACCGGGGGTGCAGCAGGGGCGCGATGTCTGCCACGGGCGCCCAGAACTCTGGTTACGCCACTGGTTCTGTGGAAGGTAAAATTACAGCAGTTAATCAAAGAAACAACTTGAAAAAGACAGCAGACAGTGAATTTAACGAAAGGTAAGCTAACAGATATCACAGTTTGCAGTTTGGCCTTAGATACTTGTCAAATAATGTAGTCTTGCCAAATAAAGTTGGAGACATGTCAAATAAAGTAGTTTTCCTGTACGGTAGTGTGATGATTATAATCCTGCATACAAAATGATGTGTTTATACTGTATCCTTGATAGCCTCATCATTATGTATCCTGCCACCTCCATAGATGTTCCTGAACTTGAAGATTCCTCAACCCTAAGATACAAGTGTAGGAGCTAAGTGTCTAAGGTACAGTTGTGTGAAAAAGTGTTGGCCCCCTTCCTGATTTTTCATTGTTTTGCACGTTTGTCACACTTTAATGTTTCAGATCATCAAACGAATTTAAATATTAGTCACAGATAATACAAGTAAACACAACATGCAGTTTTTAAAGGAAGGTGTTTATTTTTAACCGCTTGAAGACCAGGTGTTTAGACCCCCTTCCTGGCCAGGCCATTTTTCAGTGTCCAGCGCTGCAGTACTTTGACTGACATTTATTCCGTCATGCAACGCTGTACTGAAACAAATTTTATACCATTTTGTGGGGACAGATAGAGCTTTCTTTTGGTGGTATTTAATCACCACTGCGGGTTTTATTTTTTACTATATTCAGGAAAAATTACTGAAAATTTTGAAAAAAAAAGTTTTTTTATATTATGTTATAAAACAACTAATATTACCCACTTTTTTGGTCAAATATAAAAGACGGGGTCACTTCGGGTAAATAGACACCAAAAATGTCAAGCTTAAAAATTGCGCGCACTCGCAAAATCGCAAAAAACTAGCATACCCAAAATTGGCCATAGGCGACGCTTTAAAAGCTTTTACCGCTCATCAGTTTAGTGTTATCAGTGATTAGAACCGCAGAGGGGGGGCGCACGTCTCGGGGCCTCATACAAGCGATCCGCCAGCTCTATAGCCAGCGGATCGCTTGTATATTAACAGGCATCGCTGCCTCTTTTCAAATAGCGGGCATTTCCGTATACACGCCCAGTAACATCCAAGAAGCTCTCAGCCGGCCATGTATACACAGCGGCTGGCAGGGAGGTAGTTAAGGGGAAACAAAATCCAAACCCACATGACCATGTGTGAAAAAGTGTTTGCCCCCACCCCCCCTGTTAAAACATAACTGGTTTATCACACCTGAGTTCAATTTATCTAGCCACACCTGTTTGCAATCAAGAAATCACTTAAATAAGACTTGACTGACAAAGTGAAGTAGAACAAAAGATCCTCAAAAGCTACACATCATGCCGAGATCCAAAGAAATCCAGGAACAAATGAGAAAGAAAGTAATTGAGATCTATCAGTCTGGAAAAGGTTATAAAGCCATTTCTAAAGCGAACCACAGTGAGAGCCATTATACACAAATGGCGAAAAACATGGAACAGTGGTGAACCTTCCCAGGAGTGGGCGGCCAACCAAAATTAGCCCAAGAGCGCAGCGACGACTCATCCAAGAGGTCACAAAAGACCCCACAACAACATCCAAAGAACTGCAGGCCTCACTTGCCTCAGTTTAGGTCAGTGTTCATGACTCCACCATAAGAAAGAGACTGGGCAAAAATGGCCTGCATGGCAGAGTTCCAAAACGAAAACCGCTGCTGAGCAAAAAGAACAAAACAATCGTCTGCGTTATGCCAGAAAACATCTTGATGATCCCCAAGACTTTTGGGAAAATACTCTGTGGACTGACGAGACAAAAGTTATACTTTTTGTATGGTGCATGTCCCATTACATCTGCCGTAAGAGTAACACCGCATTTCAGAAAAAGAACATCATACCAACAGTAAAATATGGTGGTGGTAGTGTGATGGTCTGGGGCTGTTTTGCTGCTTCAGGACCTGGAAGACTTGCTGCGATAAATGGAACCATGAATTCTGCTGTCTACCAAAAAATCCTGAAGGATAATGTGCGGCTATCTGTTTGTGACCTCAAGCTGAAGCAAACTTGGGTTCTGCGGCAGGACAATGATCCAAAACACACCAGCAAGTCCACCTCTGAATGGCTGAAGAAAAATGAAGACTTTGGAGTGGCCTAGTCAAAGTCCTGACCTGAATCCTATTGCTATGCATTGACATGACCTTAAAAAGGCAGTTCATGCTCGAAAACCTTCCAATGTGGCTGAATTACAACAATTCTGCAAAGATGAGTGGACCAAAATTCCTGCACAGCGCTGTAACAGACTCCTTTCAAGTTATCGCAAACGCTTGATTGCAGTTCTTGCTGCTAAGGGTGGACCAACCAGTTATTAGGTTTAGGGGGAAAACACTTTTTTCACACAGGGCCATGTGGGTTTGGATTTTCTTTTCCCTTAATAATAAAAACCTTCCTTTAAAAACTGCATGTTGTGTTTACTTGTGTTATCTTTGACTAATGTTTAAATTTGTTTGATGATCTGAAACATTAAAGTGTGACAAACGTGCAAAACAATGAAAAATCAGGAATGGGGTCAACACTTTTTCACAGAACTGTATGTTGTCCAGGGCCATTTCCAGCCTCATGGACCAACAAGTAGCTGCACCACCTCCACAATAGTTCTGCCACTGAACCACCAGTTCATTTTCTGCTTTCCTCTTCTTAGGTAGGCATTAAAATTGGTCTTTTCTTCTCTACCCTGTAGGCTGAATGACTAACATTGCAGTTTTGAAAATTGCTCCGCTTAACCATAATGTATTTACTTTACCTAAAGTCATAAAAATTTAGAAACTTGGACAGCAGTGCGGATTAGAAATGGGCAGCTTAGCAAAACCAGTGGGTGGAATTTTGTTCAAATGCTTTAAAGTGTAAAATACATTTTGTATAGTTTTGGATAAAAAATGGAATAAAATAATAAAACACCTGTCAGATTTATCTTTTCCATCTGTGTCTTGTTTAGGAGAAAACAGTTCCCTTTCTGTCCCAAAGACACATCATGAAGTTAGAGGGAGCGAGTAAACTCCAACATTACATGGAAGTGGCTGAGCTTTTCCCATTCATTTACTTTATGTTTTACCTCAAAATGTCACTTTAAGTATACTAAGTATGAATCCACTTAATAAAAAACCCTTACCAGACAGGATGTAAAGCAGTTAGTTTATTTAAAAAAACCTAAAACTCAGACAGATTGCAATTGCAGTATAAAGCTGGCCATACACCTTACAATTATCTGCAGATTTTCTGTGGTCAGATGGAAAAGCTGCAACAGATTCCTCCATCTACGCTACACTGTGTGGATGGAGTCATCTCCACCTGGGCCAATCTGTTGCACTTTTTCCATCTGACCACAGAAAATCTGCGGATAATTGTAAGGTGTATGGGCACCTTAATGCTGCTCATGGAAATGAAAAAATAGTATTGAGATAATCTAGGCCAATAATCAATACCTTAGTGACAATAAAACTACTTAATATAGTTTTTTGAGCCCCTAGTATGAAAATTATTGGATTAGAGGTCAAGTGAATCCATTATTTGTATGATGCCCAAGCCCCTAATTGGCATCTGGCTTGTTTAAAACCAGTAAAAGGAAACAAACTGTTTTTTAAGTCCCTACTAAGCAAAATCAGTATTAATATATGTACACTAAAGTTTTTTTTCAAAGTCAGCTTTCATTTTGAGCAGAAAAGATCCATTAGAGAATGGCTGGATTATTCTATTATTCCAGCATATCAGTCTGTGTCACACGCTTAAGCTGTTCTTGCTGCTCAGTGGAATGAAATAAGTCCTTGTATGCGTTGTCTTTAATAGGCTGTGTCTCTAACTTTCCCCACTAGATTAATGCGCCACTGAAAAGCAATTGAACTGGAAAAACACTTCTAGTTTGAGAAGATATTTTTGCCATTGTTCTTTTCCCTCTTCATGTTCTCCAAATGGAAATCCTCTGTGCAGGGAGATTAGTGCTAAATCCATTTCCTGATGAATGATCTGCTTGCCAGAGACCACCACTGTTCCTTTGCTCCAATCCATTAAAACACTGTAAATTTTGCCTTCATGAAGAACAACATTGGACACAGAGAGCTGTTTTCCTATGGTAATTACTTGCCAGACGTATACATCACTGGCTGACATGGCAAATTGATGTGTTCATCGATGTCCCATGTGGTCATACGACATGATGGATCCTCGCTGACAGTTAACAAATACAATCCACAATGAATGGAAATCTGCATATGCAGAACAGGGACTCCAACAACCTGAATTAACTTCTGTGGTCACTGGGTTATTGTGCTGTAAGCAATTTTTAAATACATGAGATACGGCTACGTCACATAAGCAACAAAACTCAATCAAATCAAAATACTGTTATATTTCAAGGACCAGCAAACCTAAAGGATGGGTCACATAAGTGTGTGTGTAAACAGACAGCAAAAGCAGAAAAGCCATAGCTCTGTGATTATAAAATCATGGAATTTTAGGCAAGTGTCTTGCTAGATAGTCCTACTGGATCAGCAAATGTATCATTCTGCAGACAATTCATGGTTTTACCTGTTGAATTTGCTAAGGTTAAAGACACCACTATGTGCTATAGGACAGTTTATTGGTGCATTGTCTGAGAATGTGCAGAAATTGAAACGGCCAGGGAAGTCCCTCTCATGCTCTCAGTGCTGACCCTTATTTGTCAGTGCCATTTCCCCTATTAGCTTATGATGAAAAATATAATCTCAGTTTAAAACAAACAACATGATAGCCATCTGCCTCATTTAGATGCCAAGGCATGTTGACTAGCTGGATCTTGTAGTACATTACTGCTTTCTTAGACCTGAATATTATACCAATATTTTCATTTCATATTTATTTCACAAATGTTACTAATTTCTAAGTTGAGTACAACCATTTTATGTATGAAATCACTACTCTCCTAAGATGTGTTGTACACTACAATACATCATTATCACAATTAGTATTTTCATTATTCATAATTATTCATAATAAAAATATGTCACTAAATACAGTGTAAAAATGGATGAGTGACATGACCACTAATCAGCCAATCATCCAGGGTTGGTGAAGCTGGGGGAGGGGGGCAGAGGGGTTCAGGGGATGGAGACTTGCTAGAAGAATTGGCAGCATCCGCCAGCATCACTTTGGAAGGAGCAGGGGGCGTGTCTTAATTGAGGGCGGGCAGCTAAATGCTTGCTGTCTATAGCTTGCTGCATAAGGTAAGAGGGCCTATAAGAAATACCTGGTAAAACAAAGCATAGGAAGCAATAAAACTTGAACAGGCTGCATCTACAAACACAGACACCTTTATTAAATAAAAAATTTAGGGGGTAACATAGACTTTAATTAATGTTTAAGGATGAGACGACACATTGTCCATAACAGAACTATTAAAGGGTTATTAAACCCTCCATTTTGTTTGCATATATCTACTGCTAGCAAGCAGTAGATATATGCAAAAACATAAAGAAACGCTTTAAAAGCGGTTTAAACTTACCCCTGTCCTCGCCGCGTGCTCCCGTCCGAAAATGTGAAAATTCTCAGGCGGCCGCAAAGAATCTTGGCGCGGGTGCATGCACAGTTCAGATTTTCATCCGGGAGACGAGGAGAGACACACACAAGTATATGGACAGCGTGCACCCGCATGCAGACACCGTGGGACAGGAAGTGCCAGCAAGGACAGAGGAGTCAGCGCTGGATCGGAGACCCGCAGCAGCGCTGGAGGGACTGATGAAAATGACAGGAAAGAAGAAGATCGGATTAAGAAACATCATTTAAGCTAAGTGCTTTAATTAACATTGGGGGGGGAAATATTTTTGACTTCAATGTCACTTTAAGGATTGATTTACTAATGGCAAATAGGATGTTCATTTTGCAAGTAAATTTACCCTTGTGCAGAATGTGGTGAAAATGTACTTTGCAAAGAATACCCAATCATGTGCAAGACAAATGTAAAAAAAAAAAACTTTATTCTCGCTTGCACATGATTTGGAAGTCAGCAGAGTTTCACCTCATTCGCTAAGCCAAGGAAAAATATTGTTTTCTTTTTCATTTTCCCTTGGACGTAATTAGGCATTGTTTGCAAAGTAAAATCTCACCACATTCACCAACCTAGGGGAAATGTCCCCTGCAAAGTGCATATTCCCTTGAAAAGTGAACAGTGTATTTGCCTTTAGTAAATCAATTCCATCGTGTCTCTCTTACTTTATATTTAAAGTGACATTAACCACTTCAAGATCAGGTGTTTAGACCCCCTTCCTGGCCAGGCCATTTTTCAGTGTTCAGCGCTGCAGTCCTTTGACTAGTTCTTTCCAGTGGTTTTCAGGAGTCCCTTCAGCACTGGTGCTGGTCTCTTATCCAGCGCTGACAGCTGTGTCTTACTGTCTCACAGTGTCTGTGCGTGCGCACGCTGCCAGGCTGCTTGCATTGACTTACCCTGTGTCTCTCCTCTTCTCCCGGCCGAAGATCTCTACTGCGCATGCACCCGCCCAGAGGCTTAACTAGAAACTTCAGGGCCCCGGTGCAAGAAACCATAAAAGGGCCCCCCCTACCCCCCACCTCCATGTCTGGTTAACAGGAAGGCTGCTGAGGTCCCCAGCAAGCGCGGGACCTCTGGCAGCCGCTTCAGTTTAAAAATGTAGTGCCAGTGTTCTGTTGAGCACACCGACCCAGTATCTGTGCTTGTGCACATATGGGTTTAACAAGGAAACCGGCATTTATTTAAAAAGTATTAGTTTGTAATTGTTAATTGTGATCGTTGATAATATACCATCCATGGCAGTAAATGATGGATGGCATATTATTAACGGTCACAATTAACGATTTAACGATAGAACACCGGTATCTGCGCTTAGTATCGGGGCATTTTCACGAGTACTTGTGAAAATGCCCAGTATTGGCATTGGTGTATCCCTACTTAATATGTTGTATTGCTGTGACTTGTAGTCCTGCATAGTTGGTGCTATTCTGCATTGCTGTATAATCACCATACAGCAATACAGAATACCACCAGCTATGCAGGAATACAAGTCACAGCAATACATTATAATGAAAATATTCCCCCAGCTTCCCCCTGACCACCGAATACCACCGAATACCACCAGCTTGTCGTCCACCTTCCGCGCCCCCCCATTCCCGGTCCATGATTCACCCACCCCAGACTTACCTGACTCCTGAAGCACATTCTTCTGCATCTCGGCGGCCAGGGTGTGGGATTAAGTGGAGATGGTCCTCTCCCACACAGCCTGGCCTGCTTCTACTGCTGCGGGCAGCAGAGCAGCGGCGGAAGAAGAGGCACTATCGGGGGGCAGCATGAGGGAGCTGCGGGCCCTCTTCTTCCTCTCTGCCCCCCCCCAATAGGCGGAGCGCCAGGGCCCGTGATTGCGACCGCTGTGACCCTGGTAGTTCCGCCAGTGCACCCACCCCATCGTCCTGCACGGCCGATCTAGTATCTTCAGATCTTTAGACGGGACCGAGCGGCGGAGACACAGGTAAGCAATTACCTATGTGGTAACTTTTTTTTTAATGTTAACACAGGATAGTGCAGAAATAATAATATATGAATTTATCTTAAAACAGACTGTGATGTGAACGAGTCAGATTAACTGCCCAGTTACTTCCATTCACTGCAGACAGAACAATAGATCTTACAGCAGATATCTGTCCTACCTGACACATCTCATGACAAATGATGGTCATTTCAATGATAATTCTCTTCCGCACCTTCCTTGAATCACAATGTCTCCATTTGTTTCTTATTCCCCAGCTGTCTGGAGGTAACCTAATGTGGGGTATGATTCAGTCAAGGATCTATTGATAGCACCAAACTGAGTGCTGCCTTTTGTTTGCTTAGCATAGGAGTCATTATTGACATACTCTGATCTCCATATAAAAGAATTTAACTATAGAGTTGGCAACACTCATCTTGTTTTTTTCCATATTAAAAATATGGTCACCAAGGAATTGTATAGATGTTTGCTATATATAGTAACCTGGCAGCTAATATCACACAGAAATGTCCAATTGTCTACTACCGGACTTCTAGCAATTAGGAAAGATTACTGACATGGTGTAGGGAATATAGCCTTTGGCTTTTCTTTAGAAGCAGATACATTTTCTACAATGTGAGGATGATCAGAAAAAGAAATGCATTCCTGTATATTGCATTGTTTTTTACTCACTTCAAGTGTGGGATTAGAAGAAAATGGGTAGGGGTAAATTACCAGTTCAGGTTTCTATTGCTATGTGACTAAGTAGCCAATAAAGCCCAGTACATGACTCATGGTTCTTACCCCTTAGCATTTTACCACTCAAGTGGACCTTGACTTTCATGAAATGAGTTTATTACCTCCCAAATGACAAAGGTCTGTTTAAAACAAGCATCAGACTGGATCTATTCCATACAACATTCATTTAGCATAGGATACAGAGTTCTCAAAAATGATTGGGATACTTCAAATGGAAATAAAAATATAAAGTTACCCTTCAATATTATGGATTTGCCCAGGAAGGTTACTATGATGTGTTTGAGTTTGAAAGGACGGGAGGAACAATGTTGAAGTCCTGTCTCTTCCAAGAGCAGTTTACAACCCCAGCATTTTATCATAGTGAATGATGGCACAGGCTGTGGCATGACCTTTGTGAGAAGAAGGTTTAAGACCTTCTGCCAATGTGCAGATAATTGCTGCCTTTCCTTTATTTATGGATTCGGCCTATTCCTGGGGGATAGCTATGTCAAGGCCCACAAATGTCAGACAGAAGAATATATTTCAATCCAAAAAAAATATTGCACACAAGGTAACATTTTATATTCAATTGCTATTTGAAAATATTTGGAAGAATGATTCCCAAACACAAATAGAAAAAAACTATTTTATCTATCAATTAATATTTCTTAACTTTTTTCTGCTAAAGTAACTATCATACCCTACTTATCTGAATAATGCTAACAAGGCATATCCAGGCAGTTTATTTCATATGCCACATATAGTATTAATCTATTATTTTTTTCTTATTAGTTTCATTGGGTTCAAAATAAAATCAAATATTGACAGTAGAATATTGTTTTGTTGTAAAAAAAGTAAGGATGGGTAATAGTAAGGTTCAACAAATGTAATATGTAAAGATTTTAATGGTGTTTAAATAAAATATAATATAATATTTTTTTTAACATTATATAAAAAATTTACTATACTTTATATTAAGTGTATTTCCACTTTTGCAGCCAAATTGGGATAACAACTGTTTTATACTTGTCACATGTTCCCATTTACATAGCATAAAATATTTAAATTTCTGCTTAGCTTTTTAAATGCTTTTTTTTCCTGAAAATCTCAAGACTAGAAAATCCTGCTTAGTTCTCCCTTGCTATGCAATGTATCCAAACCCAAAAACAAAACTTCACTATACAGCATCTTACCAGTCCTACGGTGTGGTGTCTGCATTCTTTTTCTTTTTCAGGCTTTTTAAAATGTATTTTCACCTGGTAATCCTGCAAATAGCAAACTTCCTGTCCCTGAGTTGCTCCATTTATTTCTCCACTGTTTCTACTGGGAGAGCCCATTGTTGCCGCCCAGGCTAAATTACAGATGCCTTTGTTCATCTCCATTATATGGGTCCGGAGATTAGTAGTTTGCAGAAGAATATTAACATTGTTTTTTGCTTCCAGTTCAGCTCACAGAAAGCGACAAGGACTCTGCCACAATAAGGAGGTATTTTTGGTACTTGATAAAATGTTGTTAGCCTGAAAAATGGAAACTAATGCAGCCAACACATCTAAAGACCAGTAAGCTGCAATACATTACATTTTTGTTCTTGGGTTTAGCTAACCTTAAAGGGTTTCTAAACCCTCACTTTTTTTTTTGCATATATCTACTGCTAGCAAGTACAGCAGTTTAAAAGCAGTTTAACTACCTTCTGTCCATGGCCGTTTGTGTACGGCCGGACGGACGTCTGCTAGGAGCGGGAGGGCGCCTTGAGACGTCCTGCCCCTCCCCCTTCTCGTGTGCGGCCCTCAGCGCGCACACGAGAGGGAAAACGGTAAGCATGTAAACAGCCAGCGATGGCTGTTTACATACAAGCGATCAGGCGTCTCTAGAGACGCCCGATCGCTTGCAGGAGCTGCGGGTGTGCGCCGCCCTCCCCCCCCGTACCTTTGTCTGCTCGTCGCCGCTGCCGGTCCGTGATCCGATGTGGCCGGTGCGGCTGGGACCGGCACGGCGACGCTCTAACAGCAGATCAAAGGGAGATCATTACTTGATCATCCCTTTGATCTCTCTTCCTGTCCCCGAATGCAGGAAGTGATGTATATTACATCACTTCCTGCATTCAGTGTCACTCTCCGGTGCAGAACACCGGAGAGAAGCTGATGAAGCAGATCTCTGCTTCATCAGCTTCTGTGGGGGTCCCTAGGTGACATCAGAGGTCTTGGAGACCCCTGATGTCTCCATAAAGAGGACCTGTTTGGTGAATTGGCTATTACATAGGGGATTCCTTAGTCCCCTATGTTATAGCAATAAAGTTGTCTAAAAAAAGTAAAAAAAAAAAAAGACAGCATTAAAAAAAAATAAAGAAGGAAAAAAAATATTCACAAATAATAATTTAAAAAAATAAAAAAAAAAATGTTTTAAAGTCCCCCCCCCCCCCACATACACACGCAAACATGCGTCGGGTGCGTCTATGTACAAAAACGACGATTGCGCCCATTACGCCGCACATGTTACATATCGCCGCGAACGTCGCAGTGAGAACAATAAGTCTAGGGCCATCAATCACTGATGACACTAAACTGATGAGCAGTAAATACGTTTAAAGCGTCGCCTATGGCCAATTTTGGTTGCGGGAAGTTTTCTGCGATTTCGCGGGCGCGCGCAATTTTAAAGGTTGACATGTTTAGTGTCTATTTACCCAACGTGACCCCGTCTTTTATATTATACCAAAAAATTGGGGTGAAAATAAATGTTTCATAACATTTTATAGGGAAACATGTTTTTTTTTCAAAATTTAGGGTACTTTTTTTGTTATATAGTAAAAAATAAAAACCCCAGTGGTGATTAAATACCACTAAAAGAAAGCTCTATCTGTCCCCAAAAAATGGTATGAAATTCATTTCAGTACAGTGTTGCATGACGGAATAAACGTCAGTCAAAGTACCGCAGCGCTGAATACTGAAAAATGGCCTGGCCAGGAAGGGGGTGAAACACCATGGCCTTTAAGTGGTTAAACTAACCTGTGTCTCCGCCGCGTGCTCCCTACCGAAAATCTGAAGATGCTCGGGCCGCAAAGCATCTTGGGGCGGGTGCATGTGCAGTTCGGATATTCGTCAGGGAGACGAGGAGAGACACAAGGTAAGTCTATGGATGCGTGCACCCGCATGCAGACACTGTGGTACAGGAAGTGCCAGCAAGGACAGAGGAGTCAGCGCTGGATCAGAGACCCACAGCAGCACTGTAGAGAAGGCTGAAAAGGACAGGAAAGAAGAAGAAGATCAGATTAAGAGACATCATTTAAGGTAAGTGCTTTAATTAACATTGGGGGGAGGAAAAAAGTTTTTGCCTTTAATGTCACTTTAAAGTTCTCCTCATTTATAAAGTTGTGAAATTGGAATTTTCAAAAATAAAAAAAGACAAGATTAGATGGCACTATAACAGTGTTGTATATAGTTACATGTTTATTGGGACCTCTCCCTTATTCTCTGTAGAAAGTCACCAGTTATGTTTTGGTCAGCCAGCTTTATTCACTATAATTGTTCCATAAACTCTGCAGTTTTGTTTTGTAACTTTCAAAAGTCATGTTACCTTTTCTGGATACCTGCAAAATATGAATTTGAAGAAAATATGAAGAAGTTCTGTATAAATACATCTGTATCAATAATGGGCTTAGTGATAGATTCATATCTCTATGATTAAGCCCATTATTGGGTGAAACATGTCAGAGTTTTTAAAAACATGGGAACGGCGTAAGTGTGGTGGCACAAGAAGGGGCATCTCCTTCGGAGATATCCCCGTGCAGTAGGGGGGATAATATATCCAACCAGTGATGGTTGGGTTATAAGATTGGGTTGCCTCAATCTTTTCTTTCCTTCCTTTGCTCTTTACTTACGTTTCTCCTCCTGCTCTATATCCCCTCTACTGGGAGAATAGATGGGCTCATACCATGGGCTCATTCCCATCCAGGGTTATAGTGGCACTAATCCATAGTATAGAGGAGTGGTTGCTCACATGTGATTGGAATCGGGCTCTGCACTAGTTTGCTTAATACCTGAGATATAGTTTGCCAAGCCCTCTGTGGAGTATGGAGGACAACGGTACCAAGATACAGTTTGACGCTGGACAGGCAAAAAGGGTGGCACTCAGAGGAGGAATGTATCCCATATAGGTTGTATCTCTTTATCTTTTTGTATTTCTGTATTCTTGTCGTCTTTTTGCTAAAACAATACAAATTTGAATGGAGAAAAAAAAAAAGAAACATGTCAGAGTGAAGAGGATCCACGGTGGGACGATGTATATGTGTGGGCTACAATAAGTTTTTCAGGGAAGCTTGCGGTGTGCGACTTGTCATTTTTTCTGCAACTACTGATGTTGGAGTAAGACTGGCTTGTTAATGTGCACTCACTGTTCTCTCTAGTGCTGCTGTGAAGGTGCAGTGATATTGAACTATGGAAGTTAGTTACATTTAAATCTGCACTGGAATAATGCCCAAGAATGAAGGTTGTAAACTTAGTGAACTCATAGAGATAAGCTTTAGTATAATATAGTAAAATGGAAATACATTTATTTTATGGTTGTATGGTTAAAAATAAGTAAAATGTGTTAGTAATAATAATACAATTATTATTATGAATAATAATAATAACAATAGTAAAAGAAGAAGCCTGTTAGCCACTAACACTTTTCCATCACAAGCTGCGTCCTTTGTTTCCTCTCTAAGCCTGGTTCTCATTTAGATAAAGGTCCAATATAATTCAGTCCAAGAAATGATCCATCCCCATCCACCAATCCCGAGGTTGGATATACCTACATACTTCCTCAGAACTTTTTCTTTTTATCTTCAAAAGTTCCACTTCAAGAGCTTATACAGTATACTGTATATACTGTATGTGAAGTATGTATAACCTAATATTAACTACATTTGTGGCATTTCTTTTTCTTTTTTTCATTCCTTGGAGGGCTCCTGATAGCATTCTGATTTGGTCAAAAGATCTACTGATGTATGACCATGTTTTGAGACACAAAGTATTCATCCACTATATTCTTGCACAAATTAACTAATGACATTTAAACCCCAAGAGCTGTGAGCATTAATTCCAAATTATAATACCATTCACATAAGAGACTCGTGATAATTATCCAGAAGGTGAAGCCTACTGTATCTTCTGATTCTGGAGAATTAGAATGGTATAGTTATTGTCTGTATCTGAATTAATTGGTATTTTGATCATCCAGCTGTGGTTACTTGGTTAATTACCCTTTAAAGTGAACTTGTACTCTTCTACTAATCTATTTACTTGAAAACTGCAATATGCTGAACTTCACTGTGCCATTTGCAAGGTAAAAAGTTGCAATTCACAGTATATGCTTCAACTTGACTTTTACCTCTTTGGCCAAAAGTGCCCTTTAAAGTGCACCTGTACTAAGGATACAAGCTGCAAAGTGAAATCAGTAATGTTATACCATACGTTGGTCACCTCTTTCCTCGCAGAGTGCTTCTAGAGCCCTCCTAAAGCTGAAATCCAAGCAAATAGCTAAATATGCAGATAAATTGCATATGTGAGAGCTGTCTAAAGGATTTATATTCCTTTCCATCCATTTGTGAGACACTGCACCACCACAGCAAAACCACCACACATCAAAGTCTGGTGACTTGACTTTTTTGCAGCTAAACAACACAGTCTAGTCACCCCCTATCTGCTATTGGACAATGAAGCAGGAGTAATACACTGAGGAGGTGATCTCTCTGCTCCTTCCTTTCCTCTCCTATCATTGCACATTCAGGTAAACTGAGTCCAGCTTCTAATACACTATATTGCCAAAAGTATTGTGAAGCTCCTCCAAATCTTTGGATTCAGGTGTTCTGTCAAATTTCCTTGCTATTAAATATTCCACGGTCAACTGTTGGTGGTATTATAACAAAGTAGAAGTAAGAAGTGGTAGGCCACGTAAAATGACAGAGCATGCTGAAGCGCACAGTGCCGAGAAGTCACCAACTGTCTGCAAAGTCAATAGCTACAGACCTCCAAACTTCATGTGGCCTTCAGATTGGCAACAACAGTGCTTAGAGAGCTTCATGGAATGGGTTTCCATGGCTGAGCAGCTGCATCCAAGCCTTACATCACCAAGTGCAATGCAAAGCGTCAGATGCAGTGGTGTAAAGCACGCTGCCACTGGACTCTAGAAAAGTGGAGACGTGTTCTCTGGAGTGACAAATCATGCTTCTCTGTCTGGCAAACTGATGGACGTGTCCGGGTTTGGCGGTTGCCAGGAGAACGGTACTTGCCTGACTGCATTGTGCAAGGTGTAAAGTTTGGTGGATGGGGTATTATGGTGTGGGGTTGTTTTTCAGGGGTTGGGCTTGGCCCCTTAGTTCCAGTGAAGGGAACTCTTAAGGCATCAGCATACCAAGACATTTTGGACAATTTAATGCGCCCAACTTTGTGGGAACAGTTTGGGGGTGGCCCCTTCCTGTTCCAACATGACTGCGCACCAGTGCACAAAGCAAGGTCTATAAAGACATGGATGAGCAAGTTTGGGGTGGAGGAACTTGACTGGCCTGCACAGAGTCCTGACCTCAACCCGATAGAACACCTTTGGCATGAATTAGAGCGGAGACTGCGAGCCAGGCCTTCTCGTCCAACATCAGTACCTGACCTCACAAATGTGCTTCTGGAAGAATAGTCAAACATTCCTATAGACACACTCCTAAACCTTGTGGACAGCCTTCCGAGAAGAGTTGAAGCTGTTATAGCTGTAAAGGGTGGGCCAACTCAATATTGAACCCTATGGACTAAGACTGGGATGCCATTAAAGTTCATGTGTGTGTAAAGACGGGTGTCCCAATACTTTTGGTAATATAGTGTATGTTTTGTATATTCCAACAGTGATATCATATTTCGCAAGTCTGTTAATGCCTATCTTTACATTTTGCAGATCCATGCAGTTATATTGTCCATAAGTATAAAAATGTATCCAATAGGGAGAGTGGACACTGCATGGAGGTACCCTTTAATATGTACATCAAACATGTTTTATAGACAATCTTTGTCTTTAGTCAGACATAGAGGAGAAGATATGAGCAGATATGTCACTTAGACCAACAAGTGGTGTCCTTCCCCTGACTGTTCAGTTTGCCACACTGACAATATATGCCTAGGCTAATTGGGACTTTACTCTTCTACTTGAATTGGTTATGAGGTTCCATGTCACCAGGCATTAGGCTTGTGTCAATGGCATCAGTTTGACAATTTGGGACACTTCTGAGATCATTCAGAATTTATTGACGGGGGCATTTGGATTGCAGTTGAGCTTCCTCTGATTTTTGCACTCCTATTGACCTGTATGGAAATGAAAAACCCACTTGAAGTGAACAAAAGCCAATTGACACAAGCCCGATACTGCCTATGGCTTGAGCTGTATAATGCAACAGATGTTCCCACTGACACATACTAAGCAAAAGTTGTAACAAGCAACACCTGAAGTTGCTGAAAGCTTTATGTGGCTCACAATCAGTGGTTGTGAAATAGTACTCTACAATACAAATGCAACAGCAAAGGTAGCTAACAATTGAGTGTCTAACTTTTTCAAGTCCCAAGGTAATTAAACTTTTCAGTAGACTGTAAAATTTGCTATTGTTGCAAAATGGTGATTTAGAGTAATTTGAGGTTTTGTCCTGCAGATTCTGGGTGAATAATGTGTCTGATATTTCAGTAAATAAACCATAACTAGGAAGCCCTGTAATTGAATTGCTGCCTTTCTAGATAGCAGGTCAGAGAGCAACTCTGTCTCCCATTTAGTAACAATTGGTAACATAATCCATGATGTAATCTTTAATAGGATACTTTTCTAATGTTTGGGTATTCCAGATGTTTAGCACATGCTGACTAATGGACCACCCAAGTTATGACCACGAAAACCTATTGCACATTCTTGAATATTATCATATATAAAAAATTTTTAGAACCTTTCTGTTATAACGTAAACTAAATTCAATTCTAAAGCATTTGTATTTGTGATCATGGTTTGTTTGTGTGGCATGAATAAAGATAATAGTGTTATTCTTTTTTTTTTTTAACAATGGGGTACTTCCTTGAATTATATCGAATGCCTAAACATCCTTGTTAGTTTTGAAAAGAGTAGGGCAGTGCTTAAACCCTGTCAGATTTCCTGTCAGGTTTCCCCCCACTATGAATATTACCATCTCTGTTTTCCTTGGTTACTATTGTCACAAGTTGATGGGAGGTACAACATTTTTGGACACCAGAATATGAAATAGGAGAAAATCTTCCAAATGAAGACACATGTTAAGCTGGTCATACAAGTTGAACGAAAAACAAATTCCCCCATCAACTTTTACGAGCTTTGACCAAGGAATCTTCCGCTGCCTTCATTGTATTCTGACAGGGGCTGCCAGCTCATTAGCTGCATGCTCTGTTCGTTCAAAGATTTTCTGACCGGCTCTTTTGACCAGCTGATGGAGGGATCTTGTTGAACTCACACAGTGTATTGCCACCTTTACAGTGACAGTTGTCTATGAAGGGCTCTCCCCTCACAATGGAGGGACTTCCTCTCACTTAATGTTATTGTGGACAGAAATGGGATACAGACTAGACATGTAAGTTTAGTTTAGCTCCAAATGCAAATTCGGATGAAATTTTGTAAATTTGGACATTCGGATGCATCTGAATGTCTGAATTCCAATGAGGCAGAATGAAATCAAATCCAAATGTTCTTTAAATTTAATTTCGGATCATCTGAATTTCATTCAAAATTAAATTAAATCGGACACATGACTGTTTTCTGCCCGATCAGAAAACCCAGTCCGAAACTAAAACTAAGATTTCAAGGCACTCTTAACTAAAACAATTTCCCCTCTATTGTTTGTTGTACTGATATTAAAATTAATTCAATCACAATGGAACCAATTATTTGCAAATCATCTACTGTAATACTGAGTTAAGGAACACTCCTAGGCAGTAAATTATTTGATTAAATGCTTTAGAAATGCAGGAGATTGTCAGACCTATGATGCTTAGTCCACTTTATATAATTAGTATACATAATAGCTACTGCAGGTTTCAATGTCAAAGCCATCCCTTCCATAAAAAATCCAGAAGGACTTATAATAGAAAGAGAAAGTATAAATGAAGAGAAAAGATAAATGGTTGGTGGGCGTCATTTACCCCAGCACTGGACATCTGGAATGGTGAGTTGGCGGGTGACAACACCAGTGAGCAAGTGACTATTGCAACTAGAGTTAAATTTCTTATTTTTTTCTAGAGCAGGCAGTTGGGTTTAAAACTGTTCTAACAAATTCCTGTTAGACAGCCAAATTTTATATTTAATCTACCGGTACTGGTCATCTTTTAGGTGAGTTTGTGCTTTACTATTGTTTCTTAGACATGTGCGATTCGTTTCGTTCCGAAACTAAATTCGAACGAATTTTAGGAAATTCGGACATTCGGATATGTCCGAATTCTGCCCGATCAGAAAACCCAGTCCGAAACTAAAACTAAGGGGTCTATTCACAAAGCTGCCTAGGGCAGCCGAGTGAATGACCGATCAGACAAAGCACTCTTAACTAAAACAATTTCCCCTCTGAATCTGAAAAACAAAATAACACAAGATCCGAATTAAAACTAAACTAAACACATTTTTTGCCAGTGCACATATCTATTGTTTCTCCTTGCAAGTCAATAAATATATGGTAAAGTCAAGAGAGATGCATTGTGAACTAATTTTGAGTTGGTGTATTCACTAGATGCAAAATGTTTATTACTTAGATACAAAAACGTTGCAAGTGCTGCTAATTTATAAAGATATTTTTGCAGTCAGGGCAAGCAATGAAAAAACAAATCTTGTATTGAGACTTTGCAAAGCATTATCAGATGCTCATCACCTCAATAATGCTTTGTAGATTTTTGAATGACATTGGTTGACAATGTGTTCCATAAATTTGATGATTACATTAAAAAAATACAATACACTATGATTCTGCCCCAACTAGCTAAATGTTCAAAGACTCTGTACAACATTTTTTTCCACACTTTTTATGAATGAGAATTTCTTTGTTATTTCTGTGTGTTTTGTATGCAGGAAAAGAGCCCATTGATTATTCTACTAGTGCAGTCATCTGTCAAGGACACAAGCATATACCCAATAGTTTTGACATATTAACCAGCAGATACAAGAATGGCCTTTCTTCACAAGCCTGGAATCATAAAATGATGAATGACTTTTTGGCACTCAACTTTTGTACACTGTATAATGTGTGGTCCTGAGTTCTGACAAAGAAGAGCAGAATTATGCTTTGACGAGAGCACCCAGCTATACAAGGTACTGGGAATAATCATCTAATATTATTTCTCTTACACACCGCTGAAAGATCTATTCAACCCTTCAGGTTATAACAAATGTTTCTGTGCTGAGTGCCTTTTGATGACAACAGTTTGCTACACATGCAATTACTCGTGGCTAGGTGTTACACTTTTACCCCACTATTACATTGTTTACATAGCTTTTGTAAGAATATGCATCACACTATTGTCAGATACAAATTATGTCTTATTCTGATATTCCCTCACATGTATAGAGTTTTCACAGGTGATGGGTATTACAGCTAAATTTTATGGTGGACTGTTGTTGTTCAGTGACCGGACTGCAGAAAATTACTTAACCTAAAAAATAATTACACGGCTTTGTTATGTAGAAAAAGGATCTTTTATATTAGCAGAGAATTGTTAGAAAATTGCAGCACACAAAGCATAGGAAAGGACACAGTGGGGTAGGACATGGGGCCTGGGGCCTTTTGTTACTAACATTTCAATTTTATTTCTATTTTCTCCCTGCCAAGATAAAAATGGGATTTCATTTTGCCATTGACTCCAATACATTTGAGCAAAATGGCAAAATTTCCTACAGTGTAATTGTGTCTCACAGGTTTAAATATATTTATTTATTATAAATTACATAACAATACATGTTTAAACATTTAAATTAATTAGTATATTTTTCCTCAAGTTTACTTATTTTTTTATAGCATGTACTATTGTTTGTTATAATATCTGGTAAAAAGAAACTTAATTAGTTTAGGGTACAGCTTATATGTTAATTTTAAAGTTTACAAGTTCAGGGGGCGTGGCTTGCTGGTGCGCTGCATGGAAGCTTCTGCCTAGAGCTCCGTGCAGCGACGGGCCTCGAGGCGGCTAAAAGCGACGACTGGGTCCTACCCGCTACTCACCGACACCCTCCTGACTCCTCTGGTCCTCGGGGATGAAGCGGTCGCAAAAACGGAGGAGCAAACGGCCGCAGAAGATGACAGACTTCTTCGGCCCATCGGGACGGAGACGTGGCCAAGATGGCGCCGGCTCTTCTGCACGAGACCAACGGCGGACCCCACATAAAGAGCATGCGCCCAGCGGGACCTCTACAGGGAAGCAGGCGTATTCGGACTCCTCTTCTGGGTCGTCCCAGATGGGCACCCCTGCGGACCAGAGCCCAGACCTGACAAGGCAGCGGATGGCTACCCCTGGAGATGACCAGAGTTCACTAAACTCAGATATGCAGTCCCTAATTACCCAATTCAAATCTGATCTACAACAAGTGGGGGACAGAGTGTCGCACATAGAGGATAAGTTGGGAGAATTTGCCACTACATTCAACGATTTGGTCGATGCCCACAAACACCAGGGAAGATGACTATGAGTGGATGAAGTCCAAACTGGCTGACCTGGAAGATAGGTCTTGCCATAATAATGTGAAAGTGCGCGGCATTCCTGAATTGGTCGCCCTGGCTGACCTGCAGTCGTATATGCAAGATCTCATGCATGTAATCATGCCAGACATTCCTAAAACGGAAATGATCCTAGACCGCATTCATCGCTTGCCTAAACCGCCTAATATTTCAGAAAAGCTACCAAGGGATGTGCTGATGCGGGTGCACTTTTTTTCATGTAAAAGAACACTTTCTCAAGCTGGTGAGGGACCCATCCAAACTCCCTGCAAGCTCCTCCCACCTCCAATTCTACTCGGATCTATCTCAGCATACTATGCAGTTTTGGAAAAGGCTTGTACCAGTCACCAGAGCGATGCGCAACCACCAAATTATGTACCTATGGGTATATTCGGCTAAACTCACAGTGTCCAAAGAGGGTGAGTCCTACACGCTGTTTTCCCTGGAGCATGGCCTGACGCTCCTAGAGAAGTGGAAGATCCCTCCTGCCCATGATTCAACCTCCCGTCCAGCGGTGTCTCCTAGCAAGATGGCCTCCGCAAGAAGGGGTCCCAGTCGATGAGAGCCCCCGACTGAATAGGACCCGGGCTGCTACCTGATGATTGCGAGCCTCTTGGCCCTGCTCAGCCACACTGATCACCATGTGTGATACCCCCTGTGCGCAGTGCTAACCACTGCATGTTGGTCCCCAGGAGGGGCCTTTTTTATTTCATTGTTTTGTTTCCCTGTTGTTTTTCTGGTTCACTTTTTCTTTTATGTTCCAAATACAGGACTGATCAATACATGCCACGAAGGAGCGATTACCGGGGCCCGGCCTAGGATACCATCACCCACAGTGGTGAGACTGACGAAAAGTGCTCCTTTCTGCTTGGCCATGAGTATGGAGCTTATTTTGCTTTTCGTTAACCCCCAACCGCAATGCCTGTGAATATTGTTTCCATAAATGCTAAAGGGCGTAACCACCCGGCTAAAAGGAATCAGTTGTGGAGGGAGGCACAGTCCCTGTCTGCAGACATCCTATGTGTCCAAGAGACACACTTTTCACTTGCACAGGCCCCGAAATGCTCTCACAAGAACTACCCCCACACGTTTTTTTCTAATTTTACGAAAAAGACACGGGGAGTCCTGATTGCAGTGAGAGACTCGGGTGCTTTTGCCGCTGTTGATTTATATGTGGATCCGAATGGTAGATATATTGTGTTGATCTGTACTATTGATACTGTTCTGTACACCATTGTATGCTTGTATGCTCCTAATACTCACCAGGTTAGATTTTTGCGCAAGAAAATGAATACCATACGTCAGGGCCACACTGTAATTTGTGGGGACTTTAATTTGGCCCCTGACTCTTCCAATGCCTCTAGGAAATCTTCTTCGGAACTGCAGCAGCTGCTTCACGATGAGTCTTTGTATGATGGCAGCGCCAGCATGCTTCCGAACGAGATTTTACTTTCTTTTCTGCCCCTCATAACTCGTATTCCCGGATTGACCTCTTTCTGGCGGACAAGCGTACCCTGACTAACGTATCCAAATCCTCTATTCATGATATCATTTGGTCGGAACACGCGCAGATCTCTATGTCTATCACAGACCAGTGGAATACTTCCAATGTGTTCGTGTGGCGCAATAATGTACAGCTGATGCTTGTCCCCCAGAACGAAAAACAAATTAGGGAAGCCCTACAGGAATACTTCCTGTTGAACAAATCTTCTGTTGAGAGTGTTTATAGCATATGGAATGCGCACAAGGCGTTTATCCGGGGGGTGCTTATGAAAATGGGTGCACAATTTAAGAGGCAGAGGTCACGCCGCTTGAACCATATACTAACCCAAATAGCGACTCTTGAAATCCGAAATAAAGCCAATCCAAATGCCACTGACGGAGCCACCCTAATGGGACTTAGACAGGACCTCCGCTTACTGCTGTTGGAACAGTTCGAGAAACAAAACTCTTTTAATAAGGCCCGCTTCTATGCCAATGGTAGCAGGGCAGGGAAGCTGCTGGCTACCCGGATTAAGACCCTACGTAACAAAACTAAAATACCGTTCCTAGTACACCCTACCGACGGCCACAAAGTTTATCACACACAGCAGATAGCCGATATGTTCAGCTCTTACTACGGGGCCTTATATAACCTTAAAGATGATGCTACTACTCCCCAACCGACAGAGGACAATATAGACTCCTTCCTACACAGCATCGAGCTTCCCACCTTGACTGCCCCACAACTCCAACAACTAAATGCCCCTATCTCTTCCTCTGAACTACTCAGAACGATCAAAACGCTTCCAGCCAACAAATCGCCGGGACCGGATGGCTTCTCGAGCAAATATTACTAGTGTTACGCAACCACTCTAGGGCCGCACTTAGTGAAGCTGTTTGCCGCGGCCGCCACCTCTGCCTCCTTTCCACCGGAAATGCTATCAGCCACAATTGTCACTCTACCGAAGCCGGGGAAAGACCCAGTGACACCTGCAAATTTTCGCCCTATCTCCCTCCTGAACACTGAAGTAAAACTATATGCCAACATTTTAGCGAATAGACTCCGAGACATTGTGCCCTCATTGATACACCCGGACCAATCCAGCTTTGTCCAAGGTAGGGGGGCCCCGGACACCACGCGCAGAGCTTTAAACATTATACACCATGCGGGGTGTTCTGCACACCTTCTCTCCTTTTAGCGCTAGATCCCGAAAAGGCGTTTGACCGGGTTCACTGGGGCTACCTAAGGCAGGTATTGCATAAATTTGGATTTAGCGGGTGGATACAGTCAGCCATCCTGGCCCTATACTCCAATCCCTCGGCCAGAGTCTTCACCATGGAAGCATTTTCCGCACCTTTTGCTATAACTAATGGAACTAGACAGGCTGCCCCTTATCCCCTCTCATATTTGACCTTGCCATAGAACCATTAGCCGAAACTAAATTCTCCCATCCTCTTATAACGGGGTTCAAATTTGGGAAACACACCCGCAATATCAATCTTTTTGCGGACGACGTGCTCCTCCTACTCACGAATCCTGTGTCCTCCCTGGCTTCGATCTCATCAATCCTCTGTGCTTTTAGTGAGGTGTCGTATTACAAGGTGAAAGCTTCTCAAATTCTGGACTTGGGTGTCAACCCTTTGGACCAAAAACCTGCTACAGTCTCGCTACCCTTTCCAATGGTGCACTGCGGGGATCTCATATTTAGGCACTACCCTAACAGCTAAGGTATCTCAGGTGTTTGAAGCCAACTATTTGCCTCTGGTGTCCAGGTTACGGTCACAACTCCAGAGCTGCAAGAGACATGTACTGTCTTGGTCAGCCAGGCTGGCAATCTTCAAGATAATGGCACTGCCACAAATATTGTACCTTTTCCGCACTCTGCCGATACCCATACCTGTCCGCTTCTTCAACACCCTCCACACTTTGATGCACAGCTTTATATGGCAGGGCAAAAGACCTAGGTGTGCTCATTACATACTTATCAAACACAAGAAAGTGGTAGGCTTGGGGGTCCCGGATCTATGGGATTACAATTACGCTGTCCTCCTCGACGCACTGCAAGCTTGGCTACAGCCGGCCCAACACAAATTGTGGTGCGAGGTGGACACATCGTTTCATTCCAAAATGCAACCCCCATCTATTTTTGATTGCACATGCACTGCCCAAGGACTTAGTGAATACCCTATCACCCATGACTAGAGCTTCAATAGTGGCATGGCAACAGTTGTTGTGTGAAACCACGATAATAGAACCCCGAACAACTCTGGATGTTCCCCTTGGGAGCGCTACACATACTTCTTCCTTTTAGTAATCTGTCCAGATGGATAGAACGGGGATTGACATTTGTTCGAGAACTATTCGATGGGGAACATTTGAAACCCTTCCCGACTTTAAGCGAGGAATGGTATAGCGGCAGGGGATTTGCTTCTATACCACCAACTAGCTTACTTTTTTCGAAATATATCTCTGAGAGATTGTAGGATCCCAAGCTCATCCGGAAAGTTCTGCTTTTCCACCCCCGCACAGACTAAAGGGATATTACTGTTCTATGGCGCCTTAAACAATAAATTAGTGTTCACTAAAACGAGCCCGATAAGACAATGGGAAAGGGACCTCTAGTCCTCTTTTTCACCCCAACAATGGACTGCAGCTTTCGCATATACCCATAGGGCTACTAAATGTGCGGACTTCTGGACACTGGGGCACAAAATCACCCTGCAGTGGTACTTTACGCCTCTTAAGCTTAGCAAAATGTACCCATCCACCACGGCGGACTGCTCGAGACAATGTGGGCAACTAGGAAGCTTGCACCATATCCTGTGGGACTGTAGATGCCTGAGGAGTTTTTGGCACCAGGTGTTCCAGAAGATCTCATGAACCACAGAATTTATTGTACCACCATCGCCCGAAATGGCGATCCTATCATTGGGTATTGAAAAGATCCCACCCCAATACAGGATTCTGGTGTCTCATATCTTGCTAGCGGCAAGGTTGACCGTAGTGTGCCATTGGAAAAGCTTAGATGCACCAAATGTATCGCAAACGGTAGCTATAGTGAATCTGCATTACCAGCACGAGAGGGTTATGTCATTTCAAGATGGTTCCACTAAAAGATTTTACACTGCCTGGTCGTCTTGGCAAGGGTGAGCAATGTCTCAAACCCTAACCTGCTCATAATGTGTACTGCATGTCGTGCTTACTTGGCTTCCTTTACCTTTTCTTTCCTTTGTCTTCCCTTGATGTCTGTCCCTCTCCTTGTTCTTACTCTACTTCAAAATATATAGTGTTAAGATGACTTGGAGTAGATTACATAAAATGTACACATAAGTGCTACAAAATATTTGTACTGTACGCAATGTGTAACTTTTAAATGTATGATCTCCACAGTGCTTTTGTTGTATTCTTGCAAAAAACCCTGTTCAATAAAAAAGATTGAATTTAAAGTTCACAAGTTCTAAACTAAAAGTAGTATGGCCTTCCATTGTAAAATATGTGCCACAGCACATAATTATTAAATGCATCTGCACTTAGTTTTCTCTCTCTTTCCCCCTTGCAAAGTTCCACAAATACCTGTTGATTCTGCCAGTGAAGTTCAATAAATGCAGCTTCCTGTGATGGTGTGGCAATGATACTGCACTGCTTCTGAATCCAAAGCAGAGTTGCCACTCTTATGCCAAAAAAGGAATAAAAAAAGTTTGGGCATACCTTGGGCATACTGCTTTCTGGATTGGCAAAACTGACTGTGCACCTGAAACCCTCCCACTATCAGCTGCAACGTTTGGGAGGGGGAGCATGTGAGGGGCAAATGAAGGAGGATTTGGCTCAATTGGGGGAGGTAAATTACATTTGTTTGTTTACTAAATTAATTTTGTGCCTTGCATTATGAGTGGATTTGCACTTGTTTGAACTGTCATACATGAGCATTTAGTTGTTTGTAAGTATTATATAATCTTATATAATTTTTAATGTTAGTTGCATAGGTCTTTTGGGATCTTTAGCAGTTGTTCTGCAAGAGAAGAGGTGACCAAGTAAAGGTATACTGTAGTTGTATCCTTATTACAGGTTCACTTTAAAGGGCAACTTTGGCCAAACAGGTAAATCACCAGTCCAAACACTTTTACATGGCACAAGGAAATGCAGTATAGTACAGTTTTCCATTTCAATCTTTTTATGGTAGATTGTCAGAAGAATAACAGTAGTATGAGGAAGTCTGTGTTTTAGGATCGTCAAAAAGGAGAAAATACAGTTTTAAGGTAAATACACTAACATATTTGAAAAAATTATTATGTAAAAGAAACCAAAGTTGGTTTCAGACCTTTACCTAAAGTATTTCCTGTTTGGGAAAAAGATTTTCGTTTCCTTTCCTATTTAGTTTGTAAACATACTTGAAAGCGTCTAAGTTGGCACAGAAATGATTAATGGTGTTAATTACACTGGTGCAGTGTATATCATGTTTGTGTCCCTTTCAGTTAGAGAAGGATCATGTACCCTCTCTGAATTGTTACCGTTAATCTGTTTGATGAACTGGATCCAAGCTGCTGAGATAGAGCTGTAGAGAAGTAGATACTGTGTCAGCCAAATAGGCCAGTACAGATAGGTTACACATAGGAGCAGTACAGATAGTGAATTTCTTATCCTGTTTAGACAAACCATGGGAAAAAGATACTCCTGCCATCAATCTCACTATATTATATTTGCCGAAGCAGCACAAGTTGTGAGACGACCACCACAGTGTTTATACTCATGTGTAAACTGTTTAATGTTAATCTGTAGTGTTTACTTGGCTGTTGAAGAACATGTTGTAATATTCAGCTGAAACTAGCTTCATCAAAGGCACTTGGACCTTTCTCATGATTTGACCTTTACAAATCAAGCCATGCACAGACTTCAGAGTGGGCCAATTATGCAGGCCCGATCCAGATTCCGCTAAGGCAAACTCTTGCAAGAGAACTCACAAGAGCTCTATGTAACTGTAAATTAGACCCACAATTAGCAGGTTAGATTTTGTTATACAGCTCCACAGCTCCCAATCCAGATGCCAGCAGCTTTGGGAACACCAGGTGCTGACCACGCGAGCCCACAGCTCTATGAACACTTTGAAGAAACAAATGGCTACACCTCTGGTACCATAAAGAAAACTTTATTAGATTAACATGAGTGCATATTGCAGTCCCCATCTAGCCACTGCCCCTCTAACACATTTCATCCGTAAGGACTTGAGCTGGTCATACATGCAAATTTCCAGTTCCTAAAGAACAGGATGAAATTTGCACAGTTAGTGCTGCTGTCAGCTTCCTTTTGACCAGCATCCCTTGATCAGCTGATTAGCCACTGGCAGAATACAAAACAAACAAACAGTGGGGATTTCTCGATCAACACTCCTATAGTTCAACTGGTTGAACAAAAAAACACTGGTTTTGTTACCGTTAATATGTTTGAGGAACTGGATCCAAGCTGCTGAGATAGAGCTGTAGAGAAGTAGATACTGTGTTAGCCAAGTAGGCCAGTACAGATTATACATAAGTAGTGCAGATAGTGAATTTCTTATCCTGTTTAGACAAAATGCTGGTTGAACAAAAAAAATAGAACAGTGTATGGCCAGCATTAATCATGGGGACTCTACCACTGGAGTCCTTAGATGGCGGTGACAAGTATATGAAATTTCAATACTCATCAGTACCATGCAAATAGCATCCACCTGGCTACATTGCGGGCATAACTTTTATAAATAAACTCTATTCTATAATCTGATAATCTGCATGGTTATAATTTCTCCTTATTATACATAGTATTTCATCTATAACCTTTCAATTGTTACATCTGTTTTTTTCATGAAGACCCAGAGCTAATATATATATACAGTATGTGTTTGTGTTGGTGTGATATATATA
>NW_017306456.1:1876803-1880624 GCF_000935625.1 Nanorana parkeri
TATATGTATATATTAGCCACTAAACGGAACATCTTTGAATCTGTTTAGGAAAATAAGAAGATTAAGTATTTAAAATGTGAAATTCAGATCAAAACTGATTTTAAAGTATGCTGTACAATAATATTGTCTCAAATTTTCCCTTCAAACATTACTAAATAAAATGCTGTTTGTGGGACTACTCAAAAGAAAACTGTTGGTTTTGCGTTTAGATGAAGCACTGAGATCTTGAAGAATGCTGAATTAAGTTTTACTTGTTTAGCAGGATATTACATGTATACATGAATACAGCATTATCATGAAACACGTAAACAGATAGAACTTCCTTTATATATCGTAGATAAAACATGCATAAGCGTAGAGACTAACATTGCACTACAGCGTCATCTAGTGCTCAAAAGACATACTGTAGTTACAGTATATGCTGGTGTGTTTTCAACACCCCTTCTGAACAAAATATACGTTTCTATTTGAAGTTTAGCTTCTCACGAAGGAAACCGTGACGATCCTTTGGCAATGGCATGGTGAGTGGGTCCAAAGTCAATTCTTCTGATAAGCAACATTGTATGTCGATAATAGCTTGCTCTTGAGAGTCCCTCATAGCATAGTATGCTATGTGTCCTAGCAGCATATGACAGCTTGCAGGGTGGTATTCCCTTTGTTGCTCGAATGGATCTTCTAATTTCAGGTTTGTTCAGCAGAATTTAACATGGAATTTGACTTATCCATTGTGAGTTCCACCTATGGTTCTGATTACTGTGCAGCTTCACTTTGCTCAGTTTCCTTTGCTGCTTCACTGAGCGAAATCACTTAACAACTTCAGGGGATCATTCTGGTGATGGGTTCTCATCAAAATAAACGTTGCAACTTATTGTCACTTTGTCAGTCTTTGGGTGGAGGATTCTATATCCCTTACTTTGTTCACTATAGCCCACCAGAATGCCTTCTATGGCTGTGTTCTCCGATTTGGATTGCTGTTCATTTGGAATATATGCGTAAGCTTTACATCCAAACATTCTGATGTGCCCTAGGCTTGGCTCGATCCATGCCACATTTCAAATTGGGTGCTTTCAATGGCTTTTGGTGGTAGTCTACTCTGTAGGTATATTGCAGTCATGACTTGGGCAAGGTGAAGTGCCCTCATTCAGGCACCCGAGGCCTCATGTTGTGGCTTCCCCTGGGTCACTCCCAGGTACATCTCTCTCTGTGTTCCAAGGCCTTGTCCGAGGTCAAGTGCCCTCACTCAGGCACCCAATGCCTCATGTTGTGTTTCCCCTTTCTTGCTTCCAGGTACCCAGGCCTTGGGCAAGGTGTTGTGCCCTCGCTCAGGCACCTGAGGCCTCATGTTGTGGCTTCCCCTGCTTCACTCCCAGGTACATCTCTCTCAGTGTTCCAAGGCCGTGTCCGAGGTCTAGTGCCCTCACTCAGGCACCCGATGCCTCATGTTGTGTTTCCCCTTTCTTGCTTCCAGGTACCCAGGCCTTGGGCAATGTGTTGTGCCCTCGCTCAGGCACCTGAGGCCTCATGTTGTGGCTTCCCCTGCTTCACTCCCAGGTACATCTCTCTCAGTGTTCCAAGCCCGTGTCCGAGGTCAAGTGCCTTCACTCAGACACCCGATACCTCATGTGTGTTCCTATTCGTTGGTTGTGGGCCCCTTTTCCTCGATACCCATCTCTATGTTTGTTTGTCTTCTCTAGTTGTAAGTTTTTTGCAGTCTGTCCAAGCAAGTTTCATGAGATCCATCACTTGGGTCTAAATTAAATTTAGTCATGACCGCTAGGTCTGTAGCCGGAGTATTTTAGTAACACTTGTAGTATTTTTATTATGTTATCATATCAAGTGTCCAGGTCTAAAGGTGCCCATCCACTGTACGATTCTCGTCTGAGAATCGCGGGAAATCCCGCGATCGTACGATAATCGTACAGTGTATGGAAGGAGTGCGACTGTTTCTACTGTACGTTCGCACATCTTCCATCGAACAAGCAGGCTTCTCGGCGGGTTAGTGGCCTGCTTGTTCGACCACTGCCGAATGGGCCAGTGTGCGCATGCGCACACTGCCCGTTGGCATTGATCGCAAGCCCGCCCCTCACTGCGGTCATCGGAAGCCCGCCCCTCGTTGATCGCAAGTACGATTTGCCTGTCCAAGATGGGCAGATCGTACAAGCTTTTAATAAGCTTACGACCATCGCAAGACAAAAGTCTTGCGATGGTCGTAAGGTGTATGAGCACCTTAAGTCTGTATGTTTTCTGTACAATTTAGTTAGGGAGGTGTCTTATTTAATCTGTGTCAGTCCTCACATGTGTGTAGCTGATGTATCAATGTCTGTGTCTGTCTTGTGACTGCTTTTCAGTCCTCTGTCAGCGCAACTGAGGTTGCATGTGTGTAATGGTAACGCCCTGTTAGTCTTGCTCTAGTCAAGTGTTTGTTTCTGTCATGTCATGGTTATCGTCTGCCTGCCTGTACTATATTAAGATATGCCTAATGCCACATTGCACCAACTCTGTGCTGGAGAAGCTGCATTCACAATAGCAGCCACATTTAGTTACTGTCAGCTGTACTTTTATATTACATGCACATAGGTTGACAAAGATTAGCCTCAGTGATTTCAACTTCATAGAAGCAAGATTTGATATACTAACAAGTTAAGTTTGCCATTTAATCTTGTGGTACAGCTCCGCTATACTATGTCTGGCACGGGTCACTATAATTACTCTCTGGATTTCAGCAGTTATGCTCACTCATGGGTAGAAGACCTTGTTTGAGGTCCCTCTCAATTATGGAACTTGCTTGTCGGATGAATGTTGCCTCTGTAGCTTTATCATGTTCTTTTGGCCTGGTTAAAATACCAAGTACATCGGTATTCTTCATGCTATTCACGTCCTACCTCTCCC
Source organism: Nanorana parkeri (assembly GCF_000935625.1). NCBI lineage: Eukaryota > Metazoa > Chordata > Amphibia > Anura > Dicroglossidae > Nanorana > Nanorana parkeri. Next base: position 1,879,693 of record NW_017306456.1, read on the forward strand.
TCAGATAAAGACGACACTAGTGTTCAACTGCTCAGTTACATAGTGTGACTTATTCTGGATGTATTGCTATATGTTACTCAAATTAACTCTGTTAAATTCTAGTCTATCTGTTTTTATTTTTGCCCCATTTTAGGTGTACCTAAACAACGAGGCCACGGACACACCTCAAAGCCAGGTTAGCTCATCAGCACAACTCGGTCCATATTAGATTATCCCTTAGACATTGTTCTTATACCCAACCATAAGTGTTGAGGTACAGCTCCACTATGCTAATACCTGGTGAAGGTCTTGGCACATTAATTACTCCCTGGATTTCAGCAGTTATGCTCACTTATGAGTAAAAGACATAGGTTACGGTTCCTCTCAATTATGGACATTGCTTGTTGGATAAAAGCTGCCCCTGCAGCTTCTTGTCATGCTCTTCTGACCTTGTAAAAACACTAAGTACATCAGTGTTCCTCGTGGTCTTCACGTCTTACCTAACACTTCGATAAAAAGTTGTTACTCAATTTACCTGTTATATACTAATCTATCTGTATATTTTTGCCCCCTTTTAGGCGTACCTAATTAGCTTATTGGCACAACTCAGCCCACACTATATGTATTATACGGTATTTATATACCCGGCCACAAGTATGAAGGTTAATTTATTAACCTGTATTTTTGGGAGGGGACTATGGCTATTTAAACTCCTCCTCTTCCCTTTCCTGCCTGACGTTGTAGGGGAAGCGTTTGTCCCCACCCACCCATCCCTCTTTATAACGTAATATTCCATCACCTTTTCATTTGTTATGCCCCCTTTTAGGTGTACCTAACAGCATGGCCACAGGCACACCTCAGGCCACATTAGCTTATTGGCACAACTCAGCCCACACTATATCTATTATACGGTATTTATATACCCGACCACACCTTAAGGCATGAATACAGCA
>NW_017306456.1:1880638-1882269 GCF_000935625.1 Nanorana parkeri
ATATAGGAAAACTTCCTGTGTATCATAGATAAGCATTTATATAAGACACTAACATTGCACTACAGCACCATATACAGCTCAAAAGACATAACAGTGCACATCGGAAATTGCTGTTGCATCTCCAACAATAACAACTAATGGGATTAATAAGTATGTAGACCTGAAATATGGCACTTATGATTTGTTCACAGTATCTACAAAAATTGTTGATGGATTAGAGGTTTTTCTTGTTTTACTGAAGTTCACCTTTAAGATTGCCAAAAACATACTGGCATTGCAAGTGTTGATATTCCGTTGAATTTTCCCACATTTCTCTACGGTTCTCTCCAGATGGTGAATGGCTGTGCGGTAAGCCAGGAAAAAGACATTAACAAACATATTGCTACACTGTTTCTGTGCAGTTAAGAAAAAATATTGCAGCACAGGGAGATGGTATCAGTACCATGAAAGTAAAATTTCTCTCAGATAAGTCTGTAGGCAATGTCTGCTCTAGATTACATTTGTCTCTAAACCTCAAGCCTTTTATTGATTGAAATTAAAACAGACACTTTATTCCTAAACTTCGGGGAAATCTATTTAATCTACATTCAAAAGAAGAAGAAATGTTTGTGTGTAAAATGTGAGTCAATTAATGTGCAAATAAAAACCATAAAAACAAGAATTGTGTTGAAAATTCATATAGAAGCTGTTTTATCTACAAATCCATTTAATATAGCTGAAGTGTAGTTTGTCATCATAGTTATAAATCTTGCAAAACATGCCATCCGGTCTGTAATAACGAGTAAAAATATGGAATTCTGGTAAATCTGAACTGACTTTTTAAAATATTAATGTAAAAAGTTGTAGGGAGATAAGTGCATAAGTCAGACTAAAGCTGGGCTAAACAAGAGAAAACTAACCATGTATGGCTAACTTAAGGGTAACCAAATACTGCCTGATCCTGCCCTTAATTCAATGATCTGACAAAGTGGCAGTAGAGGGAGCCACGATATGCACTGAGCAACGTGAACACCAGTCTTGACTTACTCTTTCTTCATTCTGGACTATCTGGTATTACATTTCTTTGTATAATTTGTAGGAGGTGCTGTATTAACATATTTATATTATATGTCATGTACTAGGCTTGGAGGTGGACCCTCTGTGTGTCTTATCGAGTCTGCAGGCTTTCCTGGGGACTGGGGAACCAAGAGAAGTCTAGTCTTCACCAAGGCAACCCTCAAGGGGGGTTGGCCTTGTGAATTGTGTTCCCCAAGGGCGTTAACCCCAAGCTTAATCTGCTAGAGATGGCTTTCAGTAAGCATAAACTGAAGGTGAAGCGCAGAGTTGTCAGGCAGATGAGTAGTCAGAAATAGGCCAGAGGTTAGGGCTGATGGCAGACAGATGTAGTCAATATATTTGAACAAACCAGGGTCATAACATACAAGAATCAGTTGTGAATGCAGCAGGACCAGGGTACCAGACAAAGGATGTAGAAGAAGGGTACTAGAAGCAGAAACAGGGTACAGCAATAAACACCATGGCTAAGGAACACTAGGAACATTTTTTGCTCAGGTATTTTGCTGAAGTTAAGCACTTCTATATATAATTTAGGGAAATTGTCCACAGGTGTAAAATACATTGTAGGGGAAAAC
>NW_017306456.1:1882307-1883307 GCF_000935625.1 Nanorana parkeri
ACTGATAGGATAAAAGGCTTAAACAAGTTTCGGTTGTGCAGGTCTACCCCATGACGTGTTAGTGGTCAGTCCCGTGATCTAATTGCGCACAGATTTACATTGATTTTCTGATTTGTTGGAAAGTCTCTCTGTAAAGGCTAATTTGCAAGATGGAGTTCAATGGTAGTCATCCCACTTGTAATTTGTATAGCTTCCTGTATCACCTGCATTTTTACTGGACAATAAATTAACACTGTGCAAATGTTAATTTAAGTAAGCAGACTGGGGGTGGCAAAAAAAGCTTAACCAGGAAACCTGGTTATTTATTGTGGCAATTGCAAATAGATCATTGATTAGTTGAAGAGGGTTACCAAACCTTTGCAGACAGAACAGTTCAAGCATATTTTTTAACTGTATGTTTGGGTTCTTGCCTGGAGTTCACCTCTACTTGTTACTCCCATGTTCATTTTGATAGTTCTAAGGATTTCCAGGGGAGCTAAAAAATAACACATCAGATACTATATTATTTCATGTAGTGAGATCTTCTAACTTTTGATTCTATTGTCTTAAGTCGAAGGCATAAAATTGTGGTTTCATACAACCATAAGGAGATAGATAGGATTGTAATTGCCCCAATCAAAAAATCAAATCACTTTTAATTGCTATTGGTGGATGGACAGTGGTTGAAATTTCATTAAGAGTGCAACATGTATGGCCAGCTTTATGGAGAGATAACTAGCGGTATAGTGGCAAGACAACATTATAGCAACAGATTTGTGATCGCACTTATTTTTTTGTGTTACATATGTTGAACAATTTAGCAACTTGTTTAGCTGGTGAGATAAAGACTTTAAAAAAATGCTTTCTGGGTATACGACAATTTAATAATGTCTGCAGATAAGATTGGAGTAGTCAAAGGCATCAAAACTTTCAGCAAGGCACTGGAAGGTGAGCACAGAACAGTTCAATAACATCTGCAGAGGGACTTCCGGTTCCGGCGCCCAATGAGTTAGACGTGTGC
>NW_017306457.1:0-17872 GCF_000935625.1 Nanorana parkeri
GCATCTCATATTCTATGCCCCTATTGGGGCGGCACAGTAAACATTAACTCCCCAGTTATGCACAGTGTGTTGCCTTTCATTTTGGGTGCCACCCCACTGCACCTAGGCAGGGCAGCACTACACATGTGTGTAGTAGTGCACTACAATGCACACCTTCGTACATTGTGGTGCTCTGCATGAAAATAATGAGCATATGTCTTTTTCTGTGCGCTGTCAACCCATTTAAAATGAAATAGCTGCCTTTACTACAGCCCGCCTTAATGCACAATAATGCAATATCGTGATGTGTGAATGGCACTCAAACACTTTTTAACCAGCCGCGTACAATCTTTCTCTATACACTGGAGCATAGCGTATTCATGTAACATTTTGGTGTTGTTTGTTATGCATACTTCATATGTAGACAAGTGTCAGAGAGATCATGGCAGCTTTTTGTTAACAAAGCTGACACTGTAAAACAGCTGTAAGTCAGTATAAAGCAGCAATAAATCACTTTCACATGTATGAGCAGATAGAGGCCTTTTACACAGAGCTTTACAGATATACGCTTTCATTCTTTTTTTTGTGAGTGGGAGGGGGTTTAATTCCACTTTTAAAGGCCTTTTCTTTGAAAACTTGATATTATTGCCCTCATCACTTTCTCTGTTCCTCTGATATCTTCCCCAGTATAATCACACTGTAGCTTTGATTTATAGCACATTTATGCCACTTGCTGGAAATGTGAGCAACTCCACCTCAATTTACGGATAAAGAGGTTCATTAGAAGAAATAGATTGATAAACACAGACTTCATAGTAGTGTTTTCGACAGATGTTATGCTGTTCGGGTTACACTAGCTGAGATACGAAGCACAGCACAGAAAGCGCCTTTACAACAGAAGTACATTTTCATTTTGGTTTTAGACTGCTTTGGAATAAGATCTTGTTTAAACGTGACAAAGAAAAATTGTGTTGCGCACAACAGCCCGTCTGGAGAAGATGAGTCATTGCGGTGAGAAACAGACAGTTCTGTTTGTGAAAATATATGTAAAGGAGGAGCATTATGGGTTAGTAGAAATGGTTTTAAATGGTTTATATAGTAGCAGCAGGACATTGCTTATTGCTTTGATGTTTTGTTTTGAGCTCCATATATACATTTTTTTTTTTTTACAGTCTCAACTTCTCAGGTTCTCAAAAAGTAGGTTTATTTGTGTGGGAATGGTTTTGTCAGATATGATCAGATTGGGTTTGAGTTATCATTAGGGTTTACATTAGCAATTTTTTCTAAATAACAGTTCCAGGATGCTTAAAGGAGAACTATGAAGCAAGTGATTTCCACTCACCCTCATAGTTAGAGCCGACCTGTGACAAAGAAGCTGTCACAAGTCAGCTCTATCAATCGGGAAGTGAGCAGAAACATGCACCGATCCGCTCACTTCCCTATCATCTCCCTGAAGTGAGTGGTGAATGTCAGTCACCGCTCCCACTGGGATTTCCCCTCCCCTCTCCGATCCTCCAGCGCGGTGTGGAGGCACGAATAGGGAGGGGATAGGCCGAGTACCAGCTGTCACTCACGCAGCGGGGTGGATCTCGACAGTATTGTCGGGATCTGTCCCGGCCGTGGCACTCTTAGTATATCGCTGGCAAGAGGTTAGTACATGTCCTCCCGTGACCCTAAAGAGAACTATGGGGAAAAACACTTACCCCATAGCTCTCCTTTAAAAGCTGCTTCTCTACCCCTAAGGAGCCAGTGGCACCCTTAAAAATCATACTAATTTTGCCTTTACTGTTGACTCCAGCTGCAAAATTTTGAAGCAATGTCCTGATTGTTGACAAAATTTTGGCAAACCGAAAACTCCCTTTTTTCCTCATCTCTACTGTAATTCTATTCATACACACAGGCATAATGTTTTGCAAGCATAAATTACTTCAGAATTACGTGATTTGACAGAGTTGGCCCTTGTATACCCTGAAATTTGTAGCACTAGAAGAAATAAATCACCATCTCTAGCATCACTGTGTAATGATGTCACAAACTCAACCCTCTGGACATCTGAAATCAAATACCTTCAAAGTGAGATGTTGTAAAACATAAAACAGTAAATTGCTATATATTGTATAGTTTTCAAAATGTAACATACAAAAAAGGAATGCAGCAAACTGTTTTATTACTCAATGTTGAAAAACGTATTGTCGGCTTGAAAATCCCCATAGATCTGTGTGCTGATGGACACCTTGACATATTATAACATCCCTGGCCAGGACAGTTAGGGATTGATACTGGACATATCCCAGTTTGCTATAGCAATTATAAGTCTGGCTCCTCACATCATAACATGATACTCGATGACTGAACAATGCATTTCATTTTATTATGGTTGGATCGATATTTTTCCAACATTTCGGGAATTTGTTTTTCTCTTTACAGCTATAAAAATGTGTTGGCCAGAGTCCTTGGTGACAGCTCAAGTACTCTTTGCTGCTTGTATATTTATGGCTTAAAATAACTTTAGATTTCTCACTCCGGTATTACATTCTATTAATATTTTTTATTAGACTTGATTATTGATAATGATTGAAAAAAAATACATGCTAAAGCTTTTTATGATGGGACTCATTTTGGAGTCCAAATCGTGAGATGCAATTTTAAAGTGTATTAAGTGGGATAGAACTGCTGTCAAGTTTTTATTGATGTCTGTGTGCCCACTGGGGAGAATCACTCTCTCTTTATGTCCTGGTAACCATTGTCTTCAAGATTGAGAAAGAGGACCAAATTGTTGTCAATGGAACAGGAATTAAAGGGGATTCTTTAAATATGCACACACACTAGGGGATTTTCCTTACTTTGGCATAATTTGTTCTTACTTCTTGTCACAACTAAAGGACAGGAAGTGAAGGGAAATCTCCCCAATGGGTCTCAAACAAAAAACAGCAACAGACATTTCTTTATCATCCATTGAGGTACACAAAAGGAAGATAATAATAGGCAATTATACGATTGCCTTCAGGAGGTTTAGGAAACCAAGAAACAAAAGACAGAACAGAGAGCACACTTGATGACATAGTACATTTAAATATGTATTATAGATAAAAAAAATATATAAGCTTTCACAAGATGTGAAAGTGTCAGATTGCTTTTCTGTGGCCCAATAACCCATATACACAGTCCAGTCCATGCTAATCCTGAAGTCGTGGCCAGCCGCAGGGATCAAAGCTCTGAGCAGTTCAGGCGAGCTAGGGATCAGCACTGTGAGACCTGCACCAGTGCTGGATTAAGGTAGCATCCTACAGGCAGAGAGGCACATACCAGCCTCCAACTGGGAAGACACCTCAGGAAAGCAGCAGGATTGCAGGCAACGTGTTTCATGGATGAATCTCCAAGAAGCTGTATGTAACCTCTGATGTGACCCAGTTCACTCATCTGTGCTAAGTATTAGTACACCATTCACAAATACCCTCCAGGTTAAGAGCAATGGCATAGCCGCTAGTGTGTTTCAATCTCTTATCACTCATGTGTGGTAAGTCACAGTACACCGCTCACAAATACAGTCCAGATTCAGAGCCGCGACACAGCCTCTTCTGTTCTCCAGCCTCTGCTATTTTGCTCTTTAACTAACCTATGATTATTAAATGGACATCAAGTTCTGATTCTTTTGGGTGTTGAACTCTTATAGTAGGCCCTTCCTCTTGGTTATGGGATAATTTTGTGTTTTTTCTTCATTATACAGGGCCGCACAGTCCTTTTTTGGGTTTAGTCTCTATACCTTACTTGCAAGTGAGCTCAGATTAGGACTTCATTATCTTTATTAGTGTCTTCAGATAAGTCCATCTTCAAGGCAGTGTCTTCAGTCCCCTATGGACTGTGCTTATTAACTCCTTTTCCAGTGTTTTGTATGATGGCACAGTCTAACGTCATCTTTGTACCATCACTTTGTTTGAGGTGTATGCTATGGTTTACATGTTTTGTTTTAGAAAGCTATTCGGTCTTATGTCTCTGAACTTCCGGCAGCCTGTTATCCAGTTTTAATGCTTTGATACACCATTTTTGCGCATCCAGTATTTCACTAGATATTTTTTGAACACTGGCCTCCTTTGGTGAATTGATCACTTTAGGCCACATGCAATCTTCCTACCTAATGCCTAGGTTGTGGGTACGCTGGCCCTGAAAGTAGTGTTAAAGTCACTTTGGCTTTTACATATATCTACTGGTAGCAAGCAGTAGATATATGTAAAAACATTAAAAAAAAGTTACCAAATAGGTAATTACTTACCTCTGTCACTGCCGCTCACTCCCGTCTGAAGTTCTGAAGATGCTCGAGTGGCCGTGCACGAGGATGGGGCGGTCCCATGCACAGTAGAGATCTTCGATGGGGAGAAGAGGAGAGACACGGTGGAGGCGAATGCATGCAGCCGTAACAGACACCGTGGGACACAGAAGACACAGCAGTCAGCACTGGATCAGAGACTGCCACCAGCGCTGGAGGGACTACTGGAAAGAAGAAGATGGTCGGAGGCATCTTTTAAGGTAAGTCCTTAACCCTTTCGCTGCCAAGGACGTACGTCGTACGGAGCTACAAAAGTGCTTCCAGCTGGCCAGCTCAGTACGTCGTACGGACCTGGCATTTACAGTTCTACTATAAGCTGATGGTCGCTTTAGCGACCATCAGCTTATAGTAGAACTGTTCAGATAGTATCACCATCTTTTTATTCTACCGGGCCTGCGCTTTCAGAAAATATATGGTTTGGGGGGTCTTTTACAAACGCTAGCAACGCAGCAGTTGAAAATCAAACCAATAGGAAAAAATTGCAGAAAATTCAAAAATGGCTTGGCCAGCTGATTTGAAAAATGTTCCGGAGGGCTTGGCAGCGAAAGGGTTAAAGCAGCATGGGGGGAGGGGAATTGTGACTTTAATGTCACTTTAACCGCTAGATACTGCCAATATTTGGTGCAACATGTCTGATATTAGTTGCCCTAAGGATAGTCCCCCTACAATGGGTGACTTCACTTCTCACTCCCCTGCAATGTAAGAGAGTGTAACTTCTGACCACTAATCTAACTAGTCCCTTAAAACACAACTCTTGGTTGCTAATTGTCAAGTTACACATCATTCACCCTCAATCTGTTTTTACAGTGTCCAATGCGTTAGGCCTGTGCTGGCCTTTTTTTTTTTTTTTAAGAGCTGCCCCAACGCAAGACATGGCAGCTTCCCTTTTTGCAGATGGGCTCAGTTCACACCACCGCAATGTGGGCCTGCAGTACTTTTTTCGGCGCAGCGTGGTGCGAGGCGGCATAGCCACCTCGCACCACACTGTGCCCATAGGACTTAATGAAATGTCACTTGTGAAATTGCAATCAAGTTCAAAAAAAGAAAAGATAAACTGTGCGATGTCCCGGGCAAAGCATAGCAGCAGCAGTGCGTTCTATTTCAGGTTTTTTTCTCCCAGTTGCCTTTCTGGTACTGGTAAGTCATTTGGATGGCAGTAAAGCTGGGCCCTCCACCTCACATTATTGTATTTTTTAGGGATCTTCAGATAGCAGTCCAGATACCAGTGCCAAAACTTGGCATTTTCACGAGAACTACCAGGGTCGAACTACCCTGGCGCTTCCCCACTGTCCTGAAATCATTAGTCTGTGTTGTTTTAGAAAAATTGTCACATGACAATAAACAAAAATGTATAAGTAATTGGACTCTGTGAGTATTTGGACAAGTATCAGTACTTGTACTTGGTCTGTAAAAATGGTATAGGTGCATCCCTAATATATATATATATATAGCACTTACAGCCAGCAAGTAGTGAGAATGAGGCTATTTTGCACCTTTTGATTTTCTATTATGCTGTAAATAGCCTATATTTACATTTATCTAAATAGTAGGATATCAAGTTACAAAATTCTTAATGTGTCAGAAGAATGGCTCACGTCCTCCATCTTTGCTGCCAGCCATGGACTTGTATCTTTTAATATTTAGTTTGACGCTTTAGGATGTTCTACATACATGGGGGCAGCATGTGTTCACATTTCTCTTACTAGTGTCTGCCTGCATGTGCCATTCCTTGGCTGCGTACAGAAAAACAAGAAGGTCATTTAACGGGTAGAAAGATGACACCTTTTAGCTTGCCAGGTGCGTCTAATGTATGACCGGCCAGACCTGGCTTCTTTCCTTCAGCAAGGAACCTGGCCAAAATCCTATAGTAGTAATACAAGAGCAGGAAAACCACTCACAGTTACATTGTGTGTTGGAAATTTCCTCAAGACGTTATGATTGTTTAAAAGCAGGGAAAATGATTAATAAGTATATGCATCCTGAGGATCCACACGTTATTGGATTGACATGCACACCCTGGGTGTGAAAAAAGAAAGAAATGTCTGTTTGTGTGTGTGCAAGAATATGATTAGTTTACAAATTAGTTCAATTAGTTTTACATTTTATATTGTATATAATTGTACAGTAATGTATCTATATATAAATGATAAATTAGGAAGCACACGATCCAACTAATTGATCACTTCGATAGATATTGCTGCAGCTGGATTATAATCATTTGGATCATATTTTTTGATATTATTATTTTTTGATATTATTATATCTTTTTCTATTTTTTCTGTATTTTGGTTTCTGATTTTTTCATATATCCTAGCGCAACTACCTTGGTCACCACACGATCCAACTAGTCAGCAGAAAATCCCCAGTTAAAATACCATTAAAAGCATTTTGTAACAACTGTTCAATAAGTGCAAATATGGATGATCCTCTTGACCCTGTCAAAATCCAGTGCTGTCTTGTGTCCTGTGCCGTCTTATCTTCCTGCCAAGGTTACCTCTGGGGGGTGAGGGGGATGTGTTCTGTAATCAGCTTCTTCATGGATACATTACAATGAATGAGTGTTGTCACCCTAGGACAGGAAGTGTGACTGGCAGAATCATCAGGTGACAATAAAGGAAAAAAGAGCCTGAAAAGTTGCAGTCACCACATGTAAGAACAGATAAGCTGCGATATACATTTTTTGTCATTGGGTTTAGATACACTGTAAAGCAGAAACATGTTTGTTAACCCTTGTGGTGGGGCTACACAGGGCCCCTTCATCAGACATAGCAATGACCCCAAAAACCTGCCTGATGAAGGGACCATGTGTGACCCCGAAAGCGCTAGTGCAAGTGACATGAGTTTGCAATAAATCTACGAATTTTTATCCTATAAGGATTTGGTGTTCTGGTGACGTTTCTGCAATTAGTGTTAGATCGGTTCCTGGAACCTCTCCCTCTCCACTGCAGAAGTGTAAGGATGCTTGAGTCGTCACGTTCTATGCACAGTGTATACGACATAAGGGCGCCAAAAGAACATACCATCGCTGCAGTGGAGGAAGAGACGGGCTTTAGGGACCAGAGGAGAATCCAGCTGGCTCTGCGGTTCCGCTGAGTATAACTTTTTTTCTAGCACCTAAAAAGGGAGAGAAAAGAAGAATAAAAGTGAGCAGAGGGAAAGAACGAGAGGAGAAACAGGAGAGAAGGACAACAAAGGGGAAATAAAGGTAAGAAAATAATGGTAGATGTAGATCATATAAAAGAGCTGTGTGCCGCCACGGTCTCGTGTGCAGCTAAAAAAAAAAAAGTAGGTCAGTATTGACCCAGGAGGTAAAAACAATTCAGTTCAAGGATACCAGATAGCATCAGGTACTTTCTTTTGACTTATCACACCGATATAACAAAATGCTTTCATTTGTATATTTAACAGACCAAAAGGGACACAATAAGAGAAGGTCCCAGATGTGGATATGTAGACAAATTTGGATAACTCATCCAATGATCCTGTGCAGCATGTGGAACTGGCCATAGAAATGATGATACATTTAGACACTATCATCATCTAATTACATGTTTAAAAAATAGCATTTGTTTAGAAATAATAACCTGACATTCTTGGATTTATCTTAGCCATTTAATTTACAGGGTTATTCACTAAATGGTGAAGAGTTTGGAGAAGGCAGGAGAATGGAACAATCTAGGACAACATCGCTGAACTGGAAAGTGAGCTGAATTGGAGAATTTTTCCAAATCAGCTATTTTGGTCTAGATAGTTCACTTCTCCTGCTTCCTTCAAACCCTTCACCCTTTTGTGAATAACCCTGTTAGACTTTAACGTTCCCCTGCATTTAATTTAAAATTTGATATTGGTTTTGAAATCTAGTACGCCCACTAAGTTTCTTGCAAGCATCAGTTCATTTCCCCCCGAAATAATTTTCCCCCCCGAAATTCCCCCCGAAATACTTTTTTAATATTTAGGAAACAATTATATTGAAATTGAATTGGAAATCCTTTTTAGCATTAAACCACCCTATAAATAGCCCCTTATAGCATTGTCTGACTTGATTAAAAAATACAAATACTTAGAATGAAGATTCAGACATTATGTGACGGATTACCATGTTGAAATCTGTTTGCGTAAACTACAGAAGAGCATCCAGCATAACTAAAATGTTTTCTGAAATCCTGCCACAATATTTCAAGTGAAAATGCCACTCTTAGGTAATATTGCCTCTGGTGGGTTAGTGGAAACCTTTCATGTTGGAGCATTTTACTGTTGCTCACCTGCTACCAGCATCTGACTCGCACACAGTCCCAAAAATCGTCTTCCTAGGCTATCTTATCACTCAGACATTGTTTTGTCTGGCCTGAGTCTGTGTTGTTTGAGCGTTAGGATGTGCTTTTTTCTGTGTGCATCAAGATTAGACCTTTGAATAGTTTGAATTGTTCTGTTTCATTTTGTGTGGCCCCTTAAGGAAAGGGTTATCTTGTGAATCATTTTATCTCCTATAAACTCAGGGATAAATTATATTTCACAGACTCGTGAAGATTTCTGAGATCTTACTTGTTAAACGCCTTTGAACTCATTGAATAAACTCTTAGGTTTATATGTAACTCAAAATGAAGCATTTTATTTTTTTGCAAGTAAACTTTTATTTTATTTTTTGCGTCATCATAATTATTTTATGTTTTGCTTAATTTCATTCTCCTGTTAAAAAAATGCCATCTGATTATTTTTTCTTTAGACCATTAGCTTATATACTGTGCTTCTAAGCTTTGTATCATTTTGCCAAAATATTCATTATTTTTGATTAAACAGTATTCTAAAGTGGATAATAATGTGTGTTAAAAATCAATGGGGGTTATAAAAAAAAGTTTCACAAAGTATTTTTTTTTTAATTATGCATAATTTTATTAACCAATGAATTTCCAAAATTAAAATTAAATTTATGAAAAAATATATATTATGAAACTAATAGTATGTGGAAACACAAAGAACACTAAGATGGATTAAAAAATATACAACCATAAATTAAAATGTAAAAGTAACAATATTATGTTTTTAGTCAAGATATCTTTACATTTCTATCTATCTATCTATCTATCTATCTATCTATCTATCTATCTATCTATCTATCTATCTTTCTATCTATCCATCTATCTATCTATCTATCTATCTATCTATCTATCTATCTATCTATCTATCTATCTTTCTATCTATTATCTATGTAATATCTATCTATCTTTCTATCTATTATCTATGTAATATCTATCTATCTATCTATCTATCTATCTATCCATCTATCTATCTATCTATCTTTCTATCTATTATCTATGTAATATCTATCTATCCATCTATCTATCTATCTATCTTTCTATCATCTATGTAATATCTATCTATCTATCTATCTTCCTATCTATCCATCTATCTATCTATCTATCTATCTATCTTTCTATCTATTATCTATGTAATATCTATCTATCTATATATATTATGAATGTATCTATCTTGTATTCTCTATCTATCTATCTATCTATCTATCTATCTATCTATCTGTCTATCTATCTATCTATCTATCTATCTATCTATCTATTATCTATCATCTATCTTTCTATCTATCTATCTATTAGCTATGTAATATCTATCTATCTATCTATCTATCTATGTAATATTTATCTATCTATCTATCTATCTATCTATCTACATTATGAATGTATCTATAATCTATCTATCTGTCTATCTATCTATCTATCTATCTATCTATCTATCTATTATCTATCATCTATCTTTCTATCTATCTATCTATTAGCTATGTAATATCTATCTATCTATCTATCTATCTATGTAATATTTATCTATCTATCTATCTATCTATCTATCTACATTATGAATGTATCTATCTTGTATTATCTATCTATCTATCTATCTATCTATCTATCTATCTATCTATGTAATATCTATGTAATATCTATCTATCTATGTAATATCTATCTATCTATCTATCTATCTATCTATCTATCTCAATGTGCAAATATATAGACACATAAATATAATTTTGTTGTTGGTAGAACTAGCTTTAGAAAATTCCACAGAGCCAGCTGTAGAAATTTACCTGTGAAAACACTTGATGCTAAACAGACAATACATATTCTCTAGACCTTGATAGCTTTTAGAATGCGGTGGGACCAAACACCGATTGAGTGAAGAATTTAGGGTTCACTAACTTGGTGATAACATTAATCAATCATGTGGATGATTTCTGTATTGTGCCTATAACTTGGTGATAACATTAATCAATCATGTGAATGATTTCTGTATTATGCCTATTATCCAAGAATTTCACAATTATTTGACCTGTTCGTACTGTCAACAGCAAAATATGTCTAACACAAGTGATGCACACTCGCTTTTATCCATGTGGTTAATTAAATTATTATCATGTGGCTAAAGAACTTCATGTCTGGCCTTTGAAGACAACTAAAAACTTGACTTCAAAGGGATCTTTAACACATCCTGAGTTTCTTCTTTTGTCTCTGTGATGAAAACTTGAGACATTATCTTTCTGCCTAATTGAGGACCGCACAAATGTTTTCACGTTTACATGTTAAAAACTCCATAAATGGTGCAAAATAATTTGACTCACGGAAATTCTTCATGTTGTTTGGCCAGGGAAGATTATAGGTGAAGTTTATTCCATATAAAGCAGTAATACCTTCAGTAATCATCTTTCTTTTTTTTCTGCAAGTTTTAGTTTAATCTCATGGTTAAAAATTATAGTGGTTCTATCGCCTGAAATACATTACTTCTCTTAAAGCAGACCTTTACATGGCAATATGAATTTTTTTTTTTTTTTAAACATTCACATATGCATTAGTACGCAATTATTCCAATAAAGACATTTAAAAGGCTACTTTTCCCCGGATTTCTTATTGCGTCACCGGGATTAATTCCCACGCCTGCACAGCTTCATCATGTTCCCCAGCCACACCCCCTTCTGACGATGCGCCGCTATTCTCGGACACCATGCCTAACGAAGGGGTCCTGTGAGGCTCTGAAACGTTGCATTTACATATCATAGTAAAGGAATATGAATAAGAATGACATTCCGAAGCAGAATGGGGTGCGAATGACATACTGTATCTTCTAGATTGTATACTGTGGCGCCATCCACCAGTTATTCCAGCACTCATTGGATTCTGGGGTATAACGGTACGGTGTGTGAAGGGGATATTGTAAAGCTATTCTCACACATGTGCATCGCATATAACAAAACTACCGATTCACAATGAGACAGTGATTTCTTTGACAAGGCAATCCCAGTCTGCATTGCTTTGGCACACTGATGTCATTTTTGCCCTTTCAAGGCAGGAAGTGAATGCTTTGAAAGTGTAAGTACATCAAAAATGCAAGCAGTTTGCATCTGACATGATTTGGTTATTATTAATCATCATAAATAGAGGGATACATTTGTAGATTTAGATTTTTGAGTGTGAAGGTCCGCTTTAAAACAAAGGTTTCAGGAATAGACAGACCCTCAGAAAATCTAAGTTTTCATGATTTTTGTGTGAATTCACTGAAGAGTCCATATTAGGTAAAACCCTCATAGAATATTACATGTTACATATTATAGAGGTCATGTGGTACAATCTTTTATATAGATTTTAATATTGTTTAATGAGTCATTTTGGTGTTCTAAGTTCCTTTATACAATATGTCTTGACAATCTATCTATCTATCTATCTTTCTATCTATTATCTATGTAATATCTATCTATCCATCTATCTATCTATCTATCTTTCTATCATCTATGTAATATCTATCTATCTATCTATCTTCCTATCTATCCATCTATCTATCTATCTATCTATCTATCTTTCTATCTATTATCTATGTAATATCTATCTATCTATCTATCTATCTATCTATCTATCTATCTATCTATCTTTCTATCTATCTATCTATCTTTCTATCTATTATCTATGTAATATCTATCTATCTATATATATTATGAATGTATCTATCTTGTATTCTCTATCTATCTATCTATCTATCTATCTATCTATCTATCTGTCTATCTATCTATCTATCTATCTATCTATCTATCTATTATCTATCATCTATCTTTCTATCTATCTATCTATTAGCTATGTAATATCTATCTATCTATCTATCTATCTATGTAATATTTATCTATCTATCTATCTATCTATCTATCTACATTATGAATGTATCTATCTTGTATTATCTATCTATCTATCTATCTATCTATCTATCTATCTATCTATGTAATATCTATCTATCTATCTATCTATCTATCTATCTATCTATCTATCTATCTATCTATGTAATATCTATGTAATATCTATCTATCTATGTAATATCTATCTATCTATCTATCTATCTATCTATCTATCTCAATGTGCAAATATATAGACACATAAATATAATTTTGTTGTTGGTAGAACTAGCTTTAGAAAATTCCACAGAGCCAGCTGTAGAAATTTACCTGTGAAAACACTTGATGCTAAACAGACAATACATATTCTCTAGACCTTGATAGCTTTTAGAATGCGGTGGGACCAAACACCGATTGAGTGAAGAATTTAGGGTTCACTAACTTGGTGATAACATTAATCAATCATGTGGATGATTTCTGTATTGTGCCTATAACTTGGTGATAACATTAATCAATCATGTGAATGATTTCTGTATTATGCCTATTATCCAAGAATTTCACAATTATTTGACCTGTTCGTACTGTCAACAGCAAAATATGTCTAACACAAGTGATGCACACTCGCTTTTATCCATGTGGTTAATTAAATTATTATCATGTGGCTAAAGAACTTCATGTCTGGCCTTTGAAGACAACTAAAAACTTGACTTCAAAGGGATCTTTAACACATCCTGAGTTTCTTCTTTTGTCTCTGTGATGAAAACTTGAGACATTATCTTTCTGCCTAATTGAGGACCGCACAAATGTTTTCACGTTTACATGTTAAAAACTCCATAAATGGTGCAAAATAATTTGACTCACGGAAATTCTTCATGTTGTTTGGCCAGGGAAGATTATAGGTGAAGTTTATTCCATATAAAGCAGTAATACCTTCAGTAATCATCTTTCTTTTTTTTCTGCAAGTTTTAGTTTAATCTCATGGTTAAAAATTATAGTGGTTCTATCGCCTGAAATACATTACTTCTCTTAAAGCAGACCTTTACATGGCAATATGAATTTTTTTTTTTTTTTAAACATTCACATATGCATTAGTACGCAATTATTCCAATAAAGACATTTAAAAGGCTACTTTTCCCCGGATTTCTTATTGCGTCACCGGGATTAATTCCCACGCCTGCACAGCTTCATCATGTTCCCCAGCCACACCCCCTTCTGACGATGCGCCGCTATTCTCGGACACCATGCCTAACGAAGGGGTCCTGTGAGGCTCTGAAACGTTGCATTTACATATCATAGTAAAGGAATATGAATAAGAATGACATTCCGAAGCAGAATGGGGTGCGAATGACATACTGTATCTTCTAGATTGTATACTGTGGCGCCATCCACCAGTTATTCCAGCACTCATTGGATTCTGGGGTATAACGGTACGGTGTGTGAAGGGGATATTGTAAAGCTATTCTCACACATGTGCATCGCATATAACAAAACTACCGATTCACAATGAGACAGTGATTTCTTTGACAAGGCAATCCCAGTCTGCATTGCTTTGGCACACTGATGTCATTTTTGCCCTTTCAAGGCAGGAAGTGAATGCTTTGAAAGTGTAAGTACATCAAAAATGCAAGCAGTTTGCATCTGACATGATTTGGTTATTATTAATCATCATAAATAGAGGGATACATTTGTAGATTTAGATTTTTGAGTGTGAAGGTCCGCTTTAAAACAAAGGTTTCAGGAATAGACAGACCCTCAGAAAATCTAAGTTTTCATGATTTTTGTGTGAATTCACTGAAGAGTCCATATTAGGTAAAACCCTCATAGAATATTACATGTTACATATTATAGAGGTCATGTGGTACAATCTTTTATATAGATTTTAATATTGTTTAATGAGTCATTTTGGTGTTCTAAGTTCCTTTATACAATATGTCTTGACAAGATAAAAAATAAAACCATCTGCCGTACATCTCTGCAATACATGCATCTTTCCCCATGCTTAAACCTTAAAATTGTTGCATGTACAGAAAAATACCTGGTAATCCTGCCCAGAATACCTAGGCAGTGTTGTCAGCTCTGTCTGAGTTATCTTTGTTGGACTACAGAACATCTCCCCCTCTGCTTATTTCTGGAACACAAGGTCAGGGGTTTATTGCTTTTTGTTCCCCATGAGGGATTTACCCTCACTTCCTGTAGGTTAGGTTAGATAGGTTTCAGACAAACCCGGAAGAAAGCACAACAACATGAAATCTATTCACTTGTGTTGCTTATATGATCCCTAATATACCTCCTTACCTTGGATATAGTTTTTGGACTTGTATTCTGGAGATCGCATTACATATTCCAGATAGGAAAAAGCAGTTAAATTGGCAGTGTTGAGGAGGGATTCTGAGCCAAGTCCCCAGGCGGCAACAGGTACTTTGTTATAGCTCATTTATAGAATGGTTGTTATGGGTTTAGTACTCAAAATATATTGAGGCAGGAGTTTTAGAAAAAGGCCAGCAATGGCTGCCCCCATACTTCTCTCTTGACAGGCTCACATTAACAGGGATGTGGACAGCACTTAGAACCTGACACAAGTTCTGAATTCTTCACTCTAAAAAAATTAAGAAATATTTGGCATTTGTTCAGCTTTATTATTTCACTGCAACATAGTCCATTATAGAGCAAGATTAGTCTACAGTCCAAAGCCAGCATGCCTTTGTTTGATGCGAGGAAGCCATATTACCCAAAAAAAACTTTACAAGCGCTATGCAATTAGTGCTTAGCTTTCCCCTTATGCTTGGAATACCTTAAAGAGAACCTTTATCCCCTTTGACTAAAAAAATCACATACGCATACGGCTGAGCATGCTGCTTTGAAATCATCTTACATTCATTACCTTAACAAACATTTTTATTTTACTTACAATTTTTTTTTTTCCCACTTCCTGGTGCACTTTGGCACAAATGATGTAATCGTGCCCAAGTGTTGCTTCCTGGGAAGGTTACAACAGCAGAGCATTGGTGAGAAATCTCATCTGTAATCTCACAAGATCTCAGGATGTTTCTCCCCTGAGATTATGTGCATGGTCACATGTCCTGGTCACATGTGCCAGAGTTTCAGGAAGTAAAGGGAGATGAATTAATACGCCCTTAGTTAAACTGTGAAAAGAATGGGGAGGAAAAGAAAAATAAGGAATGTAAAGAATACAAAGCCGGCAATTATCTAGAAGTATCTGTTTCTAGATTGTCATTACTAAACGTTTCTAAAGGTGTGTTTGTTATTTTGAAAATATGGGTGAAGTTCCTCGTTAAAGCAGAACCAAATCTTAACACTTGCAGTGGGGCTACCCCCGCACTGCAAGTGTTAAGTGCTTGTTTTGTCTAGGGAGCTAAAATAATAAAGTTTTACTCGAACCGCGACCCCGGCTTGCTCTCACACCGCTCTTTACAGTCTTGATCCTCCTCCGTTCCAGCGATAGTATGTCTCTGGGTCTCCTCACATCTAAATCACTGCATTGGATGTGATGACTCACATAGACTGCTGGAGTAGAGGGAGAGCGAGGCTGAAGGGACCAGTCTAAGAGCAAGCTGGGATCATTGGTTTGTTATTTTAGCTCCCTAGACAAAATGAGCACTTAACACTTGCAGTGCTGGGGTAGCCCCACTGCAAGGGTTAAGATTTGATTTGCTGCTTTAAACACAAGTAAATGTATCTTTTGCCAGCATTTCACAGAGAGTTGAAAAGATCAGAGCTAAAACATTCGTACTGCAATTATCATAAATTTGTCTTTTGTTAAGTTAGACTACTCTCGCGATCATCGCATCAGTAACACTAACGTCACCGCAATGCTCCCATTTGGCAGATCACGCTGAGTTATTAACTTCTCGATTCTGCTGTTGCGTCACCTGTACTGAACTCTGTAACCAGGTCTGACAAGGCCTATATTGCGTTCTGCTCCGTCTACCTTCAAGATCCCTGCTGGGATACAAGAGCCGCTGTAAGGTGATGTACAGAAGAAACCTAATATGAATAGTATTAGTGATTTTGTTGCTGAATGATTGCAGTCTCCTTCTCGTTCAGCCACACGTAATATTTCTCGGTACTGCCTCTGGAGGACGTTGGAAGTACGTAAATGATTTAAACTTTTGATGAAATCCACTGAGCTTTAAAGCTTATTGTTTTCCACTCGCTGTGAATTATTTGATTGTGGTACCTTATAACTATTTCAAGCCAAGGGGATCACATTTTAAAGGCATTTCATTTTTGGTCTCCCAGATATGTAAGCATAGTGGTACGGTCATAGCCCCTCCAACCTCTGTTTCAAATGCACTCCTCCTTTATCTAAAACAGGCACACTTAGGAGTGCTGTCTCTGATATGATAATTTAGACTTTCTATAAAAACTTAAATTATCCACCATCTCCATCTCTAACCCTTTTCATTGGCCACTGATGTATGCAGAGAGCAGTAACATATGACCGTACTGGGAACTTGCTAGCTCTTAGTTGGAGTTGCCAGCTAATTAGTTTGATTACTGGAAAGCTTTGTGTATCATAAACAGCTGAATTTGTTTGTAGTAAAAATATGTTTTAACCTTTTTTTCATCCTCAGGGCTGCTACTTCCTGTCTATATCTATGCACTGCAGCAGTGGCTGCATTACATTTCTCAGGGCAAGCTTCTGATGGTAACAACAGCGTATCATATTGGTGGATCATATGTGTAATATGTGTACCACTTGTAATCTGTATGAGCATGTTTTGGAGTTGGGGACAGAGCATTGTAACCCTAAACAAAAACCTTTATGATAAGGTGACCATGGTATTTTAAAGGGTAGCTATTAGGGATGCAATGATACCGATACCAGTATCGCTATTGGTGCCGATACCGGGTATTTGGGTAAGTACTTGTACACGCCCAAATGCTCCGATACCTTCCATGATACCGGAATTCCGGGCAGGGGCTGACTGGCAACTTTTAGCCCAGGGGGCAAGTACAACCCAGAGGCCCATGGTGCGGCAACTTGGCCCCCCTCCCGCTCTGCCTCTTCCCCGCATTCTCCCCGCCCCTGTCTGCCACTTTTGCCATCCTTGTAACAGTAGTGTGAATGTATTTATCGGTTTAGGAAATGTAAAGCACACTGGTAGTGGAGGGATGCCACGTCAGGGCTGTGCGCGTACATGACTGCTGCGACCCTGGTAGTTCTGCCACTAACTCATAAATGCATTGTACAGCATTGCAGAATGGCATTGGCTATAGAGAACTACAATTCCAAGAAATACATTACACAACAATGCAGAATACCATCAGCTATAGCGGACTATAAATCCCAGCAATAATGACTACCAAAAGCTATAGAGAACTACAATTCCCAGCAATACCATTATACAGCAATGCAGAACAGCATCAGCTATAGAGGACTACAAATCCCA
>NW_017306457.1:18368-34450 GCF_000935625.1 Nanorana parkeri
CGGGGAGGAGGTGCGGCATGTGGAGCGTGGATGCGGGCGGGTCTGGCAGCAGCAAGCGTGAGGCAGGGAGGAGGTGCGGCGTGTGGAGAGTGGGCAGGTCTAGCAGTGGCAAGCGTGAGGCGGGGAGGAAGTGCGGCACGCGGCGTGTGTAGCCGTGAACAGGGACATCTAATCGAAAGCTGATTAATCGATGATTGAAAATGTTGACAACTTTTTCAATCATCGATTATAATCGACTTAGTCGATTAGTTGTTGCAGCCCTACATTCATCCCTGATTTCTGGGCACAGTCCCCGCATTCAGGAGACCGTCCCCTGACAAATGATGTCCCCGGTAACATAAAATAAAGCAATTTTTTTTTTAATGCTCTGGATCCTGATCCCTGGATCCACGACAAGCGCGGCCTCCCGTCTCCCACGCTGCATACAGAGCGTGTGCTGGTTACTACTTAAACTGGCACGTGCTGTGTGCAGCTTCTGAGAAGATACGCTATTAGCATAGCGAGGAAGCCGGCTGCACATTTTGCATCCCTCCCGCTACGCTAATAGCGTATCTTCTCAGAAGCTGCACACAGCGCGCGCCAGTTTAAGTAGTAACCAGCACGCGCCGTATGCAGCTTGTAACAGCGTGGGAGACGGGAGGCCGCACTTTTGGTGGATACAGGGATCAGGTGAATATATATATATATATAAAAAAATTTGTTTTATGCTCCCGGGGATAAAATGTCCCGGGATTTTGTTTTTAAAAATGTTGTCACCTTACCTTGGCCTGGTGGTCAGTGGGGGGCTCCATGGACTCTGGTTGGGGGTGGTGGTGTCTGCTGTGGCCCCAGCTGCAGTGGCAATCTCCCTCTGCCGCCTGTTTGTCACCTGCACCCGGCCGGCCGGACCGCATCCTATGCGGCTGCTGCTCGGTCCTCAAGGGGGTCCTCAGAAGGACCCAACGGGCTGCCCTCTACAGAGCTTGATTACAGGGCCGCGTCTGCCTGATCCAGCCAGCCGGATCGCATACCGAGGCGATCCACGCTGGCTGTACCAGGTAGACGTGGCATGTTAGAGGGCCCCCTGCTGGAGCCTCCCGAGCACCTCCTTGAGGAGCAGCGGCCGCACCATTCACAGAGCCGCCTCGGATGCGGAGGGCGAGCGGCCGGCCAGGTGCAGGTGGCAGCGGCCGGGGGTCAAGGGGCCGTTCGCGATGGTATCAGATTGGCCCGGGACAATTGCCACCCTGCCCCCCGGCCCAGTCCGCCCCTGATTCCGGGTCAGAGGGTGATTTCTTCTGACCGGAAGTGCTGCAAGGGAACAAGGAGCCGGCTTCCCAGCCAATCGGGAAGCCCGGAGGTGGGTAATGACTGTTTGGCCGCCAAACAGCATGGAGCCGGCGTCCCAGCCAATCAGGAAGCAGGGTGGCAGGTAATGAACTGCCTCCTGGCTTCCTGATTTGCCTGGGAAGGCGGCTCCATGCTGATTGGCTGGAAAGCTGGCTTCCCAGCGAATCAGCATCAAGCCAGCCAAAGAGCATGGAGCCGGTAATGACCAGATTCCAGATTGGCTCCGAAGCCGGTTTGATGCTGATTGGCTCGGAAGCAAACAGCATAGAACCAGCTTCCTGGGCAATCAAGACGGCGGATAGTGGTCAATGACACGCTGCCCGGCTTCCTGATTGCCTGGGAAGTCGGCTCCATGGTATCGGTACTTGGTATCGGCGAGTATCGAAATATAAATGACTGTACTTGATACTGAAAAACCAGTATCTGTGCATCCCTAGTATGTATAGTATCTATGGTCAAAGCTAAAAATAAATATGCATTTCTAGATTAAATTTGAAGATGCCCATAGGATGTACTTCCTCAATGCAGTGACACAATTTCACTCAGCCCTGTGAGTATGCACTTCCTTGTGTCACCACTCTAACCCTGTCATCTTAACTTCAACTCAGTGTCTTGCTTAAAGAAATGCATGATGGGATATGTAGTCCTGAGAAATGGAGATTGCATCACATCAAGCAGCAGAGAAAGAGATGCAAAGCACACTGGGAATCCAGGAAGTTATAACAGTAGAGTGTATGCTGGGACTTTAGATAAATAAATGAATACAATACAAGCTACAGATTTCAACATCTTGAAAACTTTAGTTTACATTTTATCATTTATATGAGATTGTAGTGACTGAATTTACAAATACTTTAAATAATAACTTTTTTTTAATGTAACATTGGCATGGGCTAATACTTCCTGGTATAATATTGTTGGTATATTACAATATATAAGCAGTCCCTGGCCCTCTGTGTGCACCCACAAAGTCCGTTCAGATATTATTTTAATAGATATATTTCACTTTCCTCTCCCATGTGAAGATGATAGATCATAAAGCTACAGATTGTTCATTAATGACGTATGGAAACAAACAGGCCGCCTAAATATGGCCCTTGAGTTGTTTTCACAAAGGATTGCATATAAACATGACTATGGCAGTGTATATTCTGTGAGTATTTACAGACCTGCCTTGCAGGAGTCCCACTTGTCCACTTGTGTACAGATTGTGAAGTTACACACGCAGAAATTGCCAACTGCATCCCCATGTCAAACCACAGCGGTTATATACTGTTTGTTTTTGATCAGTGTGCTAAATTTGCCAGATGACAGCGGGTAATATTTTTTGTATTTATAATATTAACCCCTACTTTTAACATGGCATTAAGAGTAAAATCCAATTTTCTACCTAGAACGTATCTGCTGTGTACTTTTATTTTATTTAATATTTTTTAAAGGTATTTTATATAGTGCCGCCAATTTACACAGCGCTTTACATACTGCACATTCACATCAGTCCCTGACCTCAAGGAGCTTACAATCTAAGGTCTCTATTTTACATAAATACATACAGGACCAATTTATATAGGAGCCAAATAACCTACCAGCATGTCTTTGGAGTGTGGAAGGAAACCTGAGTACCTGGAGGAAACCCAAGCAAGCACAGGGAGAACATGCAGACTCCTTGCAGATAGTGCCCTGGCCCTATTTGGAGGTACTTCTGTGCCTCTTTCTTCTTCAGATGTCCCTCTTCACCTGACATAGATTTCTATAGAAGATGTATTATTTAATCAAACGTGTTTTACTGCACTACGTCTTTTAGCTAACCTTTTAGGCTTTCTAAACCCTCACGTTTTTGCATATATCTACCCTGAGCTGACAGTCCTGATGCTGAGCAATAAGCTATTGATGTGAGAGCAGCTCTCCAATAGCTTAGTTAGTGTAACAGTGACACTTGGGGTCTTTTGGACCCCAGGTATCACCTTAAAGAGGACCTGTCACCACCAATATGGTATCATATGGGGGATTGTAAGCCCCCCTAAGTGATAGCAATTAAAGTAAAGTTTAAAAAAACTGTTTTAAAAATAATATAAAATAAATGTAAAAATGATTTTTTTTAAAGTCTCCCCGCCCTCTGCATCTCCACGTAAACACGCGTACAAAAACGATGATTGCGCTGCACATGTTGGGTATTGCCATGCACGCCAGCGTGAGAGCAATAATTCTGTCGCCAATATTTACATGTATTTCTAAACTGGTGACCTGTAGGGGCTTTTAAAGCATTGTCTATGGACTTTTTGGGGTACTGAATTTTTTCACATTTTCAGGGATGCACACAATTTTTAGCCTGAGCATGTTGGGTATCTATATACTCGTTCTAACGTCATTTTTATATTTTACAAAAAAGGTTTTTTTTATTGTGTTTTGGGGCACTAAATTTAACTAAAGTGCGTTTTTCACAAAATCTTTGAGTTTGATAATAAGTTGCAATAATGTCGTGCAACATAAAAAATTTGCAACTGCCGCCATTTTATTCTACAGGGTCTTGGCTTTTAGAAAATATATAATGTTTGGGAGTTTGAAGTAATTTCCCGGCCTAAAATGTGGATTATAACATGTAAGCAAAAAACAAAAAAGGCCTTGGTCCTTAAGGGGTTAAAGCAAATTGTCTGCCTCATTTTGGAAATACTAAGTAATCTGGTTGTTATGCTGAAAATTGTGTTTAACCTCTTGCCGTCCGCCCGTAGTAAAAAAACGGACGGACGGCACTGCTGCATCTGCGGGTTGCCGTCTCCAGACGGCAATTTTTTTCTGCTCGCGCGCGCCCCCTAGCGGGCACGCACGGGCAGAAAAGACCCGATCAATGCACACACCCGTTACCGGGTGTTTCACATATAGGCGATCAGCGGGTCCATAGCCCGCCGATCGCCTATATGTGCTCGTTCGCGCACATATAGGCGCTCGCGCACATATCCCCTGACCCCTCACCTTGATTCCCGGGATCCGCTGCCCCATCTTGGATCCCGGGACCGGCTCCAAGGGCGTCAGGAGGAGGAGGATGGGAGATCAGCTCCTTGCTGATCCCCGTCCGGGCTGTGAATGCAGAAGTGATGTGTATTACATCACTTCCGCATTCACCTGTCAGTCATATGGCTGCTATAGCCAGAGAGAAGAAGCTGATAAAGCAGATCTCTGAGGGGGGGGGGGAGCACCTCCCGGAAATGAGAAGGACACCTCCCTGAAAGTGCTTCTTTCAGGTTGAGATCCCTGTAAATAAATATAAATAAAAAAAATTAAAGTAACACATAAAAAAGTAAAATAAAATAAAAGTCACATATAAAAAAAGGGGAAAAAACCCCCCAAAAAGGTTTAACTCCCCCACCCCCACGTTTACGCGCCTATAAACGTAAATACGCGTCCGGTGCCCCAGCGCGCAAAAATTACAATTGCGCTACGGTCCCTATGGTCAGATGCGCCTTATGGAGCACAAAATACGGTAAATACTCATCCACTTTACTGCCCGCACTGCTGAACACCATTTGAAAGTCACACTCTGATGTCATTGTGTCAAGTACAGAACAACAGTCAGCCACCATGGTGCCCCACAATTTGGAGTATTGAGTGAGTGCTGCCTCCTGTCTTCCCATCACTTTCAACAACTTCCTGGATTCCCAGTGTGCTTTGCATTGCTTCCCCTGCTGCTTGATGTGATACAATCTCGAATTCTCAAGACTTAATATCCCATCAAGAATTGCTTCTGGCAAGCAATGATAAAGTTACATTGTTCAGATGTTGAGTTGTAGTGCAGAGGGCAGGCTCTGTAGGAGTGAGATTGTGTCAGTGCATTGAGGAAGTCCATCTTATGGGCATCTTCAGTAAGTAAGTTTACAAACTTCTAGATGGATCGGGTTATTAGGAGTGGGATAGAACTGATGGAAATTAAATAAAGAAATTAATAGTTGTTTTTATTTTTTGACCAACGTTCCACAAAGGTGAGTGGAGAATATACTCAGGTTAAATGAGTCTTCAGAGCACAATCCAGGCTTGTTCCTCATGTGGGCTCCATAAAACATATTGTATAAATGCATTCTCTTGAGAGAAAATGACCACAAGGGATTTTTGTCCATAAACATTTATGTTTGGGACAATGTATGAGAGGAAAATGGCGGGGATTCGAGTCACATGCTATCAATTTGGCTGCTGGCAGCTAACAAGAAGCATAAAATGTCCGTTTGTAATTAGTGTTCAGGACAATAAAAGATAGCAGGAAGAGGAAGCACCTCAGGGCTTTACATAGATTGAAATTCTCTCTGGCTTCTGCTGCTGTGTCTAATGGCGGCTCCCCTGTAAATACATAGCGTCACCTGAGGCGAACACAGCATAGCAATGTACTGCATATCGGATGGGGGATTTAAAGTCAAACAACGCCTTTTTCTTTTCCAAAAATATATATGTAGCTGAAATTGATCCTCATTTCAATGGACTGAGCCCAAAGTGGACCTGAAATCAAAAAGTAAAAATTTGCTGTCTTATAGGGAACATTTAGAAATGTTAAAATGCAACTGAAGTCAAAACTTTTTCCTTTTTTTTTAGTTTTGAGTGGAGATGAATTAGAACACATGTCAGGTTTTTATTGCTGTCTGTGCCCCCGCTAGGAAGATATATCTATTTCTGCTGGTGACTATTATCACTTAAAGTAGAATAAAATCCCACATTTGGGTTGTCACCAGAATAGAAATAGATGGGGACACTTGTGGCGACCCAGCTGACCACCAGGGATTTTCCTCATTTTAGAGGAATTTCCTTTCACTTCCTGTGTTGCTATTTGACAGGAAGTGAAAGGAAATCTCCCCAATTTTACTATTAATCAAAATGCCCATGTTAAATCTACAAACGTGGTCAATTTTACTAAATATTACTTACAGAGTGTTGAGTGTAATAATTTTTCTATTGCATGGAACTGCCATTTCGATTTTTGTAAAATGACTGACAAAGTCCCTTTCAATAGCGAATCAATTTTTTTTACAGTTGTAGGAATTTCAAATAAATAATTAAAGAACTATGGGGTAAGTGTTTTTCCCCAAGTTCTCACGGGTTCTAAGGGTCACGGGAGGACATATACTAGCGTCCTCCCATAACCCAAAGCTCAGTATATCGCGAGTTATTACTGTCGAGATCCAGCTGCGCGAGTGACAGCTGTCTCTCACTATCTAGAGGTAGAGCCAGCTGTACCCGCCTCGTCCGTTCCGCCAGTCAGCGCCGGAGGATCGGAGAGGGGAAGGGGGGAATCCCTGCAGGGATCTGTGAGTGACAGTCACGGCTCTCTACAGGGCCATGATCAAGAAGTGAGTGAGCAACGGTATGCGTTCGCTCACTTCCCGATCTATTGAGCCGACGTGTAACAGTTTCATTGTCACACGTCGGCTTGATCTATGAGGTTGAGTGAAAGTCACTCACCTCATAGTTTTCTTTTAACCACTTGCCGTCCGCCCGTTGTAAAAAAACGGACGGACGGACGGCACTGCAGCACCTAGCGGGCGCGCACGGGCAGAGAAGACCAGACAATTATTTACAGTAAAAATTTACAATACACAAATAATAATAATAATTATTTTACAGTAGGAATTTCAATTACATAAATAATAAATCATTTACAGTTGTAGTTATTTCAAATGGCATTAGTAGCCATTTTACATAAAAAAATTCAAGCCATTTTTTGTCTGATGGTCCTTTATTATAATGATCTTACTTTGAGATCTGTGCTTGTAAACAGTGAAATGTTTTTGCTTTACCGGACGGCTGTTTTCCCATGCCGCCCCCCAGTCTTTTCATCACCCCTCATCTTGTCCCTCATCAGCCCGGATTTATTGTGCGCTCAGAGAGTGCAGCTCCGTCATCAATGCTAAAATTCCTCTTCCATTGCCTTCCTCCCTGTCTTATCAGCTCCATCTAATCAGGTTTGCCTTCTGTAGCCTAAAACTGTGACCTGTGAGGATACTGAGCAGTTTGTTAGCCATTAATATCTCTACAAAGTTGTTTAACAAGCACTTAGTCCTGTTGTGTCCTTCACACATAATGTGTTGTTTTTACTGAGAGGGTTTTACTGACGCATGTGCTGTTCTAGACAGTGTGATAGTTATATAGAGTATAAAGTATGAGCTCTACTTATTGCATAAACCGATAATAGTGTGATGCACTAAAGGATAAGTCCACCTCTTGCAGAAAAATATTACATGCACACTTCTTTAGAAAATAAAAAATGAGCAGATATTATTTTTTGTGCCTTTAAAGCATTGCTACCATGATCGGTGGATCATGGACCTTAGATTGTACACAAGCACAGGGAGTTCATGCAAACTCCTTTGCAGATAGTAACCTGGCCAGGATACGAATGAGAGACCCCCAATATTGCAAGGCAGAAGCGCTAACCCCTACGCCACTATGCATACTCCCCACTCAGGCCAGGTCCAGAACACCAAAAGAAACAGAGTTCAGTTTTGGCAGACCTGATTGTGATGGATTGGAGGTAATCTGATGTAAATGGACACATATTTGTTTATATCCAACTCCCCACTGACCTAACACGGGTGTGGTGAGTTGAGTTTTTCCCTCCATCGCAAGATGGAGGGAAAAACTGGATGGAGAGGATGTCACAATGGTACCATCCATTCCAAACTGCTCCAATCAGCAGGGGATCCATGCACGGACCCCCTGCTGAACTGACAGGCGCCTGTGCCAAAGGGACCGTTGATTGAATATTATGTAGCATGACACATATTGAAGCCATCCATATACTGTACGTAGCACAATGTGTATTATCTATCATGCCGTTGTATTCTTTTGCTGGAAAAATGCTGCAGAACAAATCTGTTTTTGTCAAGTGGTTCTTGTTGTAATTCCTCCTGATTATGCAAAGCTAAAGACAATAGCTGTCAGTGTATTGATTATTTAAGAATGAGCAGTTGGGCTATGTATGTTTATATGTATATACTGTTCATAGAGATAGAAACTAGATCCTACGGAATATATTAATGCAAGACATAACCAATATTAATTTAGATAATGGCTTCAGGATAACTATACTCAAAGCCTGAAGAGCACCTCCCAAAACGGTAAACGAAAAAACAGTCAAAATTGCTGTAACTAATCAATTGTACCTGTTATAGAATATCCCATTATACCTGTTGTTCAGGATCAGCATTCCACAAAATGGCGCCAATTCGCGCCCTTTTTATATCCCCAAAATCGATAAATGGTCACTCGCACTCCAACTTGATGCAAAGTCAATACTTTTTATTGACTGAGATAGTGTCACATTTATAGTGACTTTTTTGGAACTTTATGTTTGTGGATGGATCACCACTTTTGGATCATCACTTTATGTTTGCCTGAAGAAGGAGCCAGTTGGTTCCGAAACGTCGCTATAAATGTGACTCTATCCCAGTCAATAAAAGGTATTGACTTTGCATCAAGTTGGAGTGCGAGTGACCATTTATCGATTTTGTACTATTGGCGGAGGCACCTGCGGTCGCTTCGGCACCTGCGGTCGCTTCGGCACCTGCGGTCGCTTCGGCACCCACCTGGGTTTTGGGTTTGTTTCCGGTCAGGAGTGCAGTGGGATATACCTTGGACTTACTTTTTATACCCCCCGCCCATCATTGTGTATGCTCTCAATTCGAGTCATGACGTCAATGGCACTGTGGGACTGATGATATGCGCATATTCGCAGCAAAAACGCCCGAATATGTGAGCTTGTAGCAGTGGCTACTTTACAACACACACAGGGACCATGGGGAGCAAACGTAGCCACCCTCCAGGAGGAAGGACAGTGTCAGCACCAATTCAGAGATGATTTGAGAATCTACAGCTGAGTGATACACAAATAAGATACATTTTTTGTTATTAGTTAAGGTACGTGAATGTAATTTTAACATTTACCTCTTGAGATTGGTGTCACTTTAAATAAATGTCCATTAAAACTGCATAATGCAGAACTAACTCCTGAACTCTTTATCCATCTTTGTTCTACAAGCATTGCATTACATTGTCTTACTTCAATTGATTATTGCATTTGTTAGTGTCAACATTATTCTTCAGTTGGACCCAGGTCATTTACAGCCAATCCCCTGCTTGATTTTCAACACAATATGACTCTTTGCCAGATATCGATTATCTGAGATGCTGTGTTGGATGCCGCTTCAGTTTCATCCACAATGGCATCATAGCCTGTGCTGACTTGTAAGCTACAGCTGTCATTTTTAACAGTGGTTCTCATAGGACAGTTTACAAGCTTGACCAAAGGTTTTTGCAGAAGAACATTCACACTGCAAGGCCTCAAATTAGCATTACAAGATACAGAAGTTTGGTTTACCTTGTGATCTCTGCCATGTTTTTTTCATAAATTTGGAGGGCTACCAAGTGGCCTATATTTGTTCAGCTCTTTTTGCCTTCATCGGTTCACTGATCTTTCATCAGAGTGATGAACTGTTTCCTTTCACAGTGTACTCTAAAAAGGCACCAGTGTTATGCCTAATTAATCCTTAGGCCCTATGCTTTTAATATCCAGGAACTGAGCAGAACAGTTGACTGCTGACAGAATTCCTCCTGCAGTGCTGCCTCTGTAGTAATATTCCAGGCCCTGTTTCTATTACACAGAGCAGGCTGAGTGATATGCTGTCATACTACAAGTGCTCAAAGGGCAAAATGCCTGAAAATATTATCGGAGTAGACAATTACGAACGTATTATTTCAGGGTGGGAAATAGCTAATTGTATTATACTGGAAACTATACACTTTTTTTCCCATTTTTAATAAAAGTATTGCTGTTGTTACATTATAATGATTTTAGTTGCCACAGGATCTATTCAGGTCATTGTAACACCCTATTTACGACAACATTTATTTATAAAGTATATGTGAACTGACTCACAAAAATACTGTTTAAGCTTCAAAATTATAATGTAATTTAAAAGTCATTTTCAGTATTAAGTCCACCTTTTTACTAAAAATAATGAATGCACACGTCTCCATAAAAGAAAAAATGTGCATTTGTTGTTTTTTTTTGCATTGGAGCCAATAAAGCATTGTAACTGTGATCAGTAGATTGCAAGTGCAATGCTCTGGCTCCTGCAGACACTTTCTCTGCTCGCGGTATACTAAGACGCTGAAGCGGATCCCGACAATTATGTCTGGATCCGCCTAGCTGCGTGACTGACAGCTGGCTCTGCCTATCTAGAGGCAAAGCCAGCTGTACCCGCCCCCTCCCCCGTCCGTTCCGCCAGTCAGCACTGGCGGATCGGCAGAGAGCCATGACAGGATCGAGAGGTGAGCGAACGCCGGTATGTGTTCGCTCACCTCCCGATCTACTGAGCTGACCTGTGATAGTCTCATTGTGACAGGTCGGCTAGAACTATGAGGTGAGTGAAAAGCACTTACCTCATAGTTCTCCTTTAATTTATCATGTTCTTTAAAATACTGTTTGGTTTGTACTATCCTATGTAGTACTTCTGCTTGTGCTCCATTGATTGTGCTTCCCTCTCAGTCCCAGGACTCTCCTGGACACCAGTCCCTAATTATAATTTGCCCAACTTCCTGAAATAACTACGTCAACATGTCTTGGTGACAAGCTCTGCATCCTTATCACAGGAAATATACCTGAGAGAAGAGGAAAAGGAAGAGTGTGGTGACAACATCACCGTATCTTCTTTACAGTGTCAGGTTTATAACAACAGCAATTCTGTGCACCATTTTCTATGGGACTAACAATAATGTGAAAATGTACAAGCCACATCCTTACCTGCCTCTGACCTCCACATAAGGTCATTGCTTTTGGATTCAGCTTTGTGCCAAATATGATTATGAGACTTTCTTTCTAAGTTCTTCACTAATTTTCAGGGATGATTTGGCTGGTCTCTTTAAGTCTGATAAAAAGTCAAACACATTAGTGAGCCATAGTGTGGAACATTAACCTGGAGGGCAAGATACGAGAGTTGAACTAACACTTCATTGTTATTGTTAGATTTATCCTTTTAAAAAAGTGATGCCCAATTTGTGACCTCCCAGTTACTTTCCAGTTACTGGGAAGTTGGACTCTTTGGAGGGGTCAGGGGCAACACACAAGTCTCCTAAAATGGAATAGGTTGCATGCAATTGTTTGAAAACTTTGTGTGTTACCTGCTCTGTCACTTAAAGCCCATCTCCAAACATATTTTTTCTTTATTTTCAATAGACCTGAGAAGAGTGCATACTTCTGTGAAATTTGTATTGCTGCTTACGACCCCATGGAGATTTTACTTCACTTTCTGTCCATGTGAGACCCATGTCTATCTCTCTACTCCCCACGCATCACTTATTTACTATATTTACTAACTATAAAGTCAGTATTAAAGTGACATTAAAGTCAATTTTGTTTCCTCCCCTGTGCTGGTGTAAAAACATGCCATAAATGATGCCTCTTGATCCAATCATCTTCTTCTTTCAACTAGTTTTCTAGAGTCCCTCCAGCGCTGGTGCCGGTCTCTAATCCAGAGCTGACTCCTGTCCCATGGAGTCTGTGCGGGTGCCCGCTGCCTGCATTGACTCACCCTGTGTCTCTCCCCTTCTTTTGGCCAAAGATCTCTGCTACGCATGCGCCCACCCCATGATCCTATGTGGCCGCCCGAGAATCTTCAGATCTTTGGAGGGGAGCCTGCAACGGAGACACAGGTAAGTTTACTAACAACATGCAAAGTCATCCACAACTCTGCCCTGGCCTACACCTACCAAGTCTCCAAATATTACCAAAACTACCCTCTTTGCTCCTCCCAAGACCACCTCCTCCCTAGCTTCCTCATCACCTCCACCCATGTTCGCCTCCGGGACTTCTCCAGAGCATTTCCTATTTCTGGAATGCCCTACCCCAATCTGTCCGGCTATCTCCTACTCTGTCCGCCTTTGGGTGATTTCTAAAAACTCATCTTTTAAATAAATACTATTCCACAGCTACCTAAACATTTAACTCCTGCTTTCTCTGTCAATATATCCCCACACAGTTAGATTGTAAGCTCTCATGATAGACCTTTAACCTTCCTGTCTTGAATTGTACTGTAACTGTCTCCCTATATATTGTAAAGCGCTGCACAAACTGTTGGTACTATATTAATCCTACTGGAACAGGAAGACACAGACAGTAATCATAACCTAAGAGAAGTTGTAACCCTTCCCCATTTTACTCAAAACAAGTGTTTAAATTGAAGTCTGCATCCACACTGTGAAGTTTTCTAGCCACTTCCTGCCCTAGGGAGGGAAACCTCCCCAATAGGGACAGAGACTGCAAATAAAAACCAAGCAATGTTAAAACAAAACCCCACCATGTCCAAAACTAAAAAAAAAAAGGTTTGGGCTGGAGTTAGTTATCAGGGCTCACGTACACTTATCCATTCTGGTGCTTTGTAATACCTTATGCATTCCAATACATTGACCCAACAGACTGCTGACTCACATACCTAGCACCTAGCAGCACACCACCACATACAGTAATGCTGCATCTGAAAAATTGATTAATCTGTTCTTAACCCTTCTGGTCTGTTGGTAGCTCATTAATTTAAAAGCAATGCACATAAACACCAAAATATGTTCATGTGCTTGTGTTACCGCAACATACCAAAATGGATAATTGTAAATGGGCCTTAAAAAAATTCTGAAATTTAGAAAACATTCTTAAATTGACACTATACTGTATTAAAGAGCCCTGCTGCTACATTGAATACACAGATCAAAAACCTCAGAAGCAACCAATCAAAAAAGAAAATTGCATCCTGTCTTCCTCTGTTTCCAGTGATGTGACCAGATAAAAAAGGCATTGGTCTCATTCTCAGCTAAAAGGGAGGACAAGATTTTAGGACAAACCTCTAACTGGCTTGGTCCACCTGAACATTAGACGGCCAATGCCTTGGCTTTTGGTCAGGTGACTGGCAGCAGAAAGATAGCAGGACAACAATAATATCAAATTAGGTACGTATTTCTATTTTTTATATATTTTGTGTGACCAAGGGGTCACGAGAAGGGAGGGTATGAGATGGTCTTCAATACAGTATAGGTCCACTTTAAAACATACAGGGTGGAATTTATCAAAATTGGAGCAGATTTGCAATGCAACCAATCTGCTTCCCTGTCTCATTTTCAGATCTTACCTGAGCAAACTGAAGAGAGATGCTGATTGGTTGCCATGGACAGCTGCTTCAGATTCTGTCTTCTCCTGTTTTGATAAATTCCCCCCACAGTATATATTAGGGCAAAATGTAATTAAAAAACATATTCAGTACAGTGCTGCAATACACGCATATGTCACCAGACTCTGTCCCTTTAAAGACTGTGCAAGTACAGAAAAGTACCTGTTAATCTGTGGAAAATGCACTCAGCTCCTAATAATCTGTTTTCAGCTGATAACACATGTTTCTGTACAAAAATCTCAAGAAATGGTGTCAGCCCTGCCCAGTTGTATAAATCAACTATATGAACTACTGAATCTCTCTGCCTCTCCACATCTCCACCATATAGGGGGAATTGCTCACATAGACATAGAACAGCTCTGAATTTCTGTCCCGATCAACACGTTTTTTTTTTACACTTATCGTCAGATATAATAAACATTTTTCAATGGTGCATTTAACAAAGCAAAAGGGAGCAAATAAGAGAAGTTCATTGTTAGGGTTTATGTAGACTTTAATTTTAAAAATTAAAAAAATGCAGTTGAACACATGCATGGTTTTAAAATGAATCAATCTGCACTTTGTTTTTATACTGTATGTTTGTAAGGATTTAATTATTTCCTTTAGAGGACCCCTGTTTTTTGTTCAAATGCGAGACCACTGCAGCAACTAATTTGTCCCAGCTCCACTACATATTTCCATTTGTTTTCATGAAAACACTGTTACCAATTATGCAGGATTCTGCAATAAAAAATGTAATGTGTTCAAGCTGAGCTTGATAAACTTTTTACACCACTTTGGACAATGGAAACTCTTTGTTGACATGGCCTAAATTAAACGAGACTGCTATTCTTCTTCTCTTAAAGTTTTTACGGTAGTTTTTCACATTAGTTGAAAGGTCGAGATTTGAAATTTTAATAAGGGAGAAAATGTTCTTGATTGAAAGGAATTAGTGAACTCTATATCGCCTACATCACTGTTTGGTTAGTTTAAAGAGGTTTAAGGATCAGACCATGGAGTTGATGAGAGCCATATTCATTAAGATTCTTTTTTTCTTCAAGCAATTACATAATTTAGGTACAGGAGGATTTTAAGTGAAAGAGCCAGAGAAATTTTCCACGTAAATTACACATCCCGTGACTCATTACATCCTGTGTCTGCAAATTGTTATTGGAGTCTGTTGTATTATGTGGAACGGTAGGAAAACAATACTACTTATGAAATCCAACAAATGGGACCTTTTAAATTGTTACTCTTGGGGGACACAGAGGTTTTTGTTTTAAGCTAAAAGGTGTATACGTTGGTGCAACCTTTGGGTCAACCTGGCTTAGACCACTCCTGAAATAGCTAGAAGCTGCCATTAACCCTGCATGTACACTTTTAACCCCTTTCAGGATCTGAAAGGTGAAAGATCAGCTAGAAAAATGGTTAAATATTTCAATGTGAAATTCTATCCTGAATGTGTTTTTCCTGTCGTGAAAAGTAGCTTAGGAACAAATAGATGAGGTCCCAGGAACAATTAAAAATTGTATTTTGCTTTGCCCAAGTAGAGTAACGCAATAGACCTGCTTTAAAGAGACACCGTCACCTTGTCTGTCCAGGGAAAAGTAACAGCTCTGAAAGCCCTTCCCACCCGCC
Source organism: Nanorana parkeri (assembly GCF_000935625.1). Classification (NCBI taxonomy): domain Eukaryota; kingdom Metazoa; phylum Chordata; class Amphibia; order Anura; family Dicroglossidae; genus Nanorana; species Nanorana parkeri. The sequence goes on from NW_017306457.1 coordinate 33,506, forward strand.
TTATACTCACCTTGCCTGGGAGCCCTTGCCACTCCTTTTTCCGTTGCAGTTGGCACTGAAATCAGTGGTCTCGGTGACCCGGGGGAGCCATGACATTTGCTCAGTCATGTGACAGTACTGCCACAGGAGAGAAGGTCATATCATCCTTCATACCTGAAAGCGCCAAGTGTCGCCAGCTCTGACGAAGTAGTGCAGGGAAGGTGATTATAAGAGGTGCTGGGATGGAGAGAGACTTTGCAGAGACACTGTCACTTCGCCCTGCATGTTCAAGGTCATAATGGCTCTTTAATGTCCAGTTCCCTGGCAGCTTAGCTTACTTTCACTCTTCTCCCAGTTGGTGGGATTGAAGACAGGATACTAGGTCCCTAAATGGAGTAGTCAGAGCTTATTTAGGCCTGAGTACTGTCTCGGCCACCCCATGTGACAGTGGTGGGTGAATCATTGAACACCATTGTTGTCATATGAGAGAAAAGGGAATGAGTCACATGCTCCTATATACCGCTTCATACAAGTAGTTTCTTCACTCCCTACAATTGAATGTAGCAGCACAGGAGTGAATGAAAGGTTAGTAGGTGCTCATGGAAGAAGTGGGGCAATAAAGTAAAACCTGCTACTTTGCCCTGCATGGTGGTATCATTGCTTATTGATTCAAGGTCGGAGTGTACTTTTTATGGATGCCAGCAGAAAATTATCTTTTGTAACACTTTCTTAATTAGTACATTCATCCTTATGGTATAGAATATTGGCTGAGCACACAATTTTTTTAATGTATTATTTTTGTTCAATTGTGCTTTAATCCCAATTTGCAAAAATGTACTGTAAGAGCTGTGAAAAAGTGATATTTGCCAGGAAATATTTCTAGCAGATACACTTCTTCAAAAAAGTCCTCAAATTATAATAACATTATAAATAAATAATACAATTATGTGTGTGTGTATATATATA
>NW_017306457.1:34500-41888 GCF_000935625.1 Nanorana parkeri
ATATTGTATATACATATATATGTTGAACCTCCATAAAGCCTTCCAGGTACATAACACTGTGACATGTTTGCATTCTTTGGACTTGTGTTTTCTCAGTTGCAGGACATTATGTAATTAGTTCGTAGGGTCTCGGTCTCCCCTTTAAGAGATGTTTCCCATTCGAATTAAAGGTCTGGTCTACTACCCAAACCGTAATTGTGCCAGGCCTTGGAAACCTCCTTCAGCTTGATTTAATTGTTAAACATTAATTTACAGAGGAAAATGCTTCAAAGAAGGAGGGGGTTGGGGACAGCTAGAGGGAGAAAATATTAATAGGTGCTTAGAAGCAAAAACAGTAATTCCTCCCCTTTGTACACTGACATCCCTCTGTGGCCATGTGAAAAAAAAATTATCTTTAAAGAACCTGAAGAAACAGAGTAGAAGAAATAAATAAAGAAGAAATAAATGAAACAAAAAGTAAATGGGTCATATGTATGTAACAAGTACGATCCAGTTATACTTAAACCTATCATATTAGCATTGCTTATCAATATCAGACCACTACATTATGTAAAATTCTCAAATCAACAGTATTATAGATTATGATTATTATTATGGATTTCTGGGAACACCTAATCCTGTAATTGTGATGCACAACCCTAATCATTCAGAATACAAATATTTGCTCTACTTTATCATCTGTATTCCACTTTATTATCTGTGTTGCTGTTAGGATTCACAGGAAGGTTACTAAAAATTGAACTAATTTCCGCTTGTTGAGGTTGGGCTCTTGCCATGATGTGCATGTATATACTGCACATTATGGAACACATGCCTTCTTGTGTACCCTCACCCAGCAGAGTCAGGTCCAGGCTCCAGTTGCTTCTCTGTCCACCACCACCGCCATCTTTCCCTCTGCTTCTTTGCTGTGCCGTACACATATAGAAAGGTAATCAAATTCAGCTACCACATCAAATGGCCTATTCATAACATAATCGTGCCTTAGCACATATGCTATCTAAAGCATTATGCCGCGAGTTATTGTGCATTACGGCAGCCCATCCTTTTACAGAAGAACCCACCAAAAAAGGAGCATGTATGATATTTGGCTTGCACCACACCACAATGCACGTCCATTGGCAAGGTCCGTTGGGATGCTCAGAGTAAATGGCACCACATAGCACCAACATGTATACCTCATGTTACCGCAATAGTGTGAATTGGCCCTTAGAACTGGTAAGCTGCAATATATTACATTTTCGCTCTAGGGTTTAGAAACACTTTAACTCTAAGTTTTTTTTTAAAAAGAGTTAAAGGAGGCTATAAGGAAAAAAATACTTTAGGAGTTCAAAGTATGCAATAAAGAAATGTCAAGAGTGATGAAAAAGATAAAAGTACCTCTAAATCCGATGAAGAGAGACTAACTCAGGAGCTGTTCACACTTCCAGTTTTCTTTCAGTCTGCACATAATTTAAGCTTCAAACTGATTGCTACAGATACTTCTGTAAACTCTCAGGGATGTACACACTATGTCATAACTCTCCATCAATCATACACATTGTTGAGGTAAAACTAGTAGGATATCCAGTTGTACAGGGTGTGCATATTTTTATAACCAACACATGGCACCGTGTCAGGTGACAAAGCTGCCTACTAATCTAGCAGCTTTCTCTGGAGCATTGTAGAGTAGCTCAAACTGGCTACTTTCTAAAGACTTCATAGAAAAATAGAGAAGTGGCAATAAACTAAAAAAAAATGCAGGAATCACTCACAAAAAAAATGTTGCTGGCACTTCCTGTCCCACGGTGTCTGCATGCGGGTGCACGCGTCCATAGACTTACCTTGTGTCTCTCCTCGCGTCTTGCAGGACCAATGGCTCTGTAAATCTGTGAATGTTCATTATATATGATTGGATGCACAAAATGAACATTCTTGTTATATTTCTTTATAGGGTTAATGTTTTTTCGAACATCATCTTGTAATACCACATTATGGCAACTAGATGAAGCTGAGAAGCTTATAAATGTTTATTTCCTATGCTTCTCAGCTTCATCTAGTGGCCAAAATGTGGTACTACAAGATGACATTCGAAAATACATTCAACTTATGAAGAAAATATAACAAAAACCTTAATTTTGTGCTTCTATCTGCACAAAGCAAACATTTATAGGTAGTCGCAGGGGTCAGCGGCTGTGCAAAATGTTTATAAGTAGACATCCTAATGTTTTAGAAGGATAAACGCCTTTTTCAGATACTCCAAAGATAGCCTTAGTTATCTTTGTAACTGCAAGGGGACCACTGACTCTTTGTTCTTGAAGTATGTTGTAAAACAATCAATTTAATAGAATTTCAGACAACTAGTTAATACAAGCCTCAAATGTACACCAGAAGTTAAAAATTGAGAGCTGGGGAGAGTTGAATAACCTCCCTGCGTGAGAAAGTAGGGCTCTTTTCTGGAACACATTCAAATGGTTCACAATATGAAGAGCAAAACAAAGGTAAAAGTCTTAAGTTGGACAAAGATATGAGAGGGAGCGTGTCTGTGCAGGCTCAGATTGACCTCTCGGAACCATGTAAATTGCTGAATAACTTCCCTGTATAAGTAAAAGGAGCTCTTGCGGAAGAACCTTGATCAACTTCAAGTATTTCATGATAGGAGGATGAAAATTATGACAGGTAATAGATATTTGAGGGAGAGTGACTGTGCAGGCAAAACCCAATCACTCGGAGGCAAATCTGTTGGATGCCAAGCCAATGGACAGGTGCATTTAAGAAGAAGAGGGTATGGCAGGCATGCATTCTTCAATAACAATTTTAACTCACAGGAAAAAGTTGCAATCCAAAAGGGTTTTCAAACAGAGATAGCTGGCTTAGGAGTCCTTGTAGTTGCCTTACCTGTGAGACTATTGCCTGACAAGACACCCTTGACCAGATCTGGTCTAATAATGATGTAGCATAAGCTACAGAAAGAGAGACAAATAGGTATTTTACTAAAACGGTTTCTCTGACATCCAACAGCAGACCACCACTGTTGGATCCCATGGTATTTTGTGCTTTCAGCTATTGTTTATGAATTTAAGGAAGAGGAGTAGACAGAGGAATAGAGGGTCCTACAGGATTACTATATAAGAAACTATGAGAAATATAGAGACTACCATCTTCTGACATTCTTCTGAAGTTACAATTTGCCTGGCAGGTATACTTTACTTTTGACCTTGTCTACTTTCTTGTTGCAGGTCAGAAAGCATTGGCACCAATAGATTGATATGACTTTCAGACAACTAGAATTTTTTAGAAGGTGAAATTGGCAATTATATTTAAGCGTAGGTTCCCTTTATGGACAATTAAGGTGTAATGACCGCCTTATATAACTTCTTTGTTTATAACTAAACCCCAAACATGAAGAGGTTGCCTCAAAGTAAAATAATAGCCCGACATTCTACCATAAACAGGGAAATCCTTTGTTTCATTCATGTATCAGATGTGTTTGCTGTTGTTGTACAACTGAGCAACACAGCCCCAATAGTCCATTGAGTGCATGAACAGAAGGGTTAAAGGCTGTAATTGGTATTTGGAAAACCATCATCAAGGAGATTATTAATGGACGGGAAATAAACTATTTGTCAGTCTGTGTTGACTGCCAAAAGCCATCAAAAGTTTACTCAAAGGATTTTGAAAGTACCCATTGTCTGTCGTTTTACTTTTTTAAATTCTAGAAACACATAGCATAATTAGATAAGACCTTTGAGTTATTGAGTATAATTAGCAAAAAAGGCAGAGATAATTTGTAATAGAGGCTATTTAATCCCTTTGGTGCTGGGGAATTTCCTGGACCTTCTACATAGTACTGGAGCTATAGATTTGCATAGGTCTATTAATTTTGAAAGTATTAAAAGATAAGTCAAATGTTGGTTGGAGCAAATGTCAGCTGCTTACTCACCTCTGGGGTCCTATCAGATAAGAAGATTGCCTGTGTGAGCTACTGGGTTTATGCTTAGTGCAGATGTTAATATATGCCTCTTGTTCTCAGTTTGGCTTCCCTCAGGTATTGCTTCAGACTTGAGAAAGAGGAAAACTCTCTTTTCAATTTCAGCAAACACCAGGGCTGTGTAAATAATCACCCATAGCGATAGAGCACTACAAACCACAGCAATACATTATACAGAAAAGCAGAATACCACCAGCTATAGAGGACTACAAATCTCAGCAATACATTATACAGTAATGCAAAATACCACCAGCTAAAGAGCACTACAAATCCCATAAATATATTATACAGCCTTGCGGAATAATACCATTAGCTATAGAGGACTACAAATCCCAGCAAAACATAGAGCAATGCAGAATAATAGTATATACATTTGCCACATACTCTGTGCTGCTGCTCTACTCTGGGGTTCTGGCCTAAAGTATTGGGCAGAGCTTGTCAGGAGGGGAGGGGAGGGTCTTAGTAAGGTTGAGATGTGCGGGTGGCAGAAGCCCTGTAAGCAGGCATTGCGTGGCTCCCCAGAAGGCTGCCGTAAGGTCCCCAGCCGGACCTAAGACACCTAAGTCAATTTGAAAAATGTAAGTGCTGGTATCGGTTTTTAGTATTGGAACAGAGGTCAGTTATAACGTAGAGTGCATTGGTCAATAATGTATAGCAGTGTGCGGAGCTCAGTAATGTAGCACAAAGTGCGGAGGAGAGCAATGTAACGCAAAGTGCGGATGACAGCAATGTAATGCAAAGTGTGGAGGACAGCAGTGTAACGCAAAGTGTGGAGGACAGCAATGTAACGCAGAGGACAGCAATGTAACGCAGAGTGTGGAGCACAGCAATGTAACGCAGAGTGCGGAGCACAGCAATGTAACGCAGACTGCGGATGACAGCAATGTAGTGCAGAGTGGTGATGACAGCAATGTAACGCAGAGTGCGGATGACAGCGGTGTAACGCAGAGTGCGGATGACAGCAATGTAACGCAAAGTGCGGATGACAACGGTGTAAGATAGAAAGGGACTTACAGTTTTGATGTACTAGATCATGTGCTCTGTCATGCCCTCTTCTTCCTCTCCGGGTGGTGGGGGGAACAGCGATATTTCTCCCATGTGAAGCCCCAAGCAGCCTTGATGCGTCTTCTCTGTCCCTACTCTGCTAAAATACATGAAAAGCCAATGGCAGTGCTGCACTCTCCCTCTTAGCCAATAGCAACTGGGGTGGGCGGAGGAAGATACAAGTGGTTGCCGAGTGCTGAGGAGCCCGTACAGCAGGGGTCTCAAACTCAATTTAGTCAGGAGCCACTGGACAAATTTTTTAGTCCTGTGGGGGCTGCTACTATATGTACGGTACCAGTGTTAATGTCTGTACATGTTACAAGCGGCAACTGTCACCCATTCAAATTAATGATCGGGTGACAGCTGCTGCATGTACAGGACTGCACATCGCATGTAATCATATGTGAAAGGATTACATGCAGTTAGGAATCTGTCACTATCCCTGGTTACACGATTGTGTATCCAGGGATAGTGATTGTTTTTGTAATTGCATGTAATCATATCGCATACAATTACATACGGTATGCAGGGGTGTACATGCAACGGCTGTCACCCGATCATAAAATAAATGTCAGTCAAAGTACCGCAGCGCTGAATACTGAAAAATGGCCTGGATGGGAAGGGAGTTTAACACCGCGGATGTCAACTGGTTAAAGCTGAAATGCAGGCAGATATAAAGGACACACATAAATACAGCTCTGTATCTATTAATACATTTTAGGAGGCAGCTTTTAAATACAAGCAGTGTACAGTAAGTACCGGAATTTGAGTGGTTATCAGCCTCTTGCAGTCTCTTCACAGTTGAGCTCAGACTGTGGGAAGGAGAAGCAACTCAAATAGCTAATCAGTTGTGCTGCCACCTAACTGGCTGATTGATTACTTTGGCTTTTTCATCATTGTTGCATCAGATCTAAAATCAGGCCCAGCACTTCTTGGATGCTTGAAATTAGTCAAGAAGATCCTAAAAATTGGGCCTCTTTAGGACTTGTGTCAACTTGACTGGGGACAATATAGGTTATTGGTGCTTTCCAGATCTACTCACGTTCTCCTGCATTGTTCATATAATAGAAACATGGAGGACTTATTCAGGGTATGCACTGTGAGATAATCACATGGTGGAAATTTCCCATAGAGGCAGCAACATAAAAAGGCACATGCTGCATGTGCATGCTTATACATTATGTAGCCATACCCTGCACAATGCCACTAAGGATACTTAGGAACTGTTTCTGAAGAAAAAAAAAGACACTCTTTACATTTCCTGAGATGCCCCAAGTAAATGTGATTATAGCACTTGTTTAAGTATAGAGTTGAGAAACAGTGGTGATTAGCAAATGCTGCTCTTTTGACCTCTTGGCGTCATACTGTATATCTATGTACTTCAGTGAAAGCATTCAGCAGCATTAGCTAAGCCTCTCACAGCTGATGGGCAGTGTGATGATAATACAGGCCTCCATGTGGGAACAATTAAACGTCAGCCGCGTGGTGTACACATTGCATACAAAGTGTTTATTGTGTAATGTCCAACTACCAATCAGAATATGGGAAACTTCATACAATGCTAAGAATCAGAGATTAAACTAGTACTAGTCTCTAACCTGTATTTAGTGCCTTCTTTTTCTTACACGAACTCCATGGTTCATGGTGGAGTAAAACTGAAACAAGGTTGAAATGTAACTTTTTTTCTATTTTTGCAAAACATACTGTCCATAGACAGTTTCATTGGATGCCCCTAGTGACTAGATGTACATGCCACTGACCCAGGATAAGAAAACTATTTAAATGTCTATGCAGCACAGCAGACGCAAAGCAAAAAATTTTCTTGCCAACAGGGAAAAAGGATAGGCTAATAGACATTAGGGGATGGTTTGATGTGCAGGCATGATCGGCCACCTTGCAGACTAGTATATCATCTGGCTGTTACATAAACATGTATGGTCGACTTGGTCAAGCATATATTTTTATTCTGTTTAGGCAGGAAGGGAAACATCTGGAAGGTATCTTCAGCGCTAGCTCATCATGGAAAAGAAATAGTGATCTTATGCTTATTCCCCTGAAATTTGTTGGCCAGGGGTGTCTAACAGCATCTGTTGCTATCCAACAAGATTGTCACCCAATGTGGCTTAACATGGCTGGATTGGGACTATCATATCATGTCTATGGGCTGAAAATTGTGAGGGTTGATTTGCTAAAGGCAAATAGGCAGTACACTTTGCAAGATAATTTACCCTTAGTGAATCTGGTTAAAAAAAATCACTTTGCAAAGAATACCCAATCACATGCAAGGAAGATAACAAAAGACAGTATCTTTGCTTGTGGGGGGACTATTTTTTGTGTGTGTGTGTGGGGGGGGGGGGGGGGGGGTTTTTACGTTGAC
>NW_017306457.1:42038-47162 GCF_000935625.1 Nanorana parkeri
ATGGCTTGCCAAGTGCAAGATGAATTATAAGACGACTATGAATGTGGAGAAGTAGTATAGAGAGGTATAAATAATTTGTTTGCTTTTGCTCCACAATTCTGCCAAGAACATTCCTAATAGATGGACTTTGAAATATGCTCATAAAATATATGGATTGGTCATTTTGCCCCAGTCAGATTAAAAGCTAGCAGAGCTAGTGTGCTCACATGAGGTGCACAAAATAAATTATTTTCATATCCAATACACAGTAGAACATCTGGCAGACAAGACCAAGTTTACCTGTATATGGCTATGTTTACATGGATTAAAGTGCTGGAACATCGAAAGCTCTACAGGCATTGTACATGTGACACAATATTATGCAGCATCACAGACCACCATGTTCCACTGTCTGCAGTGATAGATATGTCAACAGATCGTCTCTTTGGGAAAATCATTGGCTCATAATTAGCTTATTTTTATTTTTTTTGGCTGGTGAGCTATTATTCTTTCACTAATGGACCTGGCATTGCAAGACTGAGGTGCGGGGCAAGAGGGAAGAAAAAACTTTTTGGTGGTTAGATTGTTCTCTTTTGTCTGACCCACATTGCTCATCGAAGTCCTAACACTTAAAATGACTTTAACCACTGTGCTTTAAAATAACATCTCTAGTATTACACGCTGTCATTCAGTTGTTTGACCTTCACTGTCAGTGGCTAATTTAGATTCTTCAGGGTACCTTTAAAAGTTTAAAACAAACTTATCCCGAGTGAGAACCCTGCATGTGCTGACAAGAATTTTCATAAGTCACCAAGACAAGAGACTTATGTTGAGACAGTTTTTAAAACCCCTCTGTCCATATCTTATCAACTACAAGATCACAAGTTGTTGTAGAATCGGTGACAATATATTTGGTATTTTAACTGGTTAATACCTGTTGTTGTGCATTTTTGTCACATACCCTGCGAGTTTATGGTATTTTGTAATGTATTATGAATGTGTGACAGAGGCTTGTTAACATGGTGGTCATTTAAAAACCCTCACAATGTGTCCGTTGTAGTCTGTGTATTACAAGTTTCGGCTTGTTTAATAGTTGCCAGATGTATGCACTGTTATCATGGTCTGTGAAGGACATACTGGGGGGATTTTCAAACAGAGATGGAGCAAGCACTAACTGCATTTCTCTATGTTGATGCCTTTGCACGCAGTTGTCCAGGTTGCTAGTCTTGATGGGATTTGTACTATAGCAGTTGTCTAGTTATGACAGTCTAATGCATTATGAAAGAATACAAACACAAATAAATCACTAAGGTGTGCAACTTTTTATCTAAAAACATTGTTTACTGCAGGGATGTGAAACAAAAGTACTTACATATCGGGGCAATACTTGAATTTGATAATGATGACAATGTTTCTGCTGTTTTTATTGTTGTTACAATTTGCATTAGTAAAGCTAACTATACATTTGCAGATCTTTTGTCTTCCAAATTTTTATCCTCAAGATAAATGCCAAAGTTGCAAACTGAGAAATTCTTTTTGCAAAGGCTTTAATTTTAATAGACTGTTCAACCCCCCAGGACTGCCATCAAATTTCTGTTTCCATAAAACTTAGATGGCTGAGCCCTGATCCCCCTTTCCCTTTTACTCCTACCCCTTCTCCAAGTTTTTTCCTATACTTGCTCTTTGGATTCCTTGCTGTTAATGATTTTAGAGAAGGTAGATAATGCTGCCTCCACCCTTCTGACTGTGCTAGACTCAGACATAGACATCTCTCAGCATCTTTACATTATTTAAAGGGTATCTAAACCCTACCTCTTATTTGGTCCCTTTAGTCTGTTAAATATACAACTAAATGTGTTTTCTATTCAATACGTGCAAAAAATAACCATTGATTCTTCCAGAATTGTTGTCAGCTGATAATTTACTGTGCTCTTTGCCTCTGCTTTCTGTTTCCTGTTATATTGTTCCCAGCTATCTGTAAGAACTATATACTAGACCCTCACTAGGTACATCATTGCCATGTTTTCCTAATTCCATGGCTGCATGATTGCGTTCTAGGTATGGTTGCTAAGAAAAAGATTTCTGTCTCAGCTAGCTGTAGGAGGGCTGTAAGAGAACATGTGTTAATGGTGTCTTAAGCCTCTTTATAAAAAAGACCTTACTCAAGCCAAATAAAGAAGTAGCCCTTGTACTGCCATGATCACCTCCCATTTCAAAACACATATACTTATTTCTTCGTTAATCTCTAAAGTATTTTTAACAATCTATGCTGTAAGTTTCTAGTTATTCTACAAGTTGCCTAATATGTCAATAGTCATGTCAAAATATTTTAATCTTTTAAGGGAAAAGTTTTTAAGATGTTCACTCTTCATCAGCTTGTACATTAGTCTTCTGGATGAAGATATACCCGCTGCCGCCCTCTGCGCTCTGCCGCCCCGAGGCCGGGCCTCGGTGGCCTTGTGGGAAATCCGGGCCTGACCCTTGCATGTCTTTGGCCACCTTTAGAGATTAAATAATTGAAAAACCAGAGTTAATGCTTTTAGAAGGAATAGAATTAGGTTTCGTATTAGGCTACCTGTAGTGTGGAAAAAATAGGGCACTTCAGTTAGCTGAATGAAAAACAGGATCATTCCTAAGCTCAAAAAGTCTAGCTTTTCAATTATTTGGGGCATGGCTATTTTCTATGTGGGGTGGTTTACTAGATATATTTTTGCACCTTTAAATAGGATCTAAAATTACTATTGATGACTATCTGCCAATTTTAACAAAAGTTCAGCTGATCAACTCTTTTTTTCCAGTTTAGTTCTAGAGATTCTGCTACACTACTCTACTACAGCTTACTATATCTTTCCACATACATTTTGGTTGTTCTCCCATATACAGAAGTGAAGAAACCCTATTTGTGTCGGCATATTTTTTGAACCAGATTGTTTTAATAAATTAAGTGACTAGTTGATATAAAGTTTAAGTTGTTCACACAGGACTAGCAATATGATTGGAATTCTATTTGGTGTATGACACTGCAAGCGCCCCTCTCCACGAAACCTGAGGGGACTAATTCATTAAACAATTAGTTTTACTACTGTGCTGATTTAGAAATAATTTAGGTTATTCATCAAATATGCAAACCATTGGCAAATGAAGGCCATGTGATTTACCACCAGGAATATTTCCTCTGAAATCTAGGAAAGGGAACGGCTTGATGAATGGGGTGTTATTCCTTCAGTCAAATCCTAGACGTTGATAAATGGCATAGCGCCCCTGCAATCATGGGATTTATGCCATTTTCATTTAAAGATAATGCCCGCTTTTGAGACAGGTTCTTTTAAAGAAAACTTGCAGTACAAATTCAGATTAAAATAAACTTGATGAATAAGACCGAGTGATGAATGAAAGGGGAAAATCTATAACCCTAAACCTATTAAGGGCACATAAAACCCTAAACATAAAGGCGCACTAGAACTTTATGAATTAAATGGCTTGAGTAGCAAAAAAGAGAAAATAAATAAAACCAAATAATTTACCCCATTACTGTAAAATAATAAGTATATTAGAAGTCACCTTGCAATTACGTGACCTGTTTTAACAACAGTTTCATTCATAGAAATAAAATTGTTTGGCAAAACCACTGTAGGCTTCTTGAAGGATAAGAGTGCCTGTAGACATTATTTAACCGTGTCCTGGTCCGTTTTTAGTCCAAGTGACCCAATCCAATTTCCTTAAATAGACTACTAAGTGTGAAGGTCTGCATGCTCTAATCACATAATATAATGAATCCCTGAGGTGTAAGAAGAGAAAACCTGCACCTCTGCATCCCTGTAGGTGTGCAATGCCTTGGCTAGTATATTACCACTGATGAAAGACTCTGTTGAGCAAACCAAAGGTCAGTACTGGGAGTGCCTGACATTTTACTACACATTCTGTGCAGACTTCTGGCTAAAGCAGTAAGCTCAATAATTTATGCAGGAAATAAGAATTCTGGGGTGTTGTATACTCATTTAGTGTACGGAGGCTCTTAATATTGGTGTGGATGCAAGGAAGCAACATTTGACGGTTATGCCAGCTTAGTTGATGATAGAGTGAACTGGAGAGTTAATTTCTAATAACAGTAAATTATATATGTGTATGCTTATGCAGCAATTACATATGTTATATACCTGTTGCAAATATTTTATATTTTATTACTCCGCAAGATTATCACTTATCAGATAAGACATATGTTCTCTATTAAGGACACAGACTGTAGAAGCTCTGATCAAAAAAGCAAGTGACTAGTCACCAGCATTGCGAATAGGCTCAGTGCAGCTGATCTTTTTCCCATTACTGACTGACCATGCCTTGTCCAACATTAGATATTTGTGTGGAGGCAGCTATCTTGGTAGAGTAGCAGGGCTTTTCTTTCCAATGGCAGAGTCCACCCCCCTCCTGATTTCCTTTGGTCTTTTTACTGATGGAGAGATTAAAGGAGAACTATGAGGCGAGTGAAAATCACTAAGCCTCATAGTTCTAGCCGACCTGTGACAATGAAACTGTCACAGGTCATCTCAATAGATCAGGAAGTGAGTGAACACATATCGTTGCTCGCTCACTTCTCGATCCTGTCCCTGCAGAGAGCCATGACTGTCACTCACGGCTCCCTACAGGCATTCCCCCCCTCCCCTGTCCGATCCTCCATCGCTGACTGGCAAAACAGACGGGGGAGGGGGCGGGGGCGGGTACAGCTGGCTCTGCCTCTAGATAGGCAGAGCCAGCTGTCACTCATGCAGTTGGGTGGATCCAGACAGTAATGTCGGGTCCCGGCTGCGGCGTCTCAGTAAACTGGGCTTTGGGTGATGGGGGACGCTATTTTGTGTCCTCCCGTTATCCTTAAGAGAACTATGGGGAAAAGCACTGACCCCATAGTTCTCCTTTAAGAAATAAAAGAAGAGATGTCTGTCTGCAGGTCCACAGGTGCATCTTTATCTTCAGCAAGGAGAACAGTGAGCAATATAGTAGTGATATCACCAAATCACGCTCCAAATCTCATGAGACTCTCAGTCAGAGGTAGCAGCGCCTTAGATCTGTTACTGCAGATATATAGGCATAAGGCTCAAGGCACAGGAATTGCTCTGCTGTTTTTTCAGTAGGGATGCAAGGCAAAAGGTC
>NW_017306457.1:47293-68895 GCF_000935625.1 Nanorana parkeri
GGTGATTAAAAAATACCATGGCCCACTTGTATGATAACCAGTTGATTGTAATATTTTGGGGGGTGTAGCGGGACAATGAGGGTATGCTAGGACTTGTAGTTCAATTATGATATGTCCCAGCATGCTCTCATTTTACCTGTACACCCGCACATATAACAGGGGGGGGGGGCGCAAAATTTTGTTCTGCCCCGGGCGCCTGTTACTCTGGTTACGCCACTGCTGCTTAGGCGCAGTTAACAGATGTTAGGCACAGTTTCTAGATAACATTTTTAGTTAGTGTCCACTTTATTAATAAACTAACATATATAGGCAAAATAAAATAAAAACATAGGACTTCAAGAACATTTCCAAATGCTTAATGTAGTTTTAGTTGCTACTAGCACTTGACAAATGAGAATAAAAAGAACAGGTTTCTCATTATTTTTGCCTATTGTAGGTACCAAAGTCCTGTATGCAACAGTGAAATTGTCAATGTTTTTGCATCCAACTGTGGAAAATCTTTCTGAGCATGTTTGCATGTAGTATATATGTGCCAGCTTGGACTTCCCTTACCTGCTAATTCTTATAATGATTTTTTTCAATGTCTAGTAATGTTTCTTTCAGGTGATTAAAGATGGTTATGACTTTTATTATAGCAAATTGTAAATTGCCAATGCAATCATTTAAAAAAATAAATTCCTTAGTAAGTGTAAAATGGAATTACTTGTGTTTTCCAATAATTATTTTATCAAGCAAAAATACATGTCCATACAAGGGACACCGTGTTGGTTAAGGTGCCACTGTGCCCTCACATGTAAACAAAAAAAAACCATAGGTTGCTAGACATGCTTATGGTGTTTTTCTGCTGTTAATGATCTTGTTAGAAATCTCTTCTTAAACACAGTCTGACCTATTTCCTCTTCCATGAGTTTGTCATTAATTTCCACCATCTCCATTATCAGAGTAGTCGGCTGTTATCTAACAATTCACTGATCCCTTATCTGCTTCCTGAAAAATCAAAACCAATCTGTGAAGCTCTTCACCAAGCTTTGTAGCGCAATAAAGAACATTGACAATTTAGCAGTGACCTTAACATGTTATGGATGAAACTGAGCCTCATGTGCAATGTCTCCATGTACTCATTTGGCTGCTTCTTCAGCTGCCTTTAAGATTACTATCACACGAATCTATGGATGTTGGTGAACACCTGGCCAAACACTACTAGGGGAATAGATTATTGAAGGAGCTGAATATTTTTGAAAGACCACTACCAGTTTCCCCAAGATAGGTCCAGTAATGGGGATATTTGCAAGCTATGGCCAGTTGTTGGAAAGTACATACCCTGGTAAAACATATTCTGTCTTTGACCAGCTTTATGGATATTTTGTAGCATCATATGGGCAGAATTACTGTATATGTTTTAGAGTTCTCTGACAATGATGCTGCTGCTCTTGGTACAAAGAAAGGTGAAAACCTAAAAGAGAACTATGGGGTAACCTTTTTTACCCATAGTTCTCTTTAGAGTCACAGTGGTAGATATACTAACGGCCCAAAACTCAGTATATAGCGGGTTGTCGCCTGCTATATGCTGAGAGTGCCGCAGCCGGGAGACAGATCCCGACAATACTGTCCAGATCCACCCCGTTGGATGTTTGAAAGTGGGCTCTGCCTATCTAGAGGCAGAGCCAGCTGTGCCTGCCCCCTCCCCCATCTGTTCCTCCATTCAGCGCTGGAGGATCAGGGGGGGGGGGGCATGCGGTGAGTGGTGACTGACAGTCACTGCTCTATGCAGGGAGATGATCTGGAAGTGAGAGAGTGGCGGTGTGTGTTCGCTGATTTCCCAATCAATAGAGCCGACCTGTGACAGTTTCAGTGTCACGCGTCGGCTCTAATTATGGGGATGAGTGTAATTCACTAACCTATTAATTCTCCTTTAAATAATGCAGAGCAACAGGAAGTCGTAAGTATGGGTGAAGCGTAGTAACCTATAACAACCAGGTGAGTTTACTTTATTTGTTCCCATAGGTTATTGCACTTTACACTAACTTTATATATTTGCACATTATTCTTCATTGCACTTTTTAATTTTAAATATCATCTATGTTAGGTACACTGTTTGATATAGGGCTTGTTAGCCATTTTATTGCTGTCTAATGTTCTCCTCTTGGTGAGTAATCAAAGACATAAACATCAGATGGTCATGCAGGTTGGTTTCTATTAAAGATGTGCAGAATTCGCCTTTACAGATGTTTCTAAGTGGATAAAGGAAGGAAGGAAATTATTCATTAGTAGATTCAAAGAAGCTTCAAGCACTAAGTGGAAATTTGGGCTATGGAAACAGTTATCTAATTTGCTTTAAAGGCAATCCTTTTTCGTTGCCACAAGTGGAAGGATTGTTTTACATTTGTCCAATTGATAACGTCTTTGATATGTGTATGCAAGTACATTGTTGGTAATAAATAGTTAAGCTAAGTATTTAATTTAGGAACAAAGAAAAGTTAATTAGAATCCCTTCCCCCATCATCTTATGTGTATCTTCTGTGCACAGAATGAAAGAAAGCACACTCTATTCAATCTTCCTTTTTAGTTTCAAGTCAGAGCTCTGACATCCCACAAGACAATGCAGATGCCCTGGCTTGGAGCCCAGAGTGCACATCGACGTTACAGTTATGATTTTTTACTATATAAAGGTAATCATGGACGCCATTTGATAACTACCTCTAGGAGTGTTAAGTATACTGTATATAACATATGAATAAAAGAGACTAGGCATTCTTTTAAAATTGTAGGCCTCATTCACACTGGCACTCCTGTGTTTCGCTTTTCTAAATGTAGAAGAAGTAATTTAGGAATTATAAACAAATTTTAGGCTTCCCAGGTCTCTTTGTTTTCCTGTTTAGATGTTTTTGCTTTAAAGTGCATGTAGGTGCGCTTAGATACACCAGACGTTATTTTTTCCTAAACATGCATGCAATTGCATTGTGTAAATTAACCCACATAAGGAATCATTAGCTACATACATATATGTACTTAAAAAAGCTTTCTAAATGCTTATAAATTGATTGAATGTGTTCAATTGCCTGTGTGGATGAGGCCTAAATGTTATTTAGACTTCTCAAACAACTACTCGTGCATTTAGAAAAGCTAAACGCTGGACTGCCAATGTGAATGAGGTCTTAAAGCAGACCGTCACCGGTTAAAATAAGGTTTTTGCTCCTGGTGTCTCACCCCGCCCTCCATTTCACAATTACCGAAAGTTTTCTCATTTAAAAAAAAAGTTTATTTCCTTTTTTTGTGCGGTAGCCCAGCACTTCTTCCTTCCTCACCTAGGCAAGATCCCAAGATTCAGTTCTACTTTGGGGCGCATTCACACTGTGGGATTCTGTGCATGTGCACATGTTGCAGTTCTCTACAAGGCTTCAGATACCAGGCACGTGCACAGATGTGCAAGAGGTGTTTCACAGATTCCAAAGACTTGGCAGCATTGTGCTGCTTGTAAATGCAGCATATTCTGCTTTTGCCCAGAACACAACAATGCAATTTAATTTTACTTTTTATTATGTTTGGCCCACATTGAGCTACAGTGCCCAACTCAGCCCACTGCACAAGGAATGAATGAGCCCTTAAGGTGATTTTCCCTTACTTTATGTGTGGCAATTGGGACAAGAAATGAGAGACATTCTCTGCAATTGGAAGAGAGTATAATAAAGGCATGTTTCTAGAATAGTGTAAAAGACTTAGAACCTTTGTCAGGATTCTGTTGTGTCCCCCTTTAAAGGGATTTTCCCTGATTTACTCTGTGATCAGTGAAAGAAGAAGTGCGTGTGTATCTACCCAACAGGGATGCAAACAGCATTATAAAAGTCTTCAGCACAGTATCTAAAACTAAAAAATGTATGTCTGTAATGCCACTTTAAAGCAGGACACGCACAGACAACACAACAAATGATCTTGATTGCCTGGTTTTGGAGGTGAGCTATTTTGCATATTAGCCATCAAAATGATGAAATTGTTTTATGTTTAAAGGTCTAAATTTATTCCAATACATTGATAGAAACCTCATTCAGAGTCCATCTTAAGTTCTAAATTGTTTGCTTTATTTGCGTTGTTTGGTGTCTCTTAAATTACCTACGGACAAAACAGAACCTTTACATTCTCACTGTTTACCAGATTTGGGAACTTTGTATGCGAACTCTGCCTGATGCTTCATGCCTGAGCCTGCTTGAGAAAATGTTCGATCGCCTGGGATTGTTTTCTCTTGAGACAGCCACCACTCACAACACTCTCCCTCCCTTCTCCATCCAGGTCCAATCGCCCTTTGTGAACTTGCACGTTTATATCATATATTACATTCACAGCCAAACGCCACCTAATTTTTGTAGGCACCTTTAGGCTGTTTTATTTCTGTTGTTTGATGACATCCACGGTTATACTTCTGAATGTACTGAGTTAGTAAAATTTGTGTGGTACCAACTATTTCTTCTACATACATTCTCCTGGCGCCGAAAGAGTTAAATAGCAGAAAATGAGGCCTGCAGTCTTTCCTGCCAACACTTGCAGTGGCCTTAGGCAGGGAGTGAGAGAAAGAGGGAGAGCGTCCCAGGTGGCAGACATACAAACCATGTTATTAAGCAGAGATCACAAAACCTTGATCTTCAAAAAAGAAGGAGCCTAATTAGTCCCCAACTTGAGAAGAAGTGGCATTCCACATGAAGGGTGCGAGATTCCTGAAGAATTCATTACCTAGTCTTTACTATCAACAGCGTGCTTGCTTTTCTGTTCAGAGTATGTTAGTTGGGGGTGTTGTGGTGAAGATGTGTCTTGATGAAAACCTTTCTTCATTTCTGGACATTGTAAGCTCAGTTTAATCATTTCAAATCATACTTGCAAAGCCTACCTAGAAGCTAATAATTGTTATGTACTACTAATTTGTTTGTATCAAGCAGCCCATACATTTATCAACGACTGGACAAACCTAAACAAACATCCATGCCGGTATCCTGTGAGTCTGAATGTTTGTGTGACCTGCAGGCGTTCCCATCCTCGCTCTTCTGTTAGGGGATCTAACAATTTACTGCACACCCTTATCTCTGGTGAAGGTGGCCCAGACCAGTCTACAGTAGTTTACACTGCTTTCTAGACATTCTGATCATCTTCTGGTTCTGTTGATATAGCTGATGTCTGGAGCTGATCTTTGTGCCCTATTCAAACTGACCATAGACACAAGGTCGACTCCTCCTCATCAGACAGTCGACTGACATCAATCAATGGGCAAAGTGATCAGTTGGATAGATTAGAAAGTCTTCTCTGATCACAATTGTTTCCCTGGAGAGAGGGGTTAGTGCTTCAGTTTATTGGGGTGCACTCCAGTCTCTCTTTCTCTTCTATGGGCAAAAACATGCATGTTTATCCAGTAAAACTCTCCTGTTGGCCAGGTATGATTTTTCCCAGCCACCTTAGCACAAGCTTCTTATGAGGTCATACAAAGTCAAGTCACCCTGTAGCCTTATAATATGTACTTTTTATATGGTATTTTCATTGATAACCCCTTGAGATATCAATTTAGAAATAGACTCCATTCACTTTCAGTGGTCCAGGCCCAAAATTGCTAATGTGTTTGTGACACCTTGTATACCTGCAGTGCTATCATCAATTTTCAGAATAGTTCACACTGACAGTGTGAAGTGTTTGTTTTCTATTACCTATTGCTGCAATCAAGTCATTGCAAGAAATTAACTAATTGCAGTGTACTGTTGGGTGTAATAGGCATTTGAGTTGCATATAATTTTCCTCACCATTATCTCCTTGATGCTAGGCATATAAATCAATGGCTTAATTGTAGGTTGCTACCAAAAAAACTCTACAATTATGGTCAATTCAGTGATATGGTTCTAATAGGCATAGCAATCCAATATATGACTACCCATTGCTGACTTCTTCATCTGAAAATTTTAGTGGCCTGGCTGTGCTGATCAGCTCCTACATTTTCTGGTTTTGGAGTTGTTGAGGTAAGGGTATAATAGAAACAGGGATTGCAGCTGTGTCTGAGACATAAGAGAGCCCTATGCCCTTTACTGGCCCTTAGCATTCTTGCATTCTGGGGTAAGGAAGGGGAACAATAAAGTGTGCACAAGGGATACATCAACCATATATATGCCATTGGCTGTATACTATCCCTTAGTCAGTGACTAAGGGATGATTCTCCCTGACATACTAGATAGCGCCGAATAGCATCTAACAACAAAGAACTCCCCATCCCTCTCATGAACATTACATAGAAAGGGAGAACTAAGTAGCATTTTTTAGTTCGGAGTACACCACACTTCACAGTCCCAAGTCTGTAATGATCATAATGCTCATAAATAAAAACACCCATTGGTCAGCATGGTCACATAAATACATGTATCTGTTTTATGACATCTGTAGTTTAAAAATGACATGTCATGGTATAAATATGGAGGCTGCCATTGACGAAATGTTTTTGAACATTCATCTTCTGTCACTGGTACTCGACATAGTGAATTAGGACCGGGAACATGATATAAGCATGCCAAATCCAGATTGTTGACTAACCAAAGGAAGGACGACATTGGCCTTCAAATTTGTTCCTTTTGAAAAAAGTCAGCAATAGCAGTTTCCATAGTTCTGTCCAGACATGGTCTGTTTATTTGATGCTTTGGCTCATATGTGTCATGTGTCAAAAGCAACACCTGCAGAAACATTTGCCGGCCCTTGTTCATATTGTTAAAGGGCTTGGCTGACATGGCTGCAGCACATGTGTTTTTTTCATATAAAACAGAATCATGGGTGGCCACTTGCACAGACAGTTAACAAAATATTGAGATTTATCATGCTGACACTTGGCACCCTCTAGTTAACCTATACTCAACTTGTTAGTTACTGGATTGAAATACCGAAGGAATTCTTGAAGCTGTCGAAACACCTCTGGCTATTGGGCCCTACACAACCAATGTATATGTGAACACACACATTTGAACTTGTCATAAATCCTTAAACCGAAGTATCCCCTGCACACCATACAGCAATAGAGACTGTAGAGAGTGATGGTGCTCATAGTGATGTCCACAGATGGTGCTGTGCAAATCCAAGACTTGAGCAATGAAGATCACAAACACACCGGGAGTGAGATAAATCAAAGTGTTCTTTATATTCAAAGAAGCATGTCACAAGTGTTTAAGAAGCCAACGTTTCAGAACCACACAGGGTCCCCTCAGCAGAGCAACCATAGTGACAACATAATGAACAGAAAGTACTCCTATATATACCACAACCACTTACATACTGCAAAATATGAATATAAAGAACACTTTGATTTATCTCACTCCCTATGTGTTAGTGATCTTCATTGCTCAAGCCTTTGTCATAAATCCTGACATCAACTCCCATTACGAAATGTCAATATGTGGGGAGCAGAGGATCAAGCAATGACATGCGGGGCCGGATTTACTGTCTCTGCTGCTCCAAGGCCAGGTTCCTCAATGCGCCCCCCCACCCGCCAGGATTACATGTACAAAACAAGCGGCGGCTTCCCCGCTGTACATTTAGCTCTGCTTACCCAAAGCAGGGCTAAATGTAAAAAACAACTACCCGCCCGGCGCCCGGAACTTCATGTACCGGGCATAGGGAGATAGGAATTCCACACCCCTGCAGGCCCCTCTACTCCCTGCTGCCCCAAGTCCAGGCCTTGGTTGGTCTTGTGGGAAATCCGGCCCTGATGACATGTCAGATTCATTAGATACCACCTGGGACAGGTCACATATGTTTTTATTTAATGAGTAGGGATTTTAATAGAAGTCTTCATTATGTTAAATTCCATAAATGCTACTTGCCTGGCTACCATGCTGATCTGATTCCATTTTTTAGTTACCTGAAACAAATGTGCAGATCAGAAGTTCACTTCACTCTGACTTTCTAATCTATGGGTTTGTTCTGGGCCAAACAGTGGCAAAGTGTTTAAAGCAGAGAATGCCAGGCAGCTAGCATCTTCAGAAGAAGTCAGCAATGATAGTCTACATCTTTCAGTACATATTTCTGCATAAAAGACATTATCTGCTTTATGGTATGCAGCAACACGAGAGACTGAAAACTGGTACCATAAAAGTTGTTGTAATGTAAACCATATCAACCAATCAGCCATCTTGTCTAATTTCACCAGTAAATAAAATATAAAACCTGATTGGTTGCTACGAGCAGCAGTTTAGCTTTTGCTTATAAACACTTTCATTTTTGTTTGGCTGAATACGGGTTTAATATAAACAAATGATGGTAAAAGTTTGTAACAAATGAGTAGTTAAGGTTCGTGTGAGTGCCAAACAACATTTTTAATATGGCAACCTGGCCTTGTACCAGAGACTATGTAAGTATTCTCTCAATGTGAATGTAATATCACTGTTTTCCTTGACACATCGAGAGGATAAAATGTCAATGACTTGTGGATTGTGATCCAGTTTTACTTTTTTCTTGATCAGTTTAATTGATAAGTAAAACTTCCCAGTCCAGTTTCAATAACACGGTATTAGCAGTTTTCTTCCTGTAATAAATACTCCTGTATGGAAAGGATGAACATTAAAACTTGGGAAAAAAAGAACTAAATAAGAAACAAAAATATCTAATTGCTTAAATAAAAGGAAAACTGTGCAGCAAATGTAATGCAATATTAACCACAGCCTTCAAAACAGTTACAGAAAATAGATAAATGTCCATCCACTCTGTACAAAATTCCCATGAGGTATGACATCAAGGTAACTGTCCTACAACACATATTTATCAAGGGAGTAGACTTCTGGTAGAAACAAAGGGGATATGAACTAAATACTCTGTCTTGCTAATGTGAACGTATACACACTGGCTCACACTCTTGCCGCCCAGTGATTACTCCGGTAGTGGTTGTGCCAGTCATTAAAATCCTCTGAATTCAGGCCCAGCGCTACCGCAAGGCAAGTCAGGCGGCCGCCTTACGGCGCTGCAGGGTGAGGGCGGAAAAAACAGGGATCCCGACACGCGCGGCACCTCAGGCAGTCGCCGGCCAGCTAAATTAGGACCCCACGTGGAGCTCCTCCCACCGGACCAGCGCTGACTCGCCGCTGCTCTCCCACACCGACGGTAAGTGAAAAAAAAAACATAGCGCAAACATCGGGGCATTCACTCCAGTGTTCAAGGCTTCCATATTTATATATCCTTTGTAAATCCCTATAAAGTCCATCTTGCTGGCAAACTCCTTGAGAGTGCTACGCTGGAATGGTATATACTATAGCTCCTTCTTCTTATGTAACTACTGTGACTCCCCCAATAATGCAGGGTGGGGTTCTGGATGGAGTGTATGGGGCACCTAGACTGTAGCCCTTCCTAAAATAGTGAGTGGGTGGGTTCCATGGCCACCACTTCACTTCAGCTGTTGCACGTGGCTCGGAAGCCACAGCTGCCCGATTAAAAGGTAACATTCCTAGCATGCAAGAGAGGTTTGTTCACTTCTGGAGATACAGCTCTAACCTATTACCCTTTAGTATTGGTCCGTGTTACCCAATCCTTAAACCAAGAGCGTACATCAAACAAAAAAAGGGGAAGATTCGGGCCGCCTACTGCTTGTAGGCTGTCCAAGGGTTAAATCAGATATCGGGACGGACCATCATTATTAATTTATAAAAAGAAAAATTATTATTTATTTAGTATAACAAAGTAGATCACAAACATAGGCCAATCTTTCTTCATTGACCAATAAAAACAAAAATGAAGCAGTGTGAACTGATCATTATTTCTTTTGCCTTAGCTGGAGCTGTTTAAACTCAAGTGTTCTATATCACCTCCGTCGGATTTTCCTATATGTCAATCTTCTCCTTTTGGTTTCCAAGTGTATTTAGTATCTTAAATGTCTTCCCCCTATGGGTACCCTTTTGGGTTTACTCCTTATGGTTTGGATGTTTAATCATTCTTGTTCGGTACCGGTGGTAAGATTAACCACTACCTTGCCTTGATCAGTGTCTCTCCCCTGGTGGCACCGATCACCTATGATTAGTTAGAGGCTTTCATAGGTCCCCTAATGGTATTCGGAGGTAAGCTATTCCTTTGTATGGACACAGCTGAGACTGTTACCGCTACTTAACAGTTAATAGTCAAAATGGTTTTGCGGCATATAGTATACTGTGAGTATGCTTTTTAACTTTCTATGCTATTTAACCCTTGGACAGCCTACAAGCAGTAGGCGGCCCGAACATTCCTAGCATGCCTAGGGACTGTTAATGGAGTCAGCAGTGGAAAGTCCACCAAAACTGAATACCTAGGATGTCAAAAATATTTGGTAATGTTGGCCATGAGGCTGGAGGTTTTGTGTTGTATTTTATGTACCCCATGAGTGAAGCCTTTGTTACTGTTTTTGAAGAATAAACTTCATGGGAAACCAAATTACATTTTTATGTGGACATACCTCCTATATTTCTGTCCTCAATGTGTGCTGAAAACATGTGCTTGAACTGTTATGCTGAGCTCCTTGCCTCTTTCCCTTGCCACTTAATACCAGTCTCTCACACCAGGTAACCCCCCAAGTGGAAAAAAGGTTCTGCGTGTAGTAAAAACAAACAGGTCAAGCCAAAAGGATGCACTTCTTGATTAAATGTATTGGTACTCACAAGATAAAGTAGAAAATGAGCTTCTCCTAACCAACCACCAACCAGGCATTGGCCTTTGTGAGTTTTTCAGGAGGGAGCACTCTGAGTGTTTAATCTTTTAAAGAAGTACTCCAGGATTTTTTTAATTAACCCTTGCACTTAACCCCTGTACTACAAGGGTTAAGTGCTTGTTTGTGTCTAGGTTAATAAAATAAGTTATACTCACCCGAAGCTCAGAGCCAGCTTCTTTCTAGACTGTTCCTTCCAGTGTCTCTCCCCCTCCTCTGCAGAGGTCTAAGGTCCTGTAAATCATCAACGTATATATACTGTGTATAGACGTGAGGCCACAGAGGAAGATTCCAATGCTGCTGCGAAGGAGACAAACTGGAGGGAGCGGTGGGACAACTGGCCGGCTTGGAGCTTCGGGCGAGTATATCTTTGTTGTTTTTGTCCCTAGACCCAATCGAGCACTTAACCCTTGCAGTGTGGGGGTAGCCCCACTGCAAGGGTCAATAAAAGATTTCCTAGAGTTCTTCTTTAAAGAAATTAAGCAGCTGACCTTGTCTTCTGCACCTACCATGTGATGTGTAACTGCGGTTACTCCTCCCACCATGCTGTGTTGTTTAATGCGAGTCGAGAACAGTGATCAGCAGTCAAGGTGTCTGAAAAATTAAAAACTTTGAGGGTAGATTAATAAGCTAAACTTTAGGTAGGTAGATATTGAATACACTAATTTAGCATTAATAAAGTGGACCTTGCACTAGAAAATCAAGGCCTGCTTATTTGTTTAATCCCCCATGTCAAAACTCTTTAGTGAAATATAAAAAAGCATATGGGAGGAAAAGTTCATATACTTACCTTATCTCGGCTTCCGCCCACAGCGCCAAGAAGGGGTGACATCATCCTCCTTCCGACATGAATGCTGAGTCCCTTAATTTTCTGTGAGAAGACACTTGCGCTGGTGGGTCTTCTCACGAGATTTCAGGCACTCAGCATTGTCTGAGACCTTGTCAGAAGCATAGTAACATCAACACCTGCAGCATGGAAGCCAGGGTAAGGGGAAAAAAAAAGCAGACCTTGTTTGGTTTTGCAACGTTCCCTTTAAATGTATTTTTCAAATGCATGTAGTGTAAGTATTTGGCCTGGTATCAGCCGCTTGCATTCTCTATACAGCAGTGACAAAACTGTCAGAGGAAGGAACTGCACACAGAACTAGCCAATTCATGTGCAGACAGGGAGCATAATGATAGAAGGAGAAAGCAGAGTAAAGGAACAATGAGCTCATCACTGTGCTTCTTCTCCTTTGCTGTCCAAGCATAGGCTGGGGGCAGATCCATGCCAGCCTGGGCTCAGAGGAATTGAGTTAAATGTCACATTTCACCCAGCTGCCTGGTATACCAGAACCAAGAGCCACAATATTATTTTGCCTGCAGCACTGCTGGATGAGCACTGTTTTTTCTATTACTATTAGGCTGCATTCACACCAAGCATTATCGTAGTCAGGTGATTTAGAGGATTTTTTGCACATTGGAAAGCAAATTTTTGAAGTGTTTTTTCAAATGCACTTGTTGTAGTACAGGAACAGAATCCAGGGTTTTCGGTCCCATAGATTTTTAAAGGGGAACGCCTGAAAAACACATTTTTCAGGCACTCCCGGTAAAGTCTATAGGGCAAAATACACAATTCTGCCTACAAGCAACAGAGAGGAAAGCATCTTTTATTCTAAATAAGCAATTGACATTGCAGCCCTTTGATAGCGTTAGCTGGTTTCTTTCAACTGGTAAATACCAACAGAAAAATATTTACCCACCCCCTGTGTGGGGTTCATCAGTGTACGATTGCAACGACTGCTAATCTGAACATGCTGGTTGCTGTAAAGATCAGCTGATATGTTCACAATCTTAATTGCAAAATATGTGCCTGACCTTTTACCTGAGAGAACGCTTCTACTACAGTAGAGGTCATTTCTTACCGTGGACTTCTTATCAATAGGAACGTTGAAGGGTACGTTAGCCAGCATGACCATACATTTGAGCAAGCATGTCCAGCCAGTGACCCACAGGTCACCTGAATTCATTCTCAGCTCCATCATCCCTGACCCCTGTTGGATGACATAGATTCTCAAATAGTATTTGGCCTCTAGACATGTAGATATAGGTGGCCTTGTTCATAGAATTACTTGTACAGTGCTGACAAAGAACAGCAATTTTAGTGAGCGTCGTACAAACAATATAATTTGCTTTAAGTGAGCAAGTTAACAAGGTTATGGGTTACATATCATACCAAATTCCCTAGGTCAACAATACATGCTGTAAGCCGTGCAGAAAGGTCACACTATTTGTTGTCTCCAGTCTCAGCATTCTCTTTGCACTCCTAATCTGCAAAACCTAAATGGCTCTAACCCATTCTACCCCACACAGGGAAATCCATTTTAAGTGGAGCAGATCTTTAGGTCACTGTAAAACATGGAAATGTTTTATGAGCTGACCAGTGCAGTAGAAGGTTTGGCTAATAAACCTGAGTGTCAGGCAACCGGATACAGATTTGGTTATATTTGGGATAGGCACTCAGGGCCAAAGTCGAACTGTGCAGAAAATAACAGACTTGATAATATTATGAGAAACAAGAATATTTCAGAGGTGCTGGGAGGACACTTTTGCTGTTCTTTATGATTAGCCCACCATTGATGTGAGCCTGAACACACCTTTCTAGCTTATGGTTAGGAAGCTTAATGACCCTGGGTCTCCACTTGAAGCAACTCAGATATTGGACAAGAAAGGAAAGTAGAGCGCCAAACTGATCAGATATCAGAGTCCATAAGAAGTTTAATGGTTTTATTGATCAAACAGCCAACACATTTTGGAGGTAGACACAACCCTTTTCCTCAGGGCTTAAAACAGTGAGGTGAAATGTATAGACTCAGAACAGTGATTCAATAAAAGATTTAATATGGGATGATAGTTGATTTCCCAAAGTTAGAAAATGTGCACTGCCGCCCAAATTTTTTAAGTTTGGGAGATCATCTCTCATCCTATACAAGATCTTTTTTTGAATCACCATTCTGAGTCCATAGCTCGCACCCCACTATTTTAAGCCCTAAGGTAGGGGGTTGTGTCTGTCCCTGAAATTAAGCCTGGAGTTACACTTCAACTCCTTTCATATGACGGTATGATTCTCATTCTTGCTGTTAAGAACCACACTGGTTAGAAAGACATAGTTAATGTCCCATGCCAATAAATGCAGAATTTTGTCTGTACACGGTCCATTTCTTACTACACACCCTAAAAGGATCTTTCTGACTATGTCCAGAATTCTCCTATGATGGCTTATGGCAGATGGAGCTTAGGAGTGCTATAGAAAATGAAGTATTGCACCTAGAGTTGGCCAACCTTCTGCTCTTGATCTTTAGGGGAACCAAAATTTCATTTTGCCTTGCCAACCAGCAGCTAGCAGGGTAGGTTTGGACTATTTCTGGTTCTTTCACAGCTTGAGGACAGCAGGTTGCTGGCAGCTGCTGCAATTTTATCATTTATATAGACTCACAAATTCCCACTTTGCCTTATCTGTCAACTTCCACGAAGCCAAGATGATGATTCCTAATAGCTATCTCATCACTTATCGAAAATGGTTCATGTTTGTCTGTTCTTTTAAGTTTTTTTAGCTATTAAAAGAAAAGAATTTGAAGTAGCATCTGAAATCATTAGCGAGCAGAGTAGGTGGTTTGTCTGATCTCCCAGTCTCTTTGTGAGGAAGAGGATAATGTTGCAACTGCAGAAATGTTGTAATTGGCCAGGAACAGCCCCAGGCATGGAGCAGTCACAGGCGCACACATCACAGAGACATTCACATACCTGCAGTGAGAGATGTGAGAAGCCGGCTCTCCCCATTTATCAGAAAAACCTGTCATTTTCTGTGTAATCTGCTGGCTGAAACTCCATTTCTTTTTATATAAGGAAAGACTGAACAATTTTCTTGTCTGTATTCCGCTAAAGTCTCTATTATGAGCTGACAAAACTCCAGTAATGCTCTTTACGTTTCCATGGTGTATTGTGGAAAGGGTCAAAAATAAATGCACGAATGTATTCTTTTTTTACTTTAGATATATACAAAAATGTATTTTGTTTTATATACTATTGTATTTATATTAAAGGCATACTCAAGTATACTTGTACTGAACAGTAGGGTCTTAAACTAACATAAAGAGGTAATTGCAGCAAGGTCCAGGTGTTAGATTAGTACATTTTAACGTTAAAGTGAACCTGTGCTTTGCTAATGTAGGGAAAAGAAACAGCTTCACTTAATTTGCCCCTCCTGAGCAGAACATGCTCACCTTCCTTTCACTTCTCTCTGGATTTGTTTGATCATCAGAGAGAGAGAGAGATACTTGGTACTACTGACCCCAATTCCGCCCACATGCCGGTGCTGGTGTTTGGTTATTGGCTCAGTGCTGTCATATGAGGCCAGGAAAAGAGCCTCAACCCTGTGTAAGCTCCAATTTACAACTTAGAGCTTACACAGGGCTTCTTCTGTTGGCCTCTGGCTGCTGAGTGGGGCAGCAGGGAGAGTAAATGGAACATGTGTGCTGTTAGGGCGGGTGAATGCTAAAGCAGAATGTACACTGCATGCAAAGTCAGCTTTTCTAGTGTGGCCCCCCTTCATCTTGATAAAATACAGCATAACATGTTAAAAAACACCTTAAGAAAACAAGCGTTAGATAATATATCCATCTATCCCCCGGGTTCTATAGTGAAGGGGGTGAAGTCACCATCCTGCATATGAGATCCTGAAGAATGCTGGGTGCTTAAAATGTCCTGTTGAGAGAAGACACTGCAACACAAGATGTGGGCTACTCGACAATCCTCAGGATCTTGCCAGAAGATGATGATGTCACCCTTGTTTAGGTCCCGTGGGCAGAAGGCAGGAAAAATGTTATCTAACTTTTTTTATGTTTTTTTGCAGCATTTTAGGGCATTCAGCTTGGCTTTAGCTGAATGGCTTTTTTTTTTCTGTACAGCTTGCTGTCCTATTAACAACATTTCTATAATTGCTGATATTTTTGTCTTATGATTACCTCAGACTGTGAGCCTGTGACAATGCAGGGCAGTGAATTCACTGGTTCAGTCACCACCCTCTGTCTGAGCCCAGTGCAACTTCTTCTTCAAAGACATTGGAGCATGTACAACTCAGGATCATCTTGGCGTGATGACACGGGTCACTCGCATATTTTTACAGTTTACTTTGTTAAATTTTATGCCAGGTAGTTGGCATAAGCCAAAAGCAAAAATAGAAATTCAGGATTAGTCAGGGGAGGGCTGGGGACCTTTAATCTGGGGGGACAAACACAAAGAATATGCTCTGTTATGGTAAAGACAGATTAGTGTGGCCAAAACAGTGCCCAACCAAAATGTCTCACGGTGATACAGTGGTTTATTGTGACACACCTTTTCAGGTACTCTAACATCAGCTTCCTATAGCTCTCAGCCCTCTGAACCACAAAGGAAGTTAGTACTGAAAAACTTACCTTTGTCAGAATTTCTAATCACAAGTCTTAACAGGAAGCAGGTAGCTATATATTGTCCAGCATCTGTTACTACCTACGGGTCCCACTCTGATGGATATTAGAATGGTGAGGTAACTCCACTCCAAGCCACCAGCCCTATATATTTTTATTAGTACTGGACTGGGGAACAAATGCCCCCCCCTTCCCCTAACCCAGTCCTCCCCTGGGAGTAGTACTTGAATCCTAAATGCTGGTTTCTCTTTTCTTATAAAGGAAACAATTGGCAAACATACTTAGCTTTCCATTTTATTGGGTGTAGGCATATTGCCTTTTAGTACCCTTTAAAAAATACCCACACCCATGAACTGAGTACCCTAATCTTCCTTTATGTACCTACAGACACCTTCACCAAGGTAATTGTCTACAGTTTTTGGTTCTGCTGCCCTTTGCTTTATCCTCAGCCTTGATGTAGGGGTTGCAGTCCCCTGAAGTATGTTGGATTTGCTTTTTCATCTTACTAACTATAAATATACACTGAAGATGACATTTCTAAATGGCTTACCATTACTGCTGGAGTCAGGCACTTCGCCTTCACCCCTTTCCAAATCTCCATGGGCTTTAAGTGCAGGTTTAGAACCAAAGGGTGCTTATAGTGTGGAGGTGTGAATGGGCCCTCAAAGCAAATTCCACCTTGTTTCATTCTGAGATTAAACAGTGTAATATTATGTTGTATGTTCCGTATTCATCTGTTTTAGAACATTATCTAACTTCTATGTTAAAAATACTTATTTCCTTTTCTTTGCAGTTAAGGAACAGCAAGATGCAACAGAGAGAAGTGAAGTAGCCCCAGGAGTGATCTATTGTGGATTGAAGCCTCACTGATGCAGCTCTGCAGAAAACACCATCTGTGGCCAATGTGTGACTGTTGTATTGTGTTCACTACATGTATTGTGTGATCGTGGTCAGAACCCACAGGAACTGAAAGAGTGACTCACCTTAGCGATACACACTATACAAATTGTCAATTGAAACAGTCCCACCTGGAAGCCAAACTGTCATCTTTAAAGCACTTGGATAGTAATATGTTCTGGAAAAAACACTGTTTAATGATGTCAAACTAAAAAAAAAATATGTCTTTATGTCCTTCTTCCAATATTAAAAGTCCTCTCCTCTGGCCCCTCCGATTTGTTGATGTAATACAGTAACTGAGGGATTTGGACTTCCAAGACCAAAAGCAAGTTTTGTGGCTTGAGCTGCCTGAGTTTGTGCTTCCTGCAAGGCTTAAGTAGATCTCCAGGCAAACTGCTACGCACACAGTTAAAATTCTGTAACCCTGTTTAGACAGTATTGTGGTTCATACAGTTCTGCCATTTCATTTTGCAACTTTTCATGACACCTTAAATCTATGGTTTTCATGGCCATGAGGCCTTCAGCCCACATATTGGGCAAAATCAGCATCATGAGTCACCTCTGACCAATGAGTAGGTAGGTACCGTGGAAAGCTGTAATGCTGACTTAGCTGGCATAGGTGTGCCACCTGCCAAGCAATACAGTGTAGCAGTTGTGTGAGTCACAATACTAACTGGAATTACAAATTTTCTGTCAAGTTAACAAGTTACCTACACATACTTCTGTTTGCCTGGTGTTCTGCTTTAACCAGCCATACAACGGCAGAAGATCTAGGAACCCCCTCTCCACTAAATAGTGATGGTCCCCCCAAAAAAGAAATGTGTCCCTGCACCAGCATATTCAGACTATAACAGTTGTTTTGTCTAGGGTGGATTTAATAACTCATTCCATGGTCATGCTGTCTTTCTCCCTGCCGATACAGGTTGTGAAGACTAATCCACCAAAGACTATCTTCTTGCTGGTCTCTTACCACCTCTCTGTTTCACCACCTCTTTTATTGACGTCATCACATCCAATGCAGGACCACTGCAATCAACATTTCTGCTTTGTACGTGATGACTTAGAGGGTCCGCCCATACTCTGTCACTGGAGGGAAGAGAAACGGAGCTCCCTAACATGGGTTTTGCAAGTTAAGATGAGTGATCCTCTATATTAGATCCCCCTAGACAAAACAAGCATTATATTCTGTATATGATAAAGGTTGGGAGGATACATTACATTTCTTTGGCTGGCCTGAAGTTATACTTTAAGGGTTAATCAATATTTCTGATTACATAATAACTATAAAGTAATCAAATCCAACAAGATTTGACTGCAAAGTTTTGATTAAACCCTAAAGAAAAAGCAAGCATTTCGTAGTATATACAGTATACAAAATTTACATATGATCCAACAGATTTAACATCAAATAGTGTGTTTAAAGCAAACCTGTCACAATCTAAGGCAAGTCAAACGGACAATGTCTTAGAAAGATGCATTACCTTTGGCAAAAATCCGCATATCTAGTTGTTCAGATTCAGTATATCCAAATATATAAATATTTGAGCTTATATGCAGATTACAACTTCTCCAATAAATTTTGAACCGTGAATTTCTCATAGGATAAGTTGAGTTTTTAATATAACTTCAACTGCCCGTATACAAACATTTTTTATGCTAAACTTCATTTCTGCTTTTGGATTTTTTTTCATATGCCCAGTTTGAATTGCCCAAGTTTGTGACCGGTTTACACGTGCCACACACAGATTATAATTTTTTTTAAATCCACATGTTGTGTGAGGATTATTCTGTATAATACTAATAGATGAAATGCAATTATTGCTTAGCGGAGGTCTGCTAGAAACTTTGTCATTTGCTGTACAACTCTCAGCATTCAGATGGTCTTCTAAGAAGAATCTGCTATGAAATAAGAAGGGTCTGCAGCTAATCCACATGCTTGCCAAACATCAATAGGCCAGGGTCTTGAATCACATCAAATCTGCCCATGTGTGGCCATCACTAGAGCAGTTGACCGATCCCTATTATGGTTACAAAGCAAAGTTCTTAAAGTGCTCTGGGCCTGGTTGGACAGCCTATTCAATATATCGGCACATTTAACCCCTTACTGCTAGAGACCTTTGTGTGCTGTTACCTCTGAAGGCCCCCTAAAGCAGTGAAGGGGTTAAACGGACATGTAGTTTAAAAACTGGCATGTTTCTCTGACATTGCATGGGATGTCTGTAACAGAGAAATGTTTGTTCTATATTACAATTTTGTTGGGTAGTTCTATGTCTGAGGTTGGAATACAAAAGTATGCAACACAAAAAAGTTTACTCTGCCCAAACAAAAAAGGGAAATGATTATGATTTAATCAGAAGACGGAACCTTAATTACATTTTTTAATGATATGCATTGTGTCCAGTTCTTCGGTTAAAAAAAGTCATATTTTAATTTGTGTTTTGCATGTTAAAAATGTTGTAAATTGTGTGTGAATATGCAGAATCCATTTTTTGATTGAGTTAGGTGTGTGGATGTCATTCTTTTCCTTTTAAATGTGTACACCAAGTAGGTGTGTACTGATCACGCAACATATAATAAGATCAAACATTATGGATTTTGTAGGGTTGATTGTCCAAAGGAGCAGAGAGTGGTTAGTAAGGTGATGTTGCTTTTACTTCAGTCATCCAGCCAAGCAAAAATCCTTTTTTTTTTAAATTACCTACTCGTGATTGGATATTTAAAGTGAACACAGCTTCACCTTATTCACAAGTGACCATTCTATGTTCCTTTAGTCAATAAACCCCAGAGGTACTCTATCCCAAACAGAACTCTTCATTTTGGGGTAGATGCTGGGTGGCCAGTTAGTCATCTAGCTTATATCTATCACGGACTCCAGTGTGAAAATATCTGCTCCTGGTTTCTTATTTTGCACACAGGCCTTACAAGGGGTTCTTATATTTTTCACTCATTTGACATTATATAGAAGGTAGAGTGGAACCCCTATAGATAGGGTGAAAAGCTATTGTGGGGTGGATAATGAAGCTCGGAAATTGTGGTAGAGAAATCTCTCCTCTGGGGTCCTGTTAAGAAATCATAAGGTGATTCAACCCACTCAGGTTACCCTTAATTACTAATATAAATGTTTTGAAGCATTGCATTAATTATTTAATTCAGTAATTATTCCTGCACTCTTAAAGTGACACTAAACTCAGGAGTTAAACCTTAAAAATGCATTCAAGTACCTTCACTAATAAAAACTGTATCTTATTTGTGCATCACTCGCCTGTAGTTCCTCTGAATTTACTGACACTGTCCATCCTTCTGGGGGGTGGCTACTTTTGTTCCTCATGGTCCCTGTGTGTGTTGTAAAGTAGCTCCATCTCCAATATCACTCACGTGATAGCCTATACCGTCAACACAAATGAGTAAACTAAAAATTGTAGTTCATCACGGGAGCGAGCTTGGAGCGGTGACTACTTTACAACACACACGGACCATGGGGAACAAAAGTAGCCACCCTCCAGAAGGAAGGACTGTGTCAGCACCAATTCAGAGATGATTTGAGGATCTACAGCCGAGTGATGCACAAATAAGTTACATTTTTGTTAATAGAGACGTATCGGACAATAGTGAAGCATACAGTAATTTCTGTAGCGCTTATTTCCCCTCTCTACAGCACCTTAGGGAATAATCATGACATGTAACATTAATTCTCTTTGAGCTTGTGTCAATGGCATCAATTTGACATCGGTGTGAGACACTTCCAAAATCCTTTACTCAATTTAGTTTATTTGACAAATGCGTTTGATCTGCAGTTGACCTTTTTTTTTTTCCTTGCAAGCAAACAAAAACTCCTGGACGTGGGCAATTTTTCTCACATAAATTCAGGGTCCCACATTTTGAAAAGGTGTGCAGATAAGGACTTCTGACTCTATTGATCTGTGCACTTGTTCTGGGTAAGTAATTCACAAAATAAATCCTAGTAAACACCAGGCATCTGGAATTTTTTGAAATTGCAACCTGTATGTTTTTCTCATGGCAGATTTAATTGTATCTCCTCCTATTTTTCTGAGAGGAAGAAATCTTACATTTTTCACTGGAGAAAAATAGGCTGGTCCATCTAACACCATCTTTTGCTTTCTTAAAAGCATCATCCTAAAAAGCATAAATATTCTAGTTCATTAACAAAACCATCAGCATTATCCCAATATAATGACAAAACACACACACCTTCCTAAAGGGAGAGAAATAATAAATAATGTATCTTAGAGACTGTAGAAGGTAGCAGATCAGTACAGACTGAAAAGTATCCAAATTCTTAAAGGGAAATGTGTAACTCCAGTTTGGTTGGGGAGAGTAGTGAATCAATCACATGAACAGGAAATTAGATTTCCCAGGCTGTTCTGTACACATATAGTGTAAAGAGCATCTCTGGCATTGCTATGATTACCAGGAAGGGACATTTTAATTTTCGGAGAGTTCTAGAAAATTTTGGTTGGACTGAAATGGGGAGGTCATTTTTAATGCTATTAATTAAGGGTATACGATTTTTAAAATTAAAGTGGAGTTTCCCTTGATTACATTTGTGGCTATATATATATATATATATATAT
>NW_017306457.1:69525-93266 GCF_000935625.1 Nanorana parkeri
AAAACATGTATTTAGTTTACCCAAAGACTCCCAACCATACCCATATACCTGTTCCCATGAGGTTCTCCTCCCTTGGCTATCTGAGCATTCCCTAGATATGTATGGGAGCATCTTATATGATTTATTTAGTTAACAGAGCTATCAGTATTATTAGTCATCTCTTAAAATAAAATTAAAATTATATATATGTATTTATGATCAATAACGTGTACTTAATTTTTCATTCCTAACCGAAGAATGTAATGCCAAGGTGTAAATGAAAAAGCTATTTATAACGATGTTTCCTTTTCATAATCGTGTGCATATTGTGAAGGTATCAGATATATTTATATTTATTTTAGCATATGACAAGCGTTGCACTTTCATACTGACAACAACTACATGGAATAACTTGTTGTCCCATAGGGGGCCCAATGTCACCCCCCCCCCCCACCTTACAACCAGGTTTTTACATTAACTTTACAATTAAAAAATACTTGAACTAGATTGAGACATTATTTGAGTTTTGAGATAGGTTAGGTATATCATGGGCGGATTCAATTGTAAAGTTAATTAATTTATATGTATGTGCCAATTTTCACTCTTGTACAACTTTAGGGCATTTTTATTTTCCTGATGAATAATGGTGCAAGACTGTATCAAATGTATGTCGCAACCGTCCCATCTAAAAAAATGTTTATTTTCTGATATGCTGAATGATCTTGTGTAATATAGATACTTAATTGTGGGGCTTATAATAAACACTGTGAACTAGGAATATTCATTGTAACTTATTATTTTTTTTTATTATTATATCATTTTGGGGATTTTTTTTTGTTTAGGTAATTTGTTATGGTTTCTGTGCAATTTACAATACATTAGCATTTTATGAGCAGTCCGAATGCAGATTGCAAAAATATATTTTTGTTTTATTTAAAATAAGCAGTGTTTATTAATGAAAAATATCAAATGCTCAAAGCTGTAAAAAGAAAAATATGTTTTTTTCTTTTTGTGTGGGGTGATGTTTGGATGTTTTCCTGCTGCACCGTGAGTTTTCCCTGTCCCCAGGAACTCTTCACCCTTGTTTGATAGTGCTTCTCGTTCTGACTTTTCAAGTGGCATGTTCTGGATCGTAATATAGACCTGTGAATACGGAAATTGATATGAAAACCTTAAGAAATTAACAATGGGCACGAAAAATAAATGACTGTGTAATTCAATGTTTAGTGCGTATAGTTATAGATATGGATAGAGCTCATTCCATCCATTTGCGTGTAAAAGATTATCTTGTGTCAGCCTGTTTATACAATATTTATTCAATAAATGTTGATTTCTTATGGAGTTTTTTTGGTCTAATAATTTGGTGTCCTGGAGTTGGTGACTGGTGATGGAGCGCTGGACTCCAAGCATGGTGAATGTTCCGGATGAATCAGAAGACTACTAAAGTGTTCTAATGCCATGCTCTGTAATGACAATAAGATTCCAACAGGGCCCCTGGGAATGGCAGTATGAAGTGAAAGGAAAAAAGCATCAAGAGAGTTTGAAACCAAAAAATGTCAGGGGTTATAAACAAGCACCCCTTCATCGGGGCAGAAATGTAATAAACACAGTCTATATCTTGTAATTATTGTGGTCACATAAAGATATGTACACATTCCATGGAAATAATGAAAATATAAATGACTTCAAGAAAAAGCAAAATGTTTACAATTCATAAAAGTACATTGGGTATAAAATCATAAACCAATAAGTACATAAAGTACCATATGACTATAGGATACATCCTTGGTTCTCAACTGGTGGGTAGTGACACAAACGTGGGTCGCGACCCCGTGTTTAGTGGGTCACCGCTTGACTTCCACTTTTCCAGTTTTCGTACTTGGCAGCCATTCAGAATATACTGCCTGGCAATGAGTGTCAGTCTGAGGTGGGGTGGGCTGAAGCTATGGCCGCGGGGGAGCTACATCCATACGTGCATTGCCTAAAGCTCCCTTGCATGCCCTGTAGAGGTGCCTGGACCAGAGTGACGCCACATTCTGGCTCTCAGTACCTTCACAAGGCACGCAAGGTAGCTGTACAAGCAATGCACCTATGGATGGAGTTCTGTCACAGCACAGCAGCCCACACTGGACCCCAGGCTGAGGATCCACTCCACTGAGGATCCAGTTCTCATAAGTTAGGGAGACTGAA
This sequence comes from Nanorana parkeri, assembly GCF_000935625.1. Lineage (NCBI taxonomy): Eukaryota > Metazoa > Chordata > Amphibia > Anura > Dicroglossidae > Nanorana > Nanorana parkeri. Next base: position 71,695 of record NW_017306457.1, read on the forward strand.
AAGGTAAAGGAACTAAAGCAATGGATAAGCGCACTACTAATTGATGGTCACGATGTTAAAAGAGTATGAACTGGGGTGGTTGGTGTGCAAGCTCCTTCTAACAGGGAGAGGAACCCTGCACCTCAAACCACAGAATTACACAAAAAAACATTAGGAGCGCTACTACCCTGGAAGTGCTGGTACCCCGTGGTGGCTTGCTGTATGTAAAAAGGACAATAGACTCACAGATAGGAAGACAGCTGTAGTGTCTGAAGATCCCCTGTGGGGCAGCAGCTGGCGTCTCAGTGTCAGGTCCCTGGAATGGAGCCGTGTGCAAGGGGTGGATGGCTACAGGGATGGATGGTTGCGGGTCTGGAAAGTGTGTGGAACCATGAAGCGTCCCACGTACTCGGCTGGCCAGGCAGAGCCACGGCGGCTTGGAGAGGGAGAAGCGCCGCGAATGGCTATGAGACACCGAGAGCCGTGTGTCCACAGACTATGCCGGGCTGGTATCCCAGGGGTGCACAGGATGTTACGAGTAAAAAGTCCGAAGTGGTAGAGAGCAGTGCATGGGGTGAAGGCTCTCAATAGATGGCTACGCTTTTCAGGGCACAGCCTCTTTGTCAAGCCTCAATACAAAGCACTGAGGCTTGAGCACTTCCAGGGTAGTAGCGCTCTTAAAGTTTTTTTGGGTAATTGTGTAGACTGAAAAGGTAGGGAGACTGAAAAAGAAAAAAAAAATGATTTTGTTTTTTGAGTGTGTATGCATGTGTGAGATTGTGTCTGTGGTTGTAAGTGTCTGTTGTTAACCAAACAGTCCTGTGCGATTAATGCACTGTACCATGCAATTGCACCTACTACGCGTTCTGGTGTGGGAGGTGTGTTACGTTGCCATTCATTTGAATGGTAGCCCAAACGACCTCCCGCCCACAGTTCAATTGCCCGCACAGGAACGCGCGGCACTGCAATGCAGTGCATTCCATTGCAGTGCGACTTGCGTCAGGAATTAATGACCAATGAAAAATGTGGGTTCTGAGGTTACCACTGGGATACATAAAGGTTATTTATAAAGAATAATATATAGAGTTTAATAGATATAATTAATTGTATAGTTTGTAAAATATATAAAATAATGAACAATTATAAAATAATAGACATATATAGTGATTAAACAGACATGGTTGTATGTAACACTATATAGTGGCTTTATGAAATAGTAAAGCAAGTTGATACAAATGTAATGATCAGTCAATATAGGAAAATAGAATTGAAATAAAATACATCCATGGATTGATGAATCATTCATAAATAACATTTGACAGAGAGGATGGTATTCATAGTGCATTTCAAATGTGCTTTCTGTGTTGGTAGGCATACACCTAAACAAGGAGCGTTGTTAAGATCCTAAACTGCCCAGGGCTCTCCTGTAAACCGAAATTGAAATCTTGTGTGCCAAACCCAGGTAGTCAATAGTCATTAAAAATGCCTGATTCTGTAACAATCTTATCTTATACATTCTAAAAAGATTAAAGTATATTTGTATATGGGATCATTTGTAGGAAAACAGCAAAAACTACTGCAATGAAGACCCAGAACAATAAACAAACATACAATTGTTCAGTCAGGTATACCCTTCCCATTCTCATCTGTTTTTTCCTAGTGTTCATGGAGGAGCCAAGAAGGTTCCATCTTTCCTGCCAAGGCACACTCTGCTAGATCAATAAGTGCTTCTTTCGGCATCAGGCATCTGTTTCTCAGATTTGCAAAGCCTCCCGCTGGCCTTCCATTCACACATTATCTAAGTTTTGCCGGGTAGATGTCCAGGCCTCGGCTGATGGAAGCTTTGGGCGTAAAGTCCTACAGACAGCCCCTGAGCTGCAGGCTTCCCCCAGTTTTTACATTATTGTTATGTGGGCTTGTTTGCATTTTTGTTTGCTGTGTTACCCATATTTAAGTTTTGGCTGCTTTTGCACCACCCAGATGTCTCTGATTTACCCCTGAATGAATGATAATGAAAAGAGGATTTTTGTACTTACTGTAAAATCTGCTTCTGTAAGTTAATTAAGGGACACAGGTTCCACCCCTCTGTTTTTGGGATCTACTCCTAATACTGCTTTTTTACAAATCTAGAAGGGTTAGTTAGAAAAGTTAGAAGGGTTTTTTGTTTGCCCGTTTTCAATTTCTCCTGTAGGCAGCAGTATAACCCAAATGTCTCTGATACTTTGTGCCTTAATGAATTCGAAGAAACAGATTTTACATAAAGTACAAAAATCCTGTTTTTCTCCCCTGGTACCTTGCAATGATTGCAGCATTGTAGCACTGTTACATGAACAAACAGAAGATAGCTATTATACCCCATTGGACTTTGCATAAGACACATCTGACCTAGCTTTGCAAGTAGAGGTAATTCCTTTAGCATTAGTCTCTTCTCTCAAATCTCCCAAATGTTCACCGCCCTCAACATGTAGCAATTACTATGTGTTATTAAAATTAAAAATGTATGCAATAATCTGAATGTTCAGTCTTAATTTGTTGTAATTGTGCAGACCTATTATACTGAGGATCACTACTTACATTTACACTCATTATTCATTTCTAATGCATTTTGCATACTTTGGAGTCCCAAAGCATGCAGAGCGCAATGCACATTTGTAAAGGACATCTCTGTGCTTTAGAAATGTGCAGAGAGTTTCTTTTGTTTTTCTTTTTGAGCAGTGGTATGGCTAAGACCATACTGCTGCTCTGTAAATGGACCCCTAGATGTCAACTGCCATTGCACACCATCTCCAATCCTTCCAGTTTGCATAACTGTATTAAATATTTGTAGTTGTTTATAATACTCTATATGGTTCTGTTATTTGACCCTGCTATACACTCTTAGGAGCTGGGAGGCAGTTGTGGGGAAAGTAAGTTTTACTAAATTAGGGAACAAATAGAAATCTTTCATAAGTTGCATACAAATAATAATATAACCTCAAATATTCTGATTCATGCATAAGCTGATAGTTCTCTTAAAATGATTGTTTTGCTCCACACCAGCTAATACAATAGGTAGTCCTTTTTCATCCTGATGAGCAAAGAGGTTTCCACCTTGTCCTCTTCCTTGAGGTCACATCCCATCCAACTAATTGGGACAGTTTAACGCCATGCCATTTAGAGCTTATGCAATTAGTAAAATGAGTGTGACATGAGTACCCATCTTTTAGAAATTACAATAATCATCTTTTAAGGACAAAATGCTACAAGGCTCCATGTATTCTTTCTAGTGCCCAGTCAGATAGCAGCCGGATAATCTATTGTTAACATTCCAGTCTAGATTGCTGTTGTATTGTTACAAATTAGAGCCTATTTGTTAAATTCTTCAGATCTTTTTTACCTGAATTGTTTTGACAAGTCCCTGACAACAGCAAGCCCCGAGGTATAAATGCCTGCAAGGTACTCCGCCTGGTCAAGAAGTTCTATTCTGCACACCAAGCATGTTTGTTGGCCTTGATAACTGAATTGAGCAAATGTGACATGTTGACCAATAATCTAGCATGGTTATGGTTCCCAGGCTAGCTACAAACATATACTGTATGTGGAAAGCAGAAGCCCATACAGGTTGTACCTATCTCAATATGCCCAAGTCCCACCCAGACAATACCCTTTTACCTGAGTAATATCTGAACGGAACCTAGCCATAGATAGGCAAATATGTCCCAGGAACGACAGACATGTGCCTATCAGTTTCAGGACAGGACTAGTGGACTAGTGCTCAGGAGACTAGCTGATTCTGCTGGAAACTAACACTTCTAAAAATGAGCAGAATCCATTGTAAGTGATTTACTTAGCATTCAAAATAACGTAAACACCTTGATGATTGGCCCATGGCTGATAAATAAACTAAAGTGATTTTGAGTTTATTTGCTTCTGGCAGGAAAAGCAAACCTGTAGTAAAAAAGTAAGCCTGTTGCTTTGCCCAGCATGCTCAGTGCACAGGTTCACTTTCTAGTATGCCAGTTTAGCCCTATAGATTCTCATTTATAAAACTGGGCTAGTTCCTAGTGGGCAAGTGGAAGAGAAGGGGCTTTGGCACAAGATATAATAAGAGCACGCTAGGGTCCCATTGCCTCACAGGCCCCTGGCAGTTGCATCCCCTTCACTCCTCACTGTTACACCTATACAGTAGACTGTTACTTGCTGCACCCTCAGCAATGTGAGATATTTTAGGGGTTGGTCTAAAAGGACAGAGTCCCACAGTAATTTAGCTGTTGGACCTGCTACGTAGTTGCCTGAGGACAGGAAGTAACAGGTGCAATGCTAATGAAGGGAGTAATTCCTGACAGTATAATTAACATATTAGTCATTTATTTTAGTATCAATAAATATTTTCCATAGTCATAAAATTAGTGTGACTGAAGTTCTTTTCTCATGTCTAGTTCAACCCATAGTGGTTTGAGTCAGTTTGAATCAGTTGAGTCAGTATGGAAATATAGATTTTATATGAATGCAATAAAACGCACATTCAGCAATATATGATTTATAAAACTAACATCTGAACATCTAGAAAAGTTTTTAGAATGTTAAAATTCTAATAGATTCTAAAATAACATTACCAAAAAATCAAGAGATTTAAAGTTGATGTTACCTCTACACTAAAAGTTATTACACAGCTTTAAAATGTTATTATCATTTCCTTCTCAATATTTTTAAATCTACAGCTTAACAAATACTTGATGATCCTACCATGAAGGTTCAGGCATTTCTTTTTTTAGGGTGACAACTCTATATCCCTGCTTCTAAGTAGTGTTCCTTGGTTGCCACTCTGTCACATGGGCTTCCAAAAAAGACTACACGTGTCTGTTTAAACATACATTATGATGGCATGGGTCACTGTTGTCACCATGTGGAAACATGAACAAAGAAATGCCATGCAGCTGGAGTGCATGTAGAAGTGAAGTGACTGAAAAAGTTCATTAGCATTGAGATGCAGCAAAGGATGAAAAAAATTGACAAGTATTTTATTATGAAAAAAACCCAAAAGGTAATTGTCTTTAAGACACACTAATTTAACTAACTAAATGACCTTCAGAGTTTAGACTTTATAGTTTGTTCAACATAAAGACATTTCTTTTTGTGACTATTTTCTTGTTCCTGGAGATGTAACAATTAATATATATCAGAAGATTGTTTAACTTAGATATAGACATCAACATGGCTAGATACGCTGGAACCTTAGATCAGGTCTGGAAACCCTTCTGGCTTCCTCAGGGATGCCTCAAAATTTTCACACAGCATTATACCTTTTCCACTACCAGCCACCAGTACCATGGAAATGAAAGACTAATTCAGGGAGGGTGGGATCCAGTCAAAAAAGGATGGAAGTTCACCTCTTTCCAGGCCTACTCTGCCTCCTGCCCTCTGTCAGGCTGTTGCAGATGCGCCTCCTGATGTGATGGTAGGACTCTGATGTGAAAGAGGGGGACTCATGATGTCAAAAGGGGGAATTTGGATATGAAAGGGGGACTCCTAGTGTGAGAAGAGGTGACCTATGTGAAAGGAGGGGCCTTCTATGTGAAGGGGGGCTCCTGATGTGAAAGGGGGAATTTTGATGTAAAGGAGGGGATTCTGTTATAAAGTAGAGAACCCCACTTTTTGTGTGTGTGGACCTTTAAAATCCACACCAGACCACTATCTTGGAGAAAGATCTGGTATGGATTGTGAAGGTACCACACGTAATTATTTACATTTTTGCATTCATGGTTTTTACATTTAAAATGGGGTGCCTCCAGATTTTGCATACTTGTAAAGGGTGCATTGACTGAATTAAGGTTGACAAACACTGCCTTAGATAAATGGCACAGAACCTATAGTGGATTTGTTAGTTATCTTTTTTCTTTTTTTTAACAATAGATGTTTTATTAACATTTACAGTGCGCATACCATAACATACATAATCTAGTGCAAATAATATAATACAAGGTCCAACAAAGCAGCCATATGGAAAATACAATCATGCTGCAATTAGACAGCAATAGACAAGGAAACAGGAGGTTGCGGGAGCGGGCCCACCAGGAATCCTCCAACTAATGCTGGGCACAGCCTACTAAGTATAAGAAGGTGCTACTATCGCGACCCTGTGCTAAGGTATTTAATGGTGAGAAAGTGCACCCAAAGGAGGCCAAGTGGCCACAGAGTAAAAGTAGAAAACTGAGACCAAAACAGACCAGTACTGAACATACAACAGGAAGAGAAATGTCAAGGTAAAAAGAGCTGAAAGAAAGAATAAGGGGGGATAGGGAGGATGAAAGGGAAAAAGTGTAAAGGGGACTGGAAAACAGGGGAGAAAGAGGGAAAGGGACCAAGGGACTCACCACCGTAGTCACAACTGCAAGAGCCTTCTATCAAAGGAAGGTGGAAGGAAGTGTTTAACCCAAGGGCCATATTCATATTCGAAGACTGGCATTTTGTCCAAGAGTTTAGTCATCATCTTTTCAAATACCATAGTCTTGTTTATCCTGTTCTTTACCTCATGGAAACTCAGAGTGTCAGACATCTAGGATTTAGCTATGGTACATTTGGTGGCCACGAAAAGAAAGGTCCTTGAATGGGTGGGAAATGACACAATCCGGTTTCTTATTGAGCCATGCTCTACTTATGGTCTTTATTAACTATGTTCAGCACTAACATAATAAAACAGGGAAGTGTGGTCTGCCCATGAGCGGGCAAGGATGCAGCTTACTGAGGCTTTTGCTACCATCCGCAACAATATGGTCAGAGCAAAGGATTAATGGTGGCACGACATATGGCCATGCAGTATGCTTCTCACTCTGCCAGCTCTGCAGATAAAACCCCAAGGACTAAGGTAGGCAACTGCAACCCCCCTGCCAGAAGCAGATCTCAGGGCTTCTCTTAGAATCCTTTAATATGGAGGTACCATAGCTGGACTGGCACCCTAAGACATATATCAAATCACTGCTTAGGAAGTGGTAGGATCACCTGGTGAAAATAAAGTGTGAAAAAAACTATTGCAACATATATGGTAAGGACTGTAATATACTATATTTTAGTTTTTTGGGTTTAGATACCCTTTAGATACCCAGACATATGCAGAAGATAAAAATAGCATTACGTTTTCCACATCAATGGACGGCTGAAGTTAACACATTACTGTGATTACTAAGCTAAGGAACATGTTCTGCTCTTTTAGGAAATCAACCTCATCTAGTCCACATTTATGGGTAGTGATAAGACCTTTATTAAGTTCTACTGAACAGCAGTCACGATACTTATGAAATTATTAATCAATCTTGCCCACTGTGTTCAGCGGACGTATGGAAGCAGATTTGTAGCAACAGTACATTAGGCATGTAATACAAATATGTTAAATATTCTGAGTCTTTACCTCCTGATGTGCATTTCATAGAAGATAAGTTCCATCCTGTGCAGAGTATCTCTGTCTGCAGTGTTATGCCTGATTTCCTCTATGGGTTCATCTGCTCAGTTTGTACACTATAAATACAGTAGTGACTCCTGCTGCAGCAATCTGGCATGGCAGATTTAATGTCTCTCCATCCCTACGGATGATGAGTCTACAATTATAAGAATGTTGTAGACTTGTAGAAAAATTAACCCAGAGGGAGTATGCGTAATAAACATACAGCATTGTTATATTTTACATTTAGAAAAGTAAAGGTACGCTTCAGTGAAATATATTTCAAAAATATTCTGTTCAAGAGAAACTCAAAGCAAACATCTAAATGTAGAGAAATACATACAGATGGACAGATTTATCTGCCAAGGGATTTTTAATTCTGTTTGATCTTGTGATCCAGACACCCATGCCAGACAGCAGAGCCAGATTCTGCACTTCCTGAGACCTCTCTACAGACCAAACTGCAGCTGAGTAATACAGCCTGGTCTTGGACCCACCCAGCCTGTGATTGGATGGTGAAGAGCAGCATGCTAATGAGATTATCAGTCTTCTCCTGTTAGCATGTTCCTTGTTGATACATGTGGATCCTGGGTGACTTCTAATGCTGACCTTACCTCTCTAAATACAGTAGATCTTGAATGGCCAATGATTATTCTCTAATATTTTAGTATCAGATGGACTTATATACACATTTATTTCTTTTAGCTCAGACGTATGCCCATTTGGATCTGGGGCCATTGTAAGTTGTCCGTGCGGGCACCCCCTCCCGCTTCTCTCTTACTGCTGTCCCAGAGTGAGACATTGGCCAATACCTAGTGTACAGAAGTGGAAACAACCCGTATTCCTGCTCCATATTTTACTAAGTATTTATAATGCATTTGAACTTATGGGCTCTAGTTTACACACTGTATTGTTGTAATATAATTCTTTCTTGTTATATTTCTCTATAGTGATGTTATTAATGCACAATAAAGTCTGATCAAGCAGTTTAAAGGCTGAGGAATGCATTACTTGTATACAGCATTGTGCCAAACCTCCCTTGCCTTCATATATTAAATACCCATAGTTTCATTAGCTGAGGAACCTCCTCGGATGTTGGATTTGTATAATTTGTAAGACAACTTGGTAGTATTATCCTGTGAACTTATTGCTTATTATCCATGAACTTATTGCTAGAAAATTGGAAAATTAAGACTGATTAGTTAGCACACTCCTAGGGGGGGAAGGGAGGGTGTCGTGGCCGTTGTGCGGTTCCTTGTGTTATTAGACCGGTGTGTCTAACTGTGTGATACTGAACGGAAGGAAAGGAAGGGAAGGAGCGCAACTGAATGGCGCAGACTTTGTGGAAGGGGATTGACTAGGGAATAACAGTGAATCAAGGTGAAAGTGGGTGGGGATGAAAAATGGGTACTCACGTGTGATGAGATGGATGGGCACACAGGTGATGATCTCCTGGTAATGTCATGCGGTCTGTCACCCCGACCAGACCTCACGATATCATGAACGTATTGCTATGGATTTAAATGGAGCATGGCAATTGTATTGTATTATCTGATTTTATGGATTGCTGTTTTAATATTGATTAAATAAATGTTGTATATTTTACATATGTGGATATTTCCTACATTATACATACACCATTAAAGTCCATTATATATCTATTGCCCTAAGCTTGCAGACTTTAAATAATTATCTTAAATGGCCACATTAAATGCAGTCCTTATGAACTTTTTACATTAATGTAAAAAATGGCAGACTTGCCCAAAAAATTGGTCAAAGTAGTGAACTGCAGGCACACTTGGAGAACATTTTCCCTTAGCTAGTAGACTCAAATGAAGCAGTGCCCCCAGTGGCTTCACAAGGCAATGACTTTTGAATAAATACGTTCATATCTAATGGTAAATTGTACATGTTCTGATAACACAGTATTTTACTGGCAATACTATTTTTCAGCAGAAAGTTGAGACTTTCCCTTGCAGCAGAGTTGGCTCTGATCTCAGAAGCTCCTAAGTTAAGACATGAGTCTTGTAAGTCAATGTCAGGTCTCAAAGTAAATGCTGTCCTTTAAAGAGCACACTTATTACTTTTCATTGATGTATGGGATCTTACACAAAAAGTTAAGTGTTTCATGAGTCAGTGAGCCAAGTGCTAACCAGAACTAGCTGTGTGTTTGATATTTAGGGATAAGTCTGAACAGGGCAAGTGATGACAGCTACAGAACTTCTGTCCGTAGAGCCTCTTCTATGAGAAATTGCTAAAAATGCCTCTACATGCATATAATTCTAGTGTAGGTTTGTAATCACTAGAGTGTAAGCTATAGATTAGAAATTAGAGCAAATGTTCCACTTCAACAAAGTGACAAGAAAAAAAAAAGTAAGTCTGTCCCAGCACACACTTTGGCAGAGCATCTGTAAACCTGTGAACCCAAGAAGCTCCATATGCAAATACTGACTTTATAACTTGGAAGATGAAGTTGCATAACCACAGACCTATTAGTTAAAGAGGCATAGAGGGCCTGTGACAGGGTTTAGATGGCTAAACTGGAGGCTTGTTGGTTTTGGAGCTTCCTGGGGCTCTCTGGAAGATAAAACAAGTTGCCTTTCACTTGGATAACCTTAGTCAAATAACAGGAAGGACTTTGGTCTGAATGAAACCCATTTATGGAGTTATTTGGCTCTCCAAATTTAGAAATTGAAGTAGAACTGCAGGAATTTTAACAAATTGTATGCCCTTTCCCTCATGCTCCAGTGCTGTCTACAACTTTAACCTTCATTCAGCGCTAGTGGTCCTTTCCAGGGCTAAATTACACCCTATTATTCTGCCCATTTCCTGTGAGCCCAGCCTGTTATCCACACACCCTACCTATATGGTGCATTATCATGCAGACTGGGCTGACAGGACTCCAGGCATGTAGGCACTGTTTAATCATGGAATAATGGCTGTCCCCTGATAGAAGAAGGAGCTGCAGTGACTGAACCAGCAAAAGGGCTATATAGTGGTACATAAAAAGTTTGGCTTCGGGATGCGGGGGGTGACATGTCTAGAGTTCAACTTTACCAATCTTGCCTAATATTTAAAACTGGCATAGCTGTTAATAAGTAACATAGTTGAGTGTATGGGTTCTCAAACTTTTTAATTTGTGGACCCAATTAAGAAAATTGTCACCGTACTGGGACCCAAGAATAGAATTTTGTGCCAAAATGTTATGGTCATTCAATTTGAGTGGGTGCTTTGTTAAAAAATGCCCCTTTAGTTTGTTAAATTTAAGGTTTTCACTACTAAGGACTTCCTCACATAGAATACATTGCACTCTTCATTTTTGTAAGCTTTAGTAAATCCAAGAAAGTAGTGCCGAGTCTCTTGACCTTATCTAGTTAATTGACCCCGTCTTCCTGCCTTACATGTACTCTACCTTCTCAGTGGTGTTTATGCTGCCAGTCAGTCTCATCTGTTGATTTTGTGTTTGGACAAAGGTCAATCATCAAACCCATCCCAAACATGTTCAGATTTAGGTACTGACACATAATTTAGGTAACATTGCTTTAGTGACTATAGTTGGCAATAGATATCATGCAAAGGTTGGACTTTTAAGCACAATCAAATTGTTTCACAACATCGCAGGGTGAGTCTCACCCAAACACGAGTGTGGTAGTCTTATGGCACCTCCTAGTTATGACAGTGGAGAAGGAAGAGGGAGCTTTGGCTAGACAGCCCTAGGGACCAGGGGGGGAAAAAGAGCAATCGGGGAAGATTTTCTTATCTGCTGTCACCTTTTTCCCCAGGAAATGGTGCACACGAAGACATTGGATCATCGATCAGGTCACAAAAAAAATTAAATGGATAGAATGTCATTGGACACCTTTAGAACATGGCCTTATCAACAATGTCACTTTTGTTTTAATTAAAGCCTGTTCCAATGTGATGAGCCCTGCATATTAGTTTTCCATAATTTCAAATACAGTCTTTCAAAAATGTCTGTAACAAGCTTCAACACATGGCAACAGACTTCATGGGATTTCCAGGAAAACTTTATGAACTAGAAGGATTCCACCATTCTGCAGATCTCTGTTTCCTAAGTACAAGTTTTTCTGGGAATACAGATTGTAGTTGGATAAGACGATTCTCACTTGGAACAGCTATATTTTACTTGTCGTGCTCTGATCCACAAAGTCATAAAAGCTACACTGGCACCAGACACAGCTGATGCTGGAAAGCTGGGGCCCCTACATGTTACTTGTGGCAACACAATCACAGTGACTTCCATTCTTCTTGGAAATCTCTTTTTCTACAATAATGCTCTGTGGCTGATACCTGAGCAGTCTAGAGACGGAAAGCAGATGAGTGAATAGAAGCTCTTTAAAATGATTATCCACTGACAATACCCTATTGTATTAACACGTTCACTTCCCAGTTACCGGCACTATTGAAATCTGGAACTACATTAAAGGGAAACTACAATGGTTCAGAGTCAATTTTATGTATTTATTTAATTTTGTACCAGTTATATGTATACTGTGTGTATTTATACTGTATATATATTGTGGCAGTGCATGGCAATGCCACGGTGTAGTTTGGCAACTGTGGCACCCAGGACTCTCAGCTAGAGCGTCTCAGAGGGTCCAGAATGTATACCATTTTATAAGGAAGAAGCTGGCTTTTCAGAATATTCTGGGTTTTCCTAATTGTAGCTGGGATCTGGAGCTCTGGAGATTTCTTAAGGTGCCCATACACTGCACGATTATCGTACGATAATCGTATGCGATCGGTTTTTCGTACGATAATCGAGCAGTGTGAACGGAGACGTGCGACCGTTTCTACTGTACGGTCGCACGTCTTCTGTCGAACCAGCATGTTCGAAAACCAGCCGGGAATCGTACGATTCTCGGCTGGTTAGAACGGTGCTCGGAAGATAAATGCTGAACACACTGCGCACACTGCCCGTTCAGCATTGCGGTCATCGAAAGCCCGCCCCTCAGGGGGGCGGGCTTGCGATGATCGAGAGTGCGATCTGCCTGTCCAAGATAGGCAGATCGTACGTTTTTGTAATCCCTTTACAACCATCGCAAGACTAAAGTCTTGCGATGGTTGTAGAGTGTATGGCCACCTTTAGAGCTCTGGGTGGGATGAAATCTCCAGTCCTGGAGCCAGGTGTTGCCAATGACCAGTCTGGGCTGATGAGGTGGCTGAGAGCAGCCACATTAAGAAGCCAGACCAGTCTGGCTTACATTCTGCACCCCCTCAGCCCCTCTGGCTGAGAGTCCTGGGTACCACAGTTGCCAAACTACACTTTTATACTGTATATATATATACTGTATATATATTTTATTTACAAATAAAACATCTATTATGTCTAGAATGCTAAGTGCTATCAAAAAAAAAAAGCACAGAAGGCACTGCCTGCTGTGAGGTTCAGTCCGTCTGACACTAACTTTAGATTGACCCATCCAATATGGGATAAGTCACTGTGATTAGTCATTCACTTTGTGTGACTGGGTGCAAATTATAGTTTGCACTATTGAGTTTTGTAAACCAGCATTTCCATCCAAGAAGCAAACAATGAGCCTGGAAATGTGAAAAAAGCACAAAGCTCCATCTGCTGGCTCAAAAGAAGAATGCAAAATATTATTATGCACTACACATTTACCTGACAAAAAAAGAAAAATACTTTTATTTTAGTTCTAACTATAGTAAAGAAAGAGAGAAAGTACACAAGCGCAATACATTCCCTATAAAGAATTCCTGTTCAACATAGAAGATGCAAATTACTGACAGATATTTAATTCTCTGGCATGCAACATTCTATTACTAACCTTAAACAAATATGCAGATAAGGACTTCTGACTTTTCTCTGACTTTTTTGTTCCAGGTGAGTGACTTTAACAGGGTTATTCACAAAAGGGTGAAGTGTTTGGAGAAGGGTCAGGAGAAGTAAACAATCTAGGACAGGGATGCCCATTAGGTTGATTGCGATCTACCAGTCGATCGCAAAGCGAACACTGGTAGATAGCGATCGGCTGTGTCCTGTCCTCCCGCATGGGCCATAGTGAGGGCTTTTCCTCTGGATCCCTGCTGCTCTCCCCCATCTGTATGCAGTGGGGATACGAGGAGAAGTGAACGAATTGCTGCAGCCGGCAGCATGGGTGGGAGTCAGAGGAGGGAACCTCTCCTCTGACAGAGCAAACGCTGGAGAGATCAGCTGATCACTTCAGTGTTTGTAAATAACTGGGGACACATAGTACTATGTGACTAGATCCATGAACCCATCGCACTCCTGACCGCTTGTCTCCAATGAAAGAATCTGGGTGCTGCGGTGGTCGACGGACGGCAACCGTCATGTAACAGCAGGAAACAGGGACACCGACACTCCAATGTTAGTTCAAATATAAGTCTTTTAGCAACTTTGTGACATGTAGTTTTTTCTACAATAAAAATACTTTATATTTGAACTAACATTGGAGTGCCGGTGTCCCTGTTTCCTACATATTACTATGTGTCCCCAGTTATGAATGAACAGGAAGTGTTTTACATCCCTTCCTGTTCATTCATGAGTTTCTCAATGGGGAGTAGCACAGAGGATTCTCCCCATTCAGAAACTGGATGATAGTAAATATTTTCTGAATGAATGGGAAGCCTCTGTACTTTCCATTCATTTAGAACAGATGCTGCAGCAAAGATTCGGCTCATGTGGATGGCTGGGGGGAGCGGGGGGTGGCTCATCCTTGCACAGGAGTTGTTCTGTTTTGTTGCCATATTGGCATACTTAAAATGATTAGGTTGGTAATTGCAGTGTATAGGACATCATTCGGTTCCTGTACCGGCCGTATTTCTGAGGGACCGGGGTGATCGGCTTGGGCGACCTGAGAGGGCAGGAGCACTACACCTAGGTTGTAGAATCTTACCGGAGAGGAGTATTGAGTCAAACGCTTTCATATAGTCATCTGATTTGTACCCAGTAGTGTGACGAACAGTCTTGGTCTATATGTTCCCGATCAGTGTCAATCAGTGACCAATAGGATGTGTTAATGCTCACTACGTTATTGGAATAATAATTTTGTTTCCTTTTGATTTATCACTCTGTCACTGTCCAATGCACTGATGTCTGCAATGTAATGTGTCAATAAACGAAGTATTTCAAAAAAAAAAAATAAATAATAAAGAAAATAAATAAAAATAATTTAAAAAACAAAACACATCCTGGAGGCGGGGCGCTGGGTGACGTCACATGCCTGTTGGCGGTGCTCGTGCAGCTGCTGGCTGAATATGTCAGACGCCGCAGATGGGAAGGGGCGGGACAACTCTCCCAGTGTGCAACAGGAGAGGAGACCTGGGAATCTGCTGCAGTGGAGGTAAGAAAAGACAGACAGGGGAGAGACAGCATAGAAAGTGAGAGAAGAGACACCAGAGAGAGAAGAGACAGCAGATATAAACAGGGGAGAGAGCAAGGAGAGAGAGAAAAGAAAGAGCCAAGAGAGAGGGCCGGTTCACACCACAAACTCTGCCTTCCAGAGTGTTCGGCTTCTAGAATCCACTGGAATGCAAGCTGGCCAGCTCCCTGTGTTCAGAGAGCCAGCCGGCTTGCACATCTGCATCTGCAAAAATAGTGCTTGCAGCATTTTTGCCGATCGCACTGGAATGAAACGCAGGCACCGGGTCTGGGCGATTGCACTGTGGGCGGGGGCGTGGCTGTGGTGCCATTGACTTCAATACACCGCCACGCCCCCCTCCTGCCCCTGAATACAGATGTTTTTTCATTGGTAGATCTCATTGAGCTCATCATTTGAAAAGTAGACCTCCAGAGGAAAAATTGTGGGCGCCCCTGATCTAGGACAACATAGCTGAACTGGAAAGTGAGCTGAATTGAAGAACTTTTCTCAAATCAGCTATGTTGTCCTAGATTGTTCACTTCTCCTGTCTTCTCCAAACTTTTCACCCTTTTGTGAATAACCCTGTAAGTATTGAAACCTGCAGGTCAGCCTGCCAGCAAGGACATAACATTTACAGAGGGAGGTGAACAATGATAGCCTCTTCATGTTCCTCATGACAGGTTAACTGTAAGAGTACATAACTGAGACAATGTATAATATCTCCAAGATATTGAACTGCAAATATATTAAGAGGAGCAATATGTGTGTTTCATTAATAGGATTCAGCTCTGGAAGAAAGACTGGAGGCTACTGGCAGTTCCTGTATTTTGGTCTAATTCTTGAACATTTTAGTAACTCTTTCCTATCTGGCTGTTATCGCTTTCACTGAACTACTTACATTGTATAAATCACAAGGACCCATAGCAAAGGACGATGGAGCCTTTGGTGACCTCGCTTGGTGGCACTTTGCACTGGTGGCCAGAGGATTAAATTGTACTCCCACTAATAGCCATTTTACATTGGTGGCCTTTTGTGCCCCTTACCATTAGCTTACCCTACTATTACCCTCCTAACAGAGTTAGGAGTTATGGCAGGGAGATCTCACTGTAGAAATATTTAAGACAGAGGAAACCATTGGCCGACTCAGCCCACCAGACTCTAATTATAACCAAAATGTCAATTTTGGGTGGACTGACCGTTGGACAAAAAAACAACTGCAAAATGTAGTGAAGCAGACTCTTGTTTTTCAGTGGCCATAGTATAGCCAGAGTACTTGATATTGTGCACAGAGAATTCTCACATGTGCGACGGTCCCAGTTGTTGCCTTCACTGCTTCATTGCTCAGGTTGCAAGGTCCTGGCAGTTTTGAGAACAGACAGATGTCTAACCACAATGATAAATTCAGCAAAGAACACAGGATTAAGGTGCTCTCACCCAGTCACACCACCTGCACCATCTCATCAATGACGTCCTGAGTGGATAATGTCACAGCTTTGCTTGTAGTTAATCATATGTGTAACCACAGAAAAGGAATGACTATATGCATTGTCTTGTTATGTACAGAGATGAATTCCATGACTGATAGCTTATTCCTTATATGGGCAAACCTCATCAAAGTAATTCATTCTATCCAATCTATCTAATTAGCGATCTATCTATCTATCTATCTATCTATCTATCTATCTATCTATCTATCTATCTATCTATCTATCTATCTATCTATCTATCTATCTAGAGAAACAGAAATATAAAACAAGAGAATACCAATGAAGTAAGGAAGTCCATTGTTTGTTTCTATTAAGCATAAACTATGACGTTTTGCATGATCGAACTTTACATGAAGGTTTGCCAAAGTTTTCTCATTATGTCTTTTTAAATGTCGAGTGATTATATCTTTGATGGGCAAGCCACTGATTGTGCAAGCATAGTTTTTTTCATGAAATGCACTTATATATTAATATTCTACTGGGCTGAAATTAAGTTCCCCTGATATTTTTTTATGTGTTTCTTCTTCGAATAGACATAGTATGAACTGTTTAAATAGAATTAATTGTCACCCCAGGAGAACGTTTTTTTAAATTGTCATATAAGTATTGTAATCTTTTGTAGTGACAATTGGAATAAAATTAAAAGTATTTTTGTATTTTGGCCTATTTATTTTTTATCTATCTATCTATCTATCTATCTATCTATCTATCTATCTATCTATCTATCTATCTATCTATCTATCTATCTATCTATCTATCATCTTAATCAATTTTTTCCTCTCTCCCAAGAAACATTTGTTAATTACCTTAGATTTACATCTTGTCTTTTACATGTTATCCATACATTGTTCTACATCATATAATTTCTGTCTTTGAAAAAGGGTCATTATTCATCTGCAGTCATGTATTGCTTTACAATAATGTGCAGAATTCCTATTATCTTACGTTGATTATAATATTACCTTTATACCTATACCTAATACTTGTTATTCTATACATGTGTTTTTTAATATACTGCATGCTGTTACAGAGGAAGTTATGTAGAAGGAAAAGCATTAAACAGACAGTCCACTTAAAACCAATGTTTTAGCTATAGGTGAAGCTTTGTGGGCTGAGATGGCTTCCTAGAAGTCCAAGATATGCCAACATTAAAATCTTGCCATATTTCGTAAGTCTTTTTTAGTCCTGCTGGAAGTTTAAAGGAGAACTATGAGGTGAGTGATTTTCACTCAACCTCATAGTTCGAGCCGACGTGTGACAATGAAACTGTCACACGTCGGCTCAATAGATCGGGAAGTGAGCGAACACATACCGTCACTCGCTCACTTCTCAATCATGTCCCTGCAGAGAGCCGTGACTGTCACTCACGGCTCCCTGCAGGGATTCCCCCCTCCCTGCTCTGATCCTCCAGCGCTGACTGGCGGAACGGACGGGGGAGGGAGGGGGCGGGTACAGCTGGCTCTGCCTCTAGATAAGCAAAGCCAGCTGTCAATCACGCAGCTGGGTGGATATCAACAGTAATGTTGGCATCCGTCCCGGCTGTGGCGGTCTCAGTATACCGCGAGCTGTAGCTCGAAGTTTGACTACCCCTGGTATAAAATAAAAAATGTAAGTAGAGTGGGACCCTCTGCCAATGTCCACATCCGAGCAGATCGAGGAACTCAGGCATATATATTTTACCACCAGAGTCCCCAAGAGAGATAAATAACTGTCACATGCTTTTATCTGCATCTTTCAAAAAAGTGCCACCCCCTGACACTCAGAAGAATTGCTAGTTCCAGGAATCAGCACCTGTCTTCAGTATCACACACACAGGTGTTCCTGCCTTGTAAGTAGCACTTCTTCTCAGGGTTGAGCACATTGTGGTCCTGGAAGGAAACTTCAAAAAAGCCAAAGACAAAAGGCATTTAACCATAGCAACCATCTCCCTTATAGCCATTGCTTTCTGCAGCCCACCCCCTGCCCTGCTTATATTCCCCTTTGCCACGTTCCCTTACCATATGGTTGCTCCATCGCAGATATAGCCTGTTTGTGCTGCAAACAAAGGGAGAACATGCACACTACATGCAGATAGTGTCCTGACCGGGATTTGCTAATTAATGTAATGTTTTTTGTGACGCCAACAATAAACAAGTTTCACAGACAAAAAAAAAAAATTAAATTTGCACAAGAAAATAACTGATCATGCATGTTTTGGGATAATTATTCCTATGATTCATTTCCTGAGCTATCTCACTGCAAACAATCATCAGATAAGCAGACAAAGCCAATGTATGATCATTTTATGGACCCTGCCATTGTCAGACATGCAGAAATTAAATATACAATGGCAAAGGTCTATCTGGTGAGGAGATTAGACATGACTGATACAGTGGGGGCATCATGTGGTTAATCACTGTAACCTGGTTTAGATAATATGACAATAAGTTCGATGAGATGACTTTCCTGAGCCCGCAGGCATCACAGACAGACAGTGAGTTGGATAGATGAACAGTTTGGGTTTTGTGGTAAACCAGTTGAATAACCTACAAACAAAAGTATTTGAGAGCTATACAGGGTGTTCTATTTAATCCCCTCTGATACGCAGGAGGACTTAGATTTCCAGTAAAGTTCTTTCTCGGAAGTATGGGGTTTTATGTGATGTTCCTGTCTGTATCAGAACTGTAATTAAAAGGATAGTCTGCCCAGCAGTGTGAGGACAGAGCCTTAGATGCTGCAATTCCCAGTTCCATTGACTTCCCATTCACACTTCCCAAAGTTTGCTGTCTGCACAGTGAGTACATTTCCCAGCTTATTCTATTCAATGCCCCTATCCTTTCTTATACTGAGCTATCTCTATCACTGTTGGATTGTCCGGCAGACCTGTATCTTAGAAGATGTGATTTCCATTTAATGCTTTCTTGTTAGTATTATCTAGTTTGCACTCTATTCTAAGCTGCTACGTGGCTTTCAGATAGCATTACAATTGTGCAATGGAAGGGAGCCTACAAAGCTTTAACACCAAGATATGGATCTTTATTTTTTGCCACATGCCTGTCATTTTCATATCACATTGGACTCTGCTGAAGAGAACTGTCTCCATTTTGAAAATAAAGATCCTTATACTGGTGGGTTAGCTTCATAAACTGAGCCTACTGTCCAGCTGGCCATACATGGATCGAATTATGGCGTTTGCTGCTGAATATACTGAAATCTAATTCGTGGATTGGCTCGTTTTTTGATCAATTTGTGTTGCAGGAGCCAGATGGAAATTGTTGGCTGAATAATGATTGCAGCCAGTTACTGTTTAGGTATTCTGACAGCTGCGAGTGTCGGTTGTAACAGTACAACACCGGCAAGGGAGATTTCTCCATCCACACTATTTAGCCTGCATGGGGGAATCAAGTAATTTTTCTTGTTTGGCCCCCGGGCTGAATGAAAAAAATCTTACAGTATATGGGCATCTTAATAGGACATTGCTTGTCTTGTCACTAACCAGTGTTACCCTGAGGCTGGCCATGGCCGGGAGTTTTTACTAGGGATGCACCGATACCAAGTACCGTACTCGGTGCAAGTTCAAGTACAGATACTTTTTGAGCTCCAAGACTAGACTAGAGAAAAAAGTCAAAAGTTAGGAAGCAGCTGTCATTTGTAAGGAGCACACGGAGCTCCTGGGATCTGTACATCTCTGTTTTAATGTATGATTTTGTTTTTTAAATATAAATAAAGGGATGCACCGATACCATTTTTGCAAGTACAAGTACTGATACATTTTTGTTTATTGTCAAGTGACAGTTTTTCTAAAACAATGCAGACTAATGACTTCAGGACAGTGGTGGAGCGCCAGAGCTAGGTCCCAGCTGCAACTGTGGCAACCCTGGTAGTTCTAATGAAAATGCCAAGTATCGGCACTGGTACTCGAAAACTATCGGCGCATCCCTAGATTTTACATGATACCATGAGTTTTAAATGTAACTATAAAATGAATATGAAATTACCGATAAATATTCAGATGTTGGTCAAACTGATCTTTTTCCACAGGATGGAATATGATGCTCGTCAGACTACAGTTAATGGTGAATGCTGTATAAACTATTACAAATAGTCAGTGTGACATCAGTGCAAAATCATCTACATCACTAAAACTACATACATTTCAAAGAGCAATTATTTGTAACTTTAGGAACATCATTAGGATTTTAAGATCTTTTTTGGATTGTGAGAAAATGTGTTCCAACGATTATCATTCTAAGGGCTCATGTAGAAAGGTTTTGTTTACAAATGTTGACATTTGCATTTGAACATAGCTCTATTCAAATGCAGGGATAAGTGAAACTGAGAGTTTTTACTTCCCTGAATTTTTAGCGCAAATCATAAGTTTTCGGTGAAATGTCATTATTTTGGCTACATACATTGGAGTCAATGGGGAAGGCAAAGTTGGGGTGTTTATTGGCGGTCTTTAAGGGGGCATTGGGCTTTTAATGGCTCCTGAAGAATATGCAAGCTCCTTTTAACTATCCTGCAACTGTTCTTGTGGCAAAAAACATTAGCTTCATTTTGTTTTTGAACAGAAAAAAACCCAGAAAAAAGTAAAATAAAACAATTGAAATGACAATGAAAAAAAAGTAATACGTAAAATAAGCTAAACTACAAAATACAAACCAAAAACACTCTAAAAAAGAAATAGAGAACGATTTTTACTGAAAGCATAGAGGTATAGAGGTCAATGAGCCAATGTGAGAATTTCCACATTAGCAATTTTTTTCTGACGAGGAAATCGGTTATTTTTACAATAAAATCAACCTTGCAAAAATCCCTCTACTCATCCCCAGTCCAATGTGTGCATTTAGGTGCGGGGGTCGCATTTTGCCTGCTTATGACTGCAAAATGAACAGACCTCCATGGAAGCATTTGCATCCAAAGAAACCCAAAGCAAAGCCGGTCACACACACCCTCAAAATGGTAATCTGCCCTGCACAATGAAAGTAAAGGAACTCTGCAATCCTGCAAGTATGCTTCAATGCTTGTGAAATGCTTGTCTACATAAACCTTGACTCTGAACCTGAACCCTAAATTACTCACAAAACTGTAAAACAATGAAAAGAATGAGCTGTAGAAAAAGGGCCACATCCTATTTAAACTCTTAGACTGGTTAAAGGATGCAAGGAAGCCCCATGTGCCACACATGTACCTAAAAATATCAGTCACGTCTGCATGAGATCAATGTTTAATTTGTTTTTCCTAAGCTGGCCATACATCTTGAGTTTCAGCAGGCTGAATGAGAAAAAACTCTCAATTCCAGCATCCACTCTAACAACATGTATGGGGAAATAACCCCCCCCCCCCCCC
>NW_017306457.1:94487-108478 GCF_000935625.1 Nanorana parkeri
CCCCCAATGGTGCTATTGTATTTTGACAGCGGTGGGTGTGCTGCTGTCAGAACATCCAAACAGTGACTGTAGCTGCAGTCACTGTTCGACTAAGATTTTTTTGACCAACTCTTTCGACAAAAGTTAATATTTCAATTGACTTTTGTCGAACATGTGGGGGTGGTCGCGAGGGGACCACACACTGATGGAGTTTTGGAGGACTCTGAAATTCGGCCAGTGTGTGGCTACCAATAAATGGTGCTCACACATACACAATTATATCAGATGCGCATGCATGCTTATGCAATGAACACCTATCTCCAGCACTGGTGTCTTGTTGGTGCAACAATAGCAATCAGCCAGGAACTAGGGATGAGCTCAGGTTTGGACTGAACCCAGTCCATACCTAAGCTCCTCCGAATCCAGAAGGAGGCATCTTCTGCTGCCACCCAAATACAGGGAAATTCCCTGCCCGCAGCTGCACATATGCTAAGGGGCAGGATGCTGTGATGTCTGTCATTCATTGTATATGGCTACATGGCTATATTTGGTCAATAACATTGACCTTATATGGCCATTTTCCCATATGAAGTCAATTATGTCTGCACAAGGATACTGCCACTTTGTTTATTTGCAGTTGTCGGACTGAGAATGCCCAGGCTCAACCTTGATTGGGTGGATCTATCTCCCTTCTGGATTCAGAGGACCTCTGGTTTGGACTGGGTTCAGTCCAAATCTGAGCTCATCCATACCAGGAACCTATGGCAGTCTAGGGTTTTGAGTGGTTTGGTTAAATTAGGGTTTGATTTGCACCCAGCCCAAGCTCATCACTACAGGTAACAGTGTTGCTTCATACATACGAGTGAAGCAAAGGAGGGATTGAGCCAGGAGACTGACATTGATGTCAAAGGAGCTCCAATGTGTTGGAAAATGTGGTCAATTTATTTTTTGTTGGGAGGTTAGAGGTAAATAGAGATCAGCTTTCTAGCTATCTATGGATAATGTTAGATATTTTCCAGCTTGCTTAACAAGCATGCAACTGATTGCTTCTCCTTTAAGAAAGAGATCTCTGACTTGCATTGAGCAAGGTGTCCAAATGTGTTAGATGACAATCTCCTGAAATGCTAATGTCTATGGTTCACCACCCGACTCTGCTAGTCAAGAGTAGTCAGAGAAAATAGCAATTAGATGTAGGAAAACATTGATTGTTTTTCCTTTTACTCTGATAAACCAATACTGGAAGAGTCTCACTTCATAGAGACTCAATGGCCAGGATAGAAATTGAACTGCACAATTGACCGCCATCTAATGTCTATGGCAACTTTAATGTGCCACATTATGCCAGTTATAAAAACAGGAAAAGCTCACGTTGCCTTCAAGGTTTGCCTATCTTTAAGCAGTATACCATATGCCTAGGCAGTTCTGAAACTGCAGCTCTCACCACACTCACAAGCAATATTCAGACTTTTAATTGACAAAACCTACACAGACATAATTTCTTCAAATCTGTAACCATCTCTACTTTATCACTGGATTTTTATTTTTTTTGCATTTACTATTTTTCTACTGTTTGAAATGTTATGAAATGTTACAAATAGAACAAGTGAAAAAAATATGTTGTTGGCCATAGAAACCAATCAGTTTCAACTTTCGTCCTCTGTTTTCAGAATACGTAGCAGAGAATCAGTTTGAACTCTGTAGGAAAGAACATCAGTTTTTCTTTCCTCAGATTTTATGTAAGAGCTCATGGAGTGGTACTTTCAGAATGTTTAAAATGGCTAACACATTATTGTGGTTAAATGCTCTCCATGTGGCCAGTTGTGACAGGCACCTCGGCTATTGCCACCCTTGGAAGTGTCCACATTTGGGCTGTCAAGCAATTGAGTGCTGTATTTCAGGTGATTGTGCCTGTTGTTGCCTCATTGACAGATCCGTGCTATTTTCCACTAATTCCAGTGATTTCAGCAATGACCCTTAACACCAAACAGCTCACAGCTTCCTAAAGGGGCCAATTCAAATACCTCAGTAATAAAATGTGTGCTGGGCTCATCCACTCTGGTTTATTTTCCTATTCAGGAACACACCTGCAGGCTATTGCTGCACACAATAAATACTTCTTGTCTGTAGAATTACACATCGGTGACACAAGATAAAGGGGAATAATAACTAGAGCCAATTAGTTTTCTAAAGAAAGGGTAAACACATCTCTCTCCTTTCCTGTCTCTTTCCTTCTCCTGTTCCTCTCCCTCTCTATACCTCTCTCTCTACACTGTACCTTCCTTGTTATCTCTTTCTCATTTCTTGTCCATTATCTCCAGTTCTCCTTTCTTTCTTACTTTCTTTCGTTATTTTAATTATTTGATCTTGTTCTTTCCTCTCCCCTTCCCCATCCCTCTCTCTCTCTCTCTCTCTCTCTCTCTCTCGCTCTCCTTTATTCCTCTCTTTCCCTGTATCTATATCTTTCTTTCACTATCTCCCTCTTTCCATTGCTCCTCTCTTTTTGTCTCTCCCTGTCTCTTGCCTTTCCTGTCTCCATCTCTTTCTCTCTCCCTTTTCCTCCCTCTTTCTCTGTGTCTCTCACTCTCCTCTATCCTTCCCAGTCTTGCACTATATGTCTTCTCTGTTTCTTTTGCTCTTTCTTTCTGCCTCTCTCTCACTCCTTCCCCATCTCCCACTCTCTCTCCTGTTCCTTTCCCTCTTTCCATCTCCCCTTTTCCTTCCGTGTCTATTTTCCCCTGTTGCTCTCTGTCTTCCACCCTCCCTTTCTCTATCTTGTGCTCTCTCTCTCTCACTCTCTGTCTTTCCCTTTCTCTCCCTCCCTCCCTCCCTTTCTTTTTTTCCCTTTGTCCTGCATTCCCTTTTCATCCTTCCCTCTCTCTTCCCACTCCTCTTTCTCTCTATATTTGTGATGTATAGGATGGCCATGCACCCTAACAAATACAAGTGATGCAACAGATTTAGACACCCCTTGTGCCAGGGGCAACATTCCTGGCAATCAGCCCATGTAAGTGTTAACAACATACTGTTAGTGACTATTCAAGCATTGGAAGTGCTCATTCATACATTAAGAAATGTTCTGGCATGCTTCAAAAATCTCTGTGTGATCAGTCTATGTTGAAAAGGGAGCACGCCTTTCATTACACGTACTTCATGTCTGTTTGTTGGCTGAGTTTGGGGCAAGATGTTGGTAGGTCATAATGGTGAGATATGTGTAAGGATGGTGGTCTCCCTCACTACCCATTGATCTGCCTATCTATGGCCACCTAAGTGATCAAACAAAAAATTCCAGGCAACACGAGAATCCAATGAATGAGCTACTAATTCTATCTGGGAAATACTGTTGCTATGCTGAAATCTGAAAAAAATCAGTTGACCTCAGTCTGAATTCCCTTGGATCCAGGGAGCACTTCAATGGGTCACTGGGAGTGTACTTCCTGAAGACTGTGCTCTGTAACTTCTCTCTACCTGCTTTAACCTCTCTTTATCTTTCTCTATGCTCGCTTCTGTGGATTTTCATTTGGTACGTTTGCTTCCACAGTCCAAAAATAGTGAAGCAACTACTGTTAAGTTATTAAAAGATTCTAGGTTGTCAACCTTTTGTGAGTCAATGAGCTGGAAAAATGATGAGCATAGCGGGTGTTCTGATATTTCATTGGTGCATGCCTCTCCCATGTCAAAGACATACTAAGTAATTAAGCAAGGATACTGATGATAGTCATGGGGCTTGCACCTTAAAGAGAACATTGCACAAGCAAGCTCAACTTATTTAGTGAGGACCCCTCCTCTTTAAGTGGCATGTGAGTTCTCAAAAGTAAGTATACTCATCTTTACCCCAGCTTGCGCACTGCAGGGGGTGAAGTACCCATCCTTCGGACGAATTTCCAGAGAATGCTGAGTAGACCAAATCACAATGTTCCAGCACAGTTCAAGATCATCTTCTTGTGAGATTAAGACTACTCAACATTTCCTGGGATCCTGCATAAGCTCTGTTGCTGAAAGTTAGGGAAGGTAAGTATATTAATATAATTTTCCCCCCAACGGAAAGGGGCCCTCACTAAAAAAAGACCTTGCTATTTTAGTGGTAGGCGCTTTAAAGCAGAACTGGAGTCCCACCCAGAAAAACTGCTAGTAGCTGGAGTTCTGGTTGACGAAACTTTGTATTTCCCTCCCACTGCCTGCGGTACATAGATGGTGAAGTGTACACTCTCTACATCTGTAAGATGCCAAGACTTCAGCCAAGTGTCGGGACAATATAACGCCATCATGTATGCGAATTACGTCATCAGTGACCACCCAATGGTTGAAGAAGGAAGATGTCAGGCAAGAAGAAGCATGGAGGTTACCACTGCTTGTTTTTATGTCTGAAATTGTTAATTGTCTGGCTGTGTTGCTAATCCACTAGGTTGAGGCACTAGTATGTGGATCTGGAGTTCTGACATCATTCTCACTTCCTCATCTGCATATTTGCTACAGGTCACTGACTCAAAGTTTTGAAGCTAGAGACCATTAAGAAATTAGGATTTTCAGATCAAGGTCAGAAATGGTGGCCACAGATCTATTTTAGTTCAAATTTCCATTTAAATCTTTTGATCTTGCAGTCCACAACAGATAGCGTACTCATCCCCCATTCCATGCAGAAGCAATGTCTCATAGGATTTGAGATCCTCAGCTTTCTCAGGATCCTGCAACAATGCTGAGTGAGTCACCCTTAACTTATGAACATGGCTGGAACCCAGGATCTCAGGTATTTATCTTCTTTTTTTTACACATTAGGATGGTGGGCTACCATATGGCTTAGTTGCTGCAGACTGCATAGCCACTTTAAACTCCAGGCAGACTGCAGGTATGGCATCTAGTGTAAATACCTGAATTTGATTTCAGCCTCTTGCACGGAAGCACTGCACTGGAAGAAGGAGCTGGGGTGGCAGCACTAGGAGCCAAACATGTGTTCTGCATACAAGAACCTGCTGACAGGAGGGGAGGGCAGAGATGTCCTCATCAGCCTGTTGCTTCTCCTTTATCACCCAATCACAGTCTGGGGGGCAAATAGGTGACCTAACCTTGTTGCTGAACTGCAAAATAGAAATGTCAGGTCTCCAGCCTGGCTGTGCTGTCTCTCAGCGCTGTGTAGATCTCAGGACTGGGTGGACAGAAACACAAATTCTTTGGCAGATCAAAACGCTGCCATTTACCGTATGTATTTCATCTGTGGATTTAGCTGTTCGCCTGGAGTTCAGCTTTAAGCGGCACCCACGCAAATTATGCCTATTTGTATCTAAATATTTATGGCAGGACATTAGATAGTAAGATCCTTCAGTGCCGGGAATGATTTCAATAACCTTGGAACTGTAAATTTTTTGAAGTGTATGTCCAGCTGAAACCTTTCCTGTTAGTTATGGACAGAGAGGGGAAAGGTTAGAACCCATGCTGGGTTTTTGCTGCTATCCGGGCGACCCAGATGGGTGCTATGGGCTAGGGTGAGGAACAAAGGGGTCCCCTTGATGCCGTGCAGGCTGCCTGGGAAGCTATGGCATCGCAGGCAGCTGTCTGTCACTGGCGGCTGTGAGGAGGAACGTGCTGCTGTTCAGATCACTGACAACCTGTCAGTGATCTGTGCAACGGTGCGTTCCTCCTCACAGCCGCTGCTGAGTCAGTGACAGCCAGCAGCTGCAGAGGAGGAAGCTTGGCCCAGTGTCGGCAGCGGAGGAGGAGGCGGGGCCCACCAGCGACGGTGGAGGAGGCAGGGCCCGGTGGTGGAGGAGGCTACCAGAGGATTGGGGCTGACAGTTAAGAGGTGTGACGAGCCCACCTGAGAACCTGCAGAACCCATCATAGAAAGTCTATGGTGGGCTCTGCAGGGTCACTCTCAGGTGGGCTGTTTGGGGTCTCAGATGGGCTCTGCAAGGGGTATAACTAGAAATCACAGGGCCCCATACAAAATTTTGCAATGGGGCCCTGTGATTTCTAGTTACGCCCCTGGTTCACCTGAAAGAAATCAAGGGAAATCTGCAATGCAAAACTGTCTAGGGTTCTTGTCTCCATTTACTCAACAAATAAAAAGCAAAGTGCTGTTGCAGCAGATTTTCCCCTCATCTCCTGTCTAGTGAAACTGTTGTAACTGGAACAGCAAATGAGAGGAGATCTCCCTAAAGGAGCCATGGATATCAATAAAAACCTGACAGGGGTTCTATTACTTTCGCACTGTATCTTTATGTTTTGTCTGAACATACACATTAAGCAAAGGTACCGAACTGACCTCCTTTTTAGGACTATAATATTTAATAAAAGTTGTAGGTTTGACCAGTCTGTGACTGTCCAGCTGTTTTAGAGTTTGGTAACACTTTTATCGGCATAGCAACGTAAGAGCCAAACATCTCCTGTGCTGGAGGACGGCACGGTTACTTAACAAGGTGCATATACAAAATAAAGCAGCACCAAAAGCAAACAGCATGTCTATGCTGCTATCAGTGCCCTACTCTATCTGCAGGTCCCATTATGGCTCCAGAGCTGCTCAGTTCTGGCTGGTGGAAGGTGTTTTGTTTGCCTTGGAAGCCTGAATGGCACATAGCGATAGGGGAGCATGTTTCCTCAGCAGTGTTTGACTTTCTCACTGTACTTTGATAATGCCACTTTCAAAGCAATGAAGGTGCAGCGCCTGGGACATGTTAGGAGGGCTGGGTACTACCTGTTGCAAGCAAACAGTCTGGAATGTCGGAATGGCTGGTATTTCTGCCTGGACTCAGCGGGGCTCTGTGACATGAGGACAGAGTAGGTGACACTGAGCCATTTTCATTTGGAGGAAGTCAATGTCATCTTAGAAAACAGCCAAAGTCATGTCTTATAAACAGGTTTTAAAGGTTTGTGTCCTTCATGCCCTCTAGTGTTAGTTTTTACATCTATCCTTGAGTCCTCATTGGGGCCCCGTGGAATCCTATGCCCAGGCTGTACATGGGACCTCAACTTCTGTACAGTTTAAGCGCTTATTTACATATGTGTGGTGTGTTAACAAGCATTGCAAACCGAATAGACTGCTAATGCACCTTAATACTGAAAGTGACACTAAACTCAGGAGTTAAATCTTAAAAATGCATTTGAATATCTTAGCTATTAACAATAATGTATCTTATTTGTGTATCACTCGGCTGTAGATCCTCAAATCATCTGTGAATTGGTGCTGACACTGTCCTTCCTTCTGAAGGGGGGCTACCTGTGTAGATTCTCGAATCATCGCTGAATTCCCCATGGTCAGGGTCCATGGGGAATTCAGAGATGATTTGAGGATCTACTGCTGAGTGATACACAAATAAGATACATTTTTGTTATTAGTTAGGGTACATAAATGCATTTTTAAGACTTAACTCCTGAGTTTGGTTTCACTTTAAAGTTGAACATGACCCTTATTTCCAACACAGCAATGCACCACCGTTGCCTTACTGCGTTGGGGTGCAATCCAATATACCACCACAATGCATGTTATGCATGTGACTGCAACATGGAAGTGTAAATCTAGCCTAAAATAAATCACTAAAATAAATCAAAAGCACTACAATGAATCACTCTATCATTTATCTATCTATTATAGATTTATGTGCATGTACAGCCAACCATCCATCTTTTTTTCTCTCTGTCCATGGTTCTATCTATCTATCTATCTATCTATCTATCTATCTATCTATCTATCTATCTACCTATCTATGCACTTTTATCAATCTATCCATTGCTTTCATCTATGTCCAATTATCAATATCTCTATGCAAATCTCTATCTATCGATCTATCTATCTATCTATCTATCTATCAATTCTTTAACCTGCCACCTGCTTGTTTATCCATCCATTGATATACCAATCCATCTACCCATCCATCTATATCTCTCTCAGTCTGTCTATTAATTCTAACTTGATCTGTCTATTCTCCCTTCCATTGTCTGTCACTACATTCATCTATCTCCATATTCTGTTACCTGTCTGTCTGCTATTCATCCATTCATCTCTCCATCCATATACTGTACCCATCCATCCCTCTATCCATCGATATCTCTCTCAGCCTGCCTATCCATCACTGTCTATTGATCTGTCTATCCTTCTATCTATCAACATATTCTTTTACCTGTCTGTCTGCTGTTTATTCATTAATCCCTCCATCCATATACTCATCCATTCCAGTATCCATCCATATATCTCTCAGTGTTTCCATCCATCTCTGTCTATCCTTCCTTCTACCTGTCCATCTATCGATATCTATCTATCTATCTATCTATCTATCTATCTATCTATCTATCTATCTCCATATTATTTTACCTGTCTGTCTGTTGTTCATTAATTGATCTCTCCTTCCATATACCCATCCATCCCTCTATCCGTCCATATCTCTCACAGTCTGTCTATCAATCTCGGTCTATGCTTCCTTCTACCTGTGTGTCTGTCCTTTCCTCTATCTACATCCTTTTACCAGTATGTCTGTTTGTTCATCCATTGATGCATCAATCTACCCACCCATCCTTCTCTCTCATCACTCTCTTTCTAAACTCTATCTGTCCATCTCTCCTTCTCTACATCTACCCATCCTCTTATCTGTCAGTTCACCCATTCCTTCCACCCATCCATCCCAATATCACACTTGTCTGAACTCTTTTTCTGCCTCCTGCTGTTAGCATCTGCCGTTGCAGGAGATCAGAACCTGCCCCTATGAGTCTGATGCAGAGCCCTCATTCCTTAGAAAGTAGCTGGAGATAATTACCGGTTACAATGCATTGAGTAATACGGCTTTAAAGTCAGTCCAGCCTGCCATAGGTCCACGCACTGCGCATGCGCCGGCTTGAAGTTTTCCCAGCTCAGGCTGCCTAAACTTTACAGTCAGAGAGCTGGAGAGACAGGAGAGAGCCGGAGCCTCATCGATAGCGGAGCCGTGCACCCAGCACCGATCTTTATCCGCAGCGGAGCCGTGCACCAGCATCCAGTGAGGCTTCCCCTCCCAAGTCAGGCGGCTGATGAGGATTGCGGCTCCCCCTGTCCTGCCCTGGAGATAGGATTGCCTGTACCCCCAGCTGTGCACCCCTGGCTTGAGAGGCACTGCAATGACACCTCGCCTTTGTCTTCTCCTAAGTTGAGGGTTGCTCACTCTCACCCCCAACGTCCGATCCCTACTGTGGACGATCCCCTGATCCCAGTGCTCTCTGATGGACGGTGGACTCAGGTTGTGAGGTCTCTGGGGGTACTTGCTTGATATCCCGGGAATTTACTGGAAGGGATCACTTACACTCTTGGGACCCTTTTGCTTTTCACATTCCTCCCCCCCTGGTTCCTATTATCACCTGGTACGGGACCCCCAGATCAGGGAACAAAAAGGGGGGTCCTACTTGGCACGGAGCTGAAGACCTATAACAAAGAGGATCTCCTATTTTTTGGGTGGTTGTTCTTCACTCCAAGGAACCTGTATCAGTGTGTGCTGAGCTGGGATTAAATACAAATCCTCCCCCGACTGCTCTAAGGGGGGGTCTTTCATTAACTGGGGCTCAAATTAAATTCTGGATTAACCCCCAACAAGGATTATCACATTGTCCTGGAAGTCCTAACAATGGTAAAGGTGAGTCCCAAACTGCAAGACCAATTCTTTCTCCCATGCCCAGTGAACACTTGTCACCCAAGCAGACCGATCTCAAGAGGGTGTCCAGCACAGTGTTTAACCCCAAAACAAGTTAGAGGAGAGGTGGAATTACATTTTAAGGACCTCGCCTTAAGTACTGTTGACATCATAACTTGTCAGGCTGTGCTAAGGTAGCCGGGAATTTTTCCTTTTGGCATAGTCAGTTCTTCTTAGTTTGCATTGGAAAAGGTGTATCCCTTTAAAATAAGATTACAATTGTACCTGCAGGAAATCTAGGTTCATTAGCAGCCTTTTGAATTATTTTACTTGGTTCCATGTGCAACGCTGGACATTTACTTTGGCCTTTTTTTTATGCTTCATTCAAATGGCTATCCCTTTAAGTGGACTGGAGGTATTATATTGAACATCCTCTGTAGATTCTACATTTGTAACCTAGAGCTCATGTATCATGGCTTCCATATACTTGATTCGTTTGAGTTCCCTGGAAAATGGACTATCTCTTTAAGAGGATTTCTGCATTGCCCATAGTAGAGCAGTCACTAGCTTTTGATGAATTTGAGCACCCTGGAAAAGGGACTATCCCTTTAAGAGGGTTTCTGGCATTGCCCATAGTAGAGCAGTCACTAGCTTTTGATGAATTTGAGCACCCTGGAAAAGGGACTATCCCTTTTAAGTGAGTTTCTGGTTTTGCCCATAGTAGATCAGTCACTAGCTTTTTGTTTTCATTTGTAACTTGGAGACCATGTGCAAGTCCTTCCATAGCTTAGGTTTATTTACTAGGTACCCTAGAAAAAGGATATGAGCTCATATTGTTCACCTATAGAAGACCTGAAACCCCTGCTACAAGTTTTGAGTCCCATTTGTAATATACATGAGAGCACATTTTATCAGCCAGGAAAGGAAGGGGGGTGATCCTGGTCCCTTCAAATGATTGTCTCCATCCTGGCATTTAAGTGAACAAAGTAGAAGTGGTTCAACAAGCTGGCCACCGAATTACTTCACACCCATCCGTGAACCTCAGAAAATTGCCCCCAGATCTCTCACTTCCATAAAATCTTGAGCTTCAATTGCCTTTGAAGGAAAGGGTCACATTGTCCTTCTAGGAAGATCTACTCTTGTATTTTCCTTTTAGAAGATCCCAACAAATTCAATTAAAAAAAGTTTTAAGAAACTTTTTGAAGGATCATGGCAACTTTAGCAGAGCTCCTGAGAAGGTTTCAGAGCTTTGTGTGCTAATGTTTCTAAAGGACACATGGAGGTTTGGAGACAAGCTGGTCCCACTTTACACCTAAGCTCCAAGCCAGGTTCTCCTCCCTTACAGACAGACCACATAAAGCAGACAATGGTGTGAGGTGTCCGGCTGTTTTATTGCACGTGTTCCCAAAACTCCACACACCATTCACTAGGACTTCTGGGGAGGGGGGTGATGAAGTGGGCAGTAGGGCAGCGTCAAGGCTTTGGCCAGGCCATTTGTGCTCTTGACCAACTCTACATTACCTAAGAAGCTTTTTTTTTCGTCACTGTGATCCTGCCAGCCTGTGCCTAGGGATAATCATGAAAGCAATGGACGATGAGATCTGCCACTCGCAGGTGGTCGGTGCTGGGACTGTAGAGACCTGAAAAGTCGGGCACCTAAGCAGTAGAAAGGTACAATGTAAGAGGTGCGCTCAGAGCAATTGGTGACATCTGGCGCCCTCTATTGGCAGAAGATGTGATTGCTACAATGCATTAAAAAATGTATTCATTCATTCATTTTAATGCCGCTCATCCTAAAAATCATATAAGCATACATATTTCTAATTACACTTGTGAAAGAAGTGTTTCCTAGATTTTTTAAAAGTAATTAACAGCTTATTTTTTTTATTATTATTATTATTATTATTATTATTATTTACATCTTCTAAACTGCTGATCTTAATGATATAATCCAGTTGACTAGAACATTTAATGAGCTCTGTAGTTGGCTAGCTAGCCATAAGGGGAACATGATTAATCAAGAGATCAAGGTCTAGCATGCAAGGGCCCTTTGATGGCATGTACTTTTGGTTTGCAAGTTGCTTGAACACAGCCTGAGGTCTAGTTGAACTTGTTAATGATTTTCAATTGATACCTAATCTGCTCCTTGCACAAACAACTCCCAGAAGTGTCAGTGGGAATGTGGTCTGAGCACTGGCTGCCCTGCACAGTATCTCGCTAAGTGGACTGGGGACACCTCCTGATAATCTTTTCAGCTGGAGTGAGCCCTGGACTGTGTTTTAGTGTGAATGCATTGAAATAACAGAGCAACATAAATAGAATATAGTCAATGCATGCAGACTATTCTTTGTTAGAGTGGGTATCTAACCTGCAATTGTGTTTTTATTAAATATAACAAATATAGTTGCATTTAATTAGAGAGCCTGGCTTTAATTGCCTCCTTTTATTGCTAGTCCTCAGCAAGCAAAGCTTCAGTAGATGGCTTTTACATTTAATCCCAATTTGCTTGGCCACCTGAAGTCGCTGTGTGTCCAGACGGGTTTCTTGTAATCATAAATTTCCTGTATGCTACATTGACAAGTACCCCCAACCTTCTCCTTTTCCTCTCCCTTCCCCCAACGTGCAGAAATTGATTGCACTTTTTTTTTTTCTTTCTCCCTGGGCTTGCCAGGTTCACATTGCTGAAGGAGCGCCACCTTGTGGCCCAGCCCAGCAAGGACCTTGGAGCAAGTAGGGCGCTTGAAAAATAACAAAGTTAATCAAATAAAGTAACTGCAATTCTAGATTTTATTAGGTAAAAAAAAGACTTTACAAGTCTGTTGCAGGTGATCATAAAAATAATAAGGGAAAAAAAAAACCCCATTGTACTTTTTCTCTTTTCCTTGTACAAGTTACAATGTATACTTTCTACAACCGAAAATATTTTCGCAAGTGCCCAGATTAAACATTTGTTTTGACGTGTCACTTATAATAATAGTTTATTTCGCTTCTAAGACTAAACCTTTTTACAGTGCAAATATTACATTATTAAAAATAATATATTTATTGCTTAGTGATTAAACACTGTTCCAATTCTTGTATATCGGTTTGTTCTAGAAGCCCGATTTACTACATGTACAAGTCAAAAGAAAAGCAAATCTAACTTGTACAATTTCGATGATCCTTTTTCTATTTAAAAAATGTCCAGAACGAAAAATCGTTTTGATTAAAAGCTACACCTATGTGTTCTATTTTTCTGCTCAATAGTGTTCGAATGTTTAAAAAATATTTTAAACTTGTGACCATTTAATTTGCACTTACATTTTTTGGAGTACACATTCAGCTCTTGCTCATTCAGACGAAGTAATTATATTATTTAAGTTAATTAAGGATTATAATGCACTTGAAAGTGAGTTTTGCATGGAACAGTAAAGCAGATTCGATGCGAAGTCCATTCCTGCTCATTCAAATCATTTTGTGTCTTAGGGGTCTGCTCATAAATGTTTTCACACAACATTCACCCGCATTTTCCTAACTGAATGCAATTAGAAAATGATCTAGCATTTATAAATAGACCCTGTGCTATTTGTGTATTTCTAGCTGACACTAGTTGTACGAAATTCTACAAAATCCCTTACAAATGACCTGATGAACCCTAGAGATAGGGAAAGGCAAATGTTTTGCACCAATGCATTTATTTTGAATGTTTATTTTGATATATTTTATTTAATAGGTATAGATTTAAAATAATGGCTTTTTTTTTGTACCACAGACACCTAATTAATAGTGGTGCCTCCATTGCAGGCTGATTGTATGATAATCCTGCTATCATACATGGTGTTACACTGTGGGATGGGCATGTGGGATGGTTAATGAATGGAGTACAGTGTAATAAAGCATTATCTCTTTGCTGCATTCTCTATATCCATTTATTGTCCTGTCAGGAGGACGGATAGGTAATGATTTCAGAGCTCTGCTATGGAAAAGACCAATATTGAAGGAGCTTCTCCTGTAGGGCTGCTGCTGGTGAATTATTGGGAAATGATCAGATCGCAATGCTGATACACAATGTATGGCTTGGAGGGTTTTGCACAGCCATCATACGCTGCTCTTTCACACAATGCCGAGGAATAAACTCTCAGGGAGGGAATTTCTATATCAGGATAAATAGATTTGTTTAGCAGTCTAAATAGAGGAGATAGGGAGCAGTGACGGGCCCAGCATAGTAACTTTGCATGGCAGAAGCTACAGCTCCTTGTGTGGGGCTATCTCCAGCTCCCTCTCTGGGATTCGATTTCCTGAACAAGTAAAACCAGATGAGGTAGGACAGAGAGCCCCAGGCCTTTGTTCCTGGGCAGATAATGATGTTTGGGACTGTGATGGTCTATTCTGAACATTTGAGGGGAGGGGGGGCAGTAAAAGAATGCATAAAGTTTGCATTGGATTATTCAT
>NW_017306457.1:108508-108806 GCF_000935625.1 Nanorana parkeri
TGACCAAGGACATTGATTTCATACATACCTCCTATGTGTCTGTGTGTATATATAAACAAGATGGATATAGCAATTAAGGATATATAATCTCCTCTTCTTAGATTTTGTATTCGTGGACCCTGGACATAGATAGGCACACATACCTATATATGATTATATAGATATGGCACACATTCCAAATGCTAGAGGAATGGATGTAGATAGATATAAGGTGTGTGTGTGTAGATCTTTGTCCCTTCATTTATTTTCCTACATAGCAGTAATAATTGTGACTATAGGTGAGTGTGTGTGTGTGTAT
>NW_017306457.1:109068-110871 GCF_000935625.1 Nanorana parkeri
TGTCTTTAGCAGAACAGGGACCTTCAAATTGAGTACCAGATGTGCGGGCTGACACTGGCAGCTGGGAGGATTGCTTAATCCAAATGTTATTCGTTAGTACTTTTTAGTTTCAGGGTTTGGACATCCTTTGAAAGTCTATTAGCACACATAAATTATACCTGCAGCGGCAGCCGGCAGACACAGCAGCAGCGCAGAGATCTGAGACACAGACAGCACCGATAGCGCTGCCCAGTGCAGAGTCGGAGCCGTCTCTATAGCTCTGCTAAGACACAGGTCTAGTGACACAGTATGTTCCTGGAGTCCGTCCGTCCCCCCCCCTGCCTATTAAGCACATTGTTCTCCTATGCCATTGTATCATTATTATTCAATCGATTTTGTAAAAATAGCTTTTCTTTAATTCTATAATTAATTCGTTTAGTTCTATCTTAATGTCATGTTTAAAAATGTTTTATTCCAGATATTTGGGACTAAATAAACTTTGCTACTACAAGATACATTAGAAACTTTTTTTATATTTTGTATTTATTGTGTGTTGATTTTTTTTTTTTTCAGACAGCCTTGGGACTTTTGCTGAGGTCTGGAAGTTTTGGGGTACCTGGGGCAGCCATGGTGTCTAGATATTTGCTGGTTGTCCTGCTGACCTTGTCTTGTATCTCTCAGGTGATGGTGGAAGCAAGTTCATGGTGGTAAGCAGACACTTTGTTTTTGGATTAAAGAAAGAGCAAATGTATATGCTTTGGTTGTTTAAATACAGCCCATTGAGATGCTTGGCTTACATTGTGGAGGGGATAGGGTCTGGTGCACTTGTCAGAAAGTTCCATCGTTTGATATTAAAGATTGACTCCCGTAAGACTGAGCTGACCTAACCTGATGTTACTGCAGGCAATCAAATAAGCTTCATCCTTCATCAGAACCCTTTATTTTCATGAATCAGCCCCAATGTGCTGCTATCACTCTAGTTGTTCTACATATTGTTACAATGTATGTCTTTTCTGCTCTATAAGGATACAAAGAGTCTGAAATGTGACAACCCATAGAAAGGTCATTGCTTACTAGGGCTATGCAGATTTTGGCTTTCATTCTCTGACTGGCACTGGAAAGTAAAACATGAAATCTGATTGGCTGAGAGTGACAGCTTGACATTTCTTGGTTTACAGAAATCAAATACCTGTGTGTCTTGTGTGGCTGAGTTTAAAAATCTCATGTTATATGCAACACATTGATGTATCTAGGTATAGCCTGCACCTTATATGTGTGAAATATCAGTGCCCTGCCCCTGTTAATATATAGATCCAGACCATGATGAATGAAGCCTTTTATACATATCACAGCTTTTCCTGCATTGTCCTCTGTGGTCCCTCTAGTGCCACTATGATTTCTGTGGGATCAATCAGCTTATACTGGCATTATGCAGCCATATACATTACCAGAGTGCCTCACACAGGATCAACATTTTGATTATTGCTTTATTACATTTCTTCACTCCTCTGTTCTACAAATTCCAACACATCTCACACTTTGACACATTAGGGCTGGTTTGTGAAAACAGGTGCAGATGGGGGACTGCTGCTGGTAGAATGGAGTATTTTGTTGTATCTTCCCACTGAATGAAAGGCCTAAGCTAACTAATTGCTATAGGCAATACCCCCTCTAATCTGATTACATGCTATATAGGTAATTTCCCCATACAATCTGTTTGCTATAGGTAATGTCCCCATACAATCTGTTTGCTATAGGTAATGTCCCCATACAATCTGATTGCTATAGGTAATGTCCCCATACAATCTGATTGCTATAGGTAAT
>NW_017306457.1:113251-118787 GCF_000935625.1 Nanorana parkeri
TGTAGATCTTTGTCCCTTCATTTATTTTCCTACATAGCAGTAATAATTGTGACTATAGGTGAGTGTGTGTGTGTGTATATATATATATATATTTAAATTTACTGAGAGCTACAGATGTGTGGGCTAAAAAAATATCCAAATATTCTATGTTTATCTCCCGCACATACTGTATCTCTTCTCCGATGGTAATATCAATGGTAATAGTGGTCACAGTTTTCAGCTTCATAAACTATCTATAATTTTATATTTTTACCTCTGTTGAAACTATAGGAAGAAAAGACTCTTCCCCCCTCCCCCCCCCCATTATCTGTGCGATGTATATGGAGTAGAAGTGTCTTTAGCAGAACAGGGACCTTCAAATTGAGTACCAGATGTGCGGGCTGACACTGGCAGCTGGGAGGATTGCTTAATCCAAATGTTATTCGTTAGTACTTTTTAGTTTCAGGGTTTGGACATCCTTTGAAAGTCTATTAGCACACATAAATTATACCTGCAGCGGCAGCCGGCAGACACAGCAGCAGCGCAGAGATCTGAGACACAGACAGCACCGATAGCGCTGCCCAGTGCAGAGTCGGAGCCGTCTCTATAGCTCTGCTAAGACACAGGTCTAGTGACACAGTATGTTCCTGGAGTCCGTCCGTCCCCCCCCCTGCCTATTAAGCACATTGTTCTCCTATGCCATTGTATCATTATTATTCAATCGATTTTGTAAAAATAGCTTTTCTTTAATTCTATAATTAATTCGTTTAGT
This sequence comes from Nanorana parkeri, assembly GCF_000935625.1. Lineage (NCBI taxonomy): Eukaryota > Metazoa > Chordata > Amphibia > Anura > Dicroglossidae > Nanorana > Nanorana parkeri. Next base: position 114,003 of record NW_017306457.1, read on the forward strand.
TCTATCTTAATGTCATGTTTAAAAATGTTTTATTCCAGATATTTGGGACTAAATAAACTTTGCTACTACAAGATACATTAGAAACTTTTTTTATATTTTGTATTTATTGTGTGTTGATTTTTTTTTTTTTCAGACAGCCTTGGGACTTTTGCTGAGGTCTGGAAGTTTTGGGGTACCTGGGGCAGCCATGGTGTCTAGATATTTGCTGGTTGTCCTGCTGACCTTGTCTTGTATCTCTCAGGTGATGGTGGAAGCAAGTTCATGGTGGTAAGCAGACACTTTGTTTTTGGATTAAAGAAAGAGCAAATGTATATGCTTTGGTTGTTTAAATACAGCCCATTGAGATGCTTGGCTTACATTGTGGAGGGGATAGGGTCTGGTGCACTTGTCAGAAAGTTCCATCGTTTGATATTAAAGATTGACTCCCGTAAGACTGAGCTGACCTAACCTGATGTTACTGCAGGCAATCAAATAAGCTTCATCCTTCATCAGAACCCTTTATTTTCATGAATCAGCCCCAATGTGCTGCTATCACTCTAGTTGTTCTACATATTGTTACAATGTATGTCTTTTCTGCTCTATAAGGATACAAAGAGTCTGAAATGTGACAACCCATAGAAAGGTCATTGCTTACTAGGGCTATGCAGATTTTGGCTTTCATTCTCTGACTGGCACTGGAAAGTAAAACATGAAATCTGATTGGCTGAGAGTGACAGCTTGACATTTCTTGGTTTACAGAAATCAAATACCTGTGTGTCTTGTGTGGCTGAGTTTAAAAATCTCATGTTATATGCAACACATTGATGTATCTAGGTATAGCCTGCACCTTATATGTGTGAAATATCAGTGCCCTGCCCCTGTTAATATATAGATCCAGACCATGATGAATGAAGCCTTTTATACATATCACAGCTTTTCCTGCATTGTCCTCTGTGGTCCCTCTAGTGCCACTATGATTTCTGTGGGATCAATCAGCTTATACTGGCATTATGCAGCCATATACATTACCAGAGTGCCTCACACAGGATCAACATTTTGATTATTGCTTTATTACATTTCTTCACTCCTCTGTTCTACAAATTCCAACACATCTCACACTTTGACACATTAGGGCTGGTTTGTGAAAACAGGTGCAGATGGGGGACTGCTGCTGGTAGAATGGAGTATTTTGTTGTATCTTCCCACTGAATGAAAGGCCTAAGCTAACTAATTGCTATAGGCAATACCCCCTCTAATCTGATTACATGCTATATAGGTAATTTCCCCATACAATCTGTTTGCTATAGGTAATGTCCCCATACAATCTGTTTGCTATAGGTAATGTCCCCATACAATCTGATTGCTATAGGTAATGTCCCCATACAATCTGATTGCTATAGGTAATGTCCCCATACAATCTGATTGCTATAGGTAATATCTCTTCCTGTATATTGACCTCTGAAACGCCACAGTGAGTTATTCCTCTTCTGCTGTTTCCATATGTAATACAATGGGGTTGATTTATTAAATGAATAGAGGACTCTACGTTTACTTTATAAACTGTATGTTCACTTTACATAGTGAATGAGGTGTGAAGTCCTGCTCGCTTCACTCATCCAATCATTTAAAAGCAAAAGTCCTGTTTTTTGTTTTCTTTGCACATGATTGGTTATTCAAAGTAAATGCAGTTTCACTAGCTAAGTGAATATGCTCTAACCTTACAGAAAATCAACCCCCAATGTATCATGCCTGCAGTGCTGTTTCTCTTTGAGGCTGTTTTATTGTATCAGGTAAGGAGTGCAGTATCCCTGCTAGCTGGGAAGTATAGGATTTTTCCCTAGCTTGGTAAATTAAACTCTATTGACTTCCCTGGATGTCAGTATGATCTATACCTCTTTGGAAGTTCTAGTTTGTGATGCAGTGTATCTTTTCTGCAGTGTATACTATGTATCATTGTATCACAGCTGCAGTGCTGTCTCCTTATGAGACCCATACAATGTATCACAGCTGCAGTGCTGTCTCCTTATGAGACCGATACAATGTATCACAGCTGTAGTGCTGTCTCCTTATGAGACCCATACAATGTATCACAGCTGCAGTGCTGTCTCCTTATGAGAGTGATGCAACGTATCACAGCTGTAGTGCTGTCTCTTTTGAGACCCATACAATGTATCACATGTGCAGTGCTGTCTCTTTGAGACTGATGCAATGTATCGCATCTGCAGTGCTGTCTCTTTATGTGACCCATACAATGTATCACATCTACAATGCCGTTTCCCTGTTGACAAATATAGAATGTTTTCTTAGCTTAGAGAATAAACTGCAGCTTTGTTTTTAATCTCCATTCACCTGATTATATATTCAACATAAACACAGCTTCTCTTTATTCACTAAGCCAAGTGACATTCTTCGAATCAACCCCAATGTATCATGTCTGCAGTACTTGTTCTCTAGGGACTGATGCAATGGCATTGATTTAATAAAGGAATAGAGGCTGTTCACCTAGCAAAGTAAATGCTCACTTTGGAAAGTGAATGTTGGTGATTAGGATGAAGCTGTGTTCACTTTGAATTCCACATCATATGCTAGCATTTTTATTTCCATTGCACATGATTGGGTATTCAAAATGAATACAAATCCATCTTGTTTGCTAATATTCACATTGCAAGGTGAACACACACTTCCCAAAGTAAATATTCCCTTTGGTACGTGAACAGCCCTTTTTTCTTTAGTAAGGTAACCCCAAAACATTGTGTTTGCAGTACCTGTTCCCCATGGGGCTGTCTGCAGTACTTGTTCTCTCGGGCAAGGGTACAATTTAGGCTGATTTTAAAGAAGTTGTATATGCTCACTCAGAGTAGGATTTTATGTAATCTTCCAATCATGTAAAGAGAAAATATGTTGTTTATTTCATCTGCATATGATTGGTTAATTTAAAGTGAATCTTTCCTCTTGTTTGTTTTAATTCAACATTCTCAACTTCTTTTGCAAATCAGCCTTGATGCATCATGAGAGAAGTATCTGTTCTCTATGGGACTGATACAATGCACCATGCCTGAAGTACTTGTTCTCAATGGCACTAATACATTGCACCATGCTTGAAGTACTTGTTCTCTATGGCACTGATGCAATGCACCATGCCTGAAGTACTTGTTCTCTATGGCACTGATACAATGCACCCTGTCTGCAGTACTTGTTCTCAATGGCAGTGATGCAATGCACTAGGCCTGAAGTACGTGTTCCCTATGGGACTGATGCAATGCAGCATGCCTGAAGTACTTGTTCTCAATGGCACTGATCCAATGCATCATGACTGCAGTTCTTACTTTCTAAGGGACTGATGCAATGCATCAAGCCTGCAGTTTTTGTTCTCTATAGGACTGATACAATGCATAATGCCGGCAGTACTCATTCCCTATGGGACTGATACAAAGTATCATGCCTTCAGCACATACTTTTGGTGGGACTGATGCAATGTTTTAGGTCTGCAGTGCTGTTTTTCTGTGACGCCAGTACAATGCATCATGTCTGCAGTGCTGTTTCTCGGTGAGGCCAGTACAATGCATCATATCTGCAGTGCTGTTTCTTCTTTGTTTCTCAGTTGATTTAAGAACCATTTACAGCTACAAATATAAGCTGAACATCCTACCACTGATATAATGTATCTCTCCTGGTGTGCTGTCTGTATAAGAATGAATTAAGTGAATGATCATCTACCATACAAATATTATCAGAATGTTCCACACACTGAAACTATGTAAACTGCCTGCACTGTGTAACAAGTCTGCACTCTTCTGACAAGTCTAATCATTCTTGTAATACTACAGCCACATGCTCATTCTAAAGTCTTTCTATTGCAAGTACTTTTCACTGGAGGCTGAACTTCTATTGTCTTTCTCCAGGTCACTGGCAATGAACCCCGTCCAGCTCGAGGTTTACATTATTGGGGCTCAGCCTCTGTGCAGCCAGTTAACGGGGCTCTCCCAGGGGCAGAAGAAGCTGTGCCTGCTCTATCAGGACCATATGCAATATATTGGGGAGGGAGCAAAGACTGGGATCAAAGAGTGCCAGTACCAGTTCAGACACAGGAGGTGGAACTGCAGCACTGTGGATAACACATCAGTGTTTGGCAGGGTTATGCAAATAGGTAAGACCATTTTTCTTTTAATTAGAACTATTTTTGTATGTCTTCGTTATTCTTATTATAATATATAGGAAGCTTTCTAGGTCAATGTTTTTCAACATTACTAAAAAATTAGAAAAACTAGTGTTTACCAAGTACCCAATGGTATTGGTCATCGAATAAAAAGTACCCCTTGATATGGGTTTACATCTCTTCGAATTGTGCTACATTTTTCTACATAATTATTATTTTTAAATAAATAAAATCTTTACTGATGTATTTTTATGTGCTAAAGTTCTAAGTGGTTACAATAGCCTTTCTGTAGTTGGCAGATGTACCACCTGGCATATAGTTACTCCATTTTGTTTGTAAACCACTGAGATACTTTGGCACCTTTTTGGGTTTATGGGTTGATTCAGAAAGCAATACAAAGAAGAAAAAGATAATGCACATGCATAAGAGTCAATCAGGGAGTATTTTTTTATATGCATGGATAAAGATATTTCTAATGCTGCCTCTTTCTATTGTTGTTTATACTTTTTTGTTGAATAAGCCAGTTTTTGTGTCCAACAAAATATGTTTCCAAACCATGTTTTGTATAACTGAGCTCATAAAGTAGACCTGGTTTTTTTTTTTTTTTTTTTTTTAAAAAATACCCCCAATGGGCTTTTTTTTTCAAAAAA
>NW_017306457.1:119051-121547 GCF_000935625.1 Nanorana parkeri
TTTTTTACAAATATCCCACAGATGTGCATGTGTTTTCCAAGCAAGTCTTTGTTTTTAATCAGTTCTAATTTATTGGAATTTGATTTATTGTTTGGTAAAAGGTGAAATTGTTATTTTAAGATGCATTTAGTATGCTTACGAGCCTGGCAGAAGTAGCACAGGATACAATTACTACTGGTGGAGAATTCTGGCTTAGGTCTGCTTTGTATTTTCCTTTCTCTGTGTGCGTTTTTTTTTTTTTTTTCCCCTTTCTTTATGTTACCAAGTTGTGATGAATAGCAAACAATTTTCAAGTTGATAAATGGATTGCTGATGGTTTGCCGTAGCATATAATTATTATTACTATTTTTATATTTAGACCTTTTATCGCTAAGCCAAGAAGCCTTGGCTAAACACACATAGATATAAAATGGGTTTATTAACTTTGGTTTGATTGCCCCTCTTGGAATCGGAACGTTTTTAATTAGGAATCAAGTGGGTGAAAAATGTGTTTTGGGCTGTTTTTGCCAAGAGTGATGTCAGAGTGCTCTGCTGTCCTTTTCTGCATTATATATATCTCTAACAAAAGAAGATTTAAAGTAACAATTCAATGATTAGATAAAGTGACATGCTTTGGTGTTGGCTGCCAATGTCAGAATATTGTTACAGTGTTATACCAAGTTACATGTGGGTGTGGCTTATTAAATAATTATTTGCATTGTCCAAGTACACAGCACTGTGACTAGCTCCCAGTTCGTTTGCATCCTCTTTTCTGCAAATGTGTCCAATATTTAAAAAGTTGCCAAAACCACTAATTATTCTTCATTGGCAGAATTAAAAAAATAAAATATTTCCAGAGAATTGTGCCTCACATGTGACAAATTTTGCTGTAACTCAAGGAGTAGCGTAACAATTTCAGTAATTCGTAACAACCAATTAGAAGACACTTTCCATTGTTATGACTTTGCTAAAACCCAATGAAACCTTTTTAAAGCTTATTGGCTGGAGTGTTTCACAATGCTTTGTGCAAAAGCATTAATATGGGCAATATTTGAAACTACAGGTTCCAGCATGCGCGGGCCACTGTCCTACACTTTCTTTGAAGACTAAAATAAATATAAGGTCCATGTATTAAATCGGTGTAAGGGCCATATATTAAATCGGTATAAGGGCCATATATTAAATCGGTATAAGGGCCATATATTTTATAAACACTTTGTTTTTTATTTTAAAGAGTTGGTGTCTTATAATATTACAAAGGGGATTAGGCTGTTCAGTTGACAGTTTTGTGCTTGAATATACAAGCCCTTGTTTTAATGACTTTATTATGCGAGTTGAGGTGGTATTATTGCATTATGCTACTTCTTTTTACACCTTTTGGATTTGCACTGAAGGTGACTTGTGTTTCTTGTCAATGTTAGAGACTTTGATCACCACTTACGTCTCTTCTCTCCTCACTTCTGTCTTGTTTGCACTTGGTTTAAAGTACTTCTTTTTTTTTTTTTGTGGAAATCCACTGTTGGGTTTGATATAAGGAGACTCCCTACAGGCACTGACAGCTTCAATCCCTGGAGATTTTCTGCTGTAGACGTTTTAGCCATTAAAAAACAAAACAAAACCCTATCACTTATATCCCTGCATAAACTGATTTCTTAAACAAGAAGTAATTTATAAGGGCAATTAGGCACTTAAACTAACTGCAGGGCTAAGAGGGTTTAATAGGTATTTGGAGGCGGTGGCCTAGACTGGGATAGTGAAGTGCCTATTCATCGGCTCTCAGAACTGGACTCCAGACTATATTTAAGTTTTCATAAACTGGGAAGGGGGAAACGAGAAGGCCAGGAGTATAATTTTTATTTCTGGGAAATTAGCTGAAATGTAAAATTGCTGGGCTTTAAAGATGATATGCATTACAGAATTAATGTGCTTTTGTAGGCACTTTGCACGGATTTTTTGGTAATTTCATATATCAATGTGTCTCCACATGTCTCATACAATTATCAAAGATTTTACATTGTATATTTTCCTATTGAAATGGTGTGTGTATAAATAATATCATGTGGTCCTCGAGACAGGACCGCAGCTTGGACTTGTAGCAGTGGTGTATATTTCACTATATCATCCAGATTTCTGTTCAAATGAGAGTTTTTTTTTTTTGTTGTTTTTTTTTGCATTCAAAATAGAATTTTGTGACACAATTGTTCTGTTGTCCCTTTTGGGATACCTTGTCCCTGAAAAAGAAGCAGGTAGATACAATGGGATTGATTGTATGTTCACTTGGAAAAGTAAACAAAGCACCAAAAATAACATTTACTTATTCATTGTATTTTCTATGTTGGGTGTAATTAATCTATGTCCCTAGGAAGGAAAATAATGGGTAAATCCAAAATTCTGAGTTGGCACCAGAAAAGGGATAAGGGTAAATCCTCCAATGGAGACACTTGCGTGACAACTGTCTGGTCTTAAGAGCAGATTTTCCTCACATTGGAAAGATATCTTCTTACATCCTGTTAAGTG
>NW_017306457.1:121592-128348 GCF_000935625.1 Nanorana parkeri
TGTAGTTTAAAAAAATTGTGTAGCCTTTATTTTATCTTTTTAAAATGTGATCCAATACTTCCCGAAGATTGCTATAAACTTCTATTTTCCTAGTTTATTTGCAGCATGCAAAAATTATACATATTGAATATATGTATATTCCAGGTTACCATGGGTGTATGTAGAAGTCATCACCTAAAACTCCTTTCCAATGTTAAAAATCTATGGAAATTGTGTTTTTAAAATATTTTGTTTTATTTTTAAAAAATGTGATCAAATACTTTCTGCAGCTTGCTTTAAACTTCTGTTTTCCTAGTTTATTGGCTCCATACAGAAATTATACATATTAATTTATAATAAATTAAATATATGTATATTCAAGGGTACCTTGGGCTTATGTAGGAGTCGTGACCTAAAACTCCAGTGCAAAAAGTTGAAGTCTACAAAAACTGTGTAGTCCTTTTATTTTATCTTTTTAAAATTGCATCAAATACTTCCTGTATTAAATACTTCCTATAAACTCCTGTTTTCCTAGTTAACTCTTTGTCAGTAAATACCCTTTGTATGTATACACAGCACATTTCCTTGCGATTTAGTTGCATTTGTTGTGTGCCGTGTTTTTGCAGTGCCTTGACTGCATCTGGCTCTTTTGTGAACACGTCCCCTTTTAATAGGATCTGCACTCCTTAATGTAACCCTGAATACTCACTGTGCCAAAGCCAGAAGGCATTTTCTGCTAAGGTCAGCATTCAGGGCTGCGTTAATATGTATAGGTCATGCGTTTTCTCCCGTAAGGTGTCAGACACATTTGACAGAATAACCATAACACAAACTAGCACAGGGTAAAAGCACAGAAATGTATAGCATGTACATATCATTGTAACACATATCTGTAATTAGCAGCCCGGTCCATAAGCATTCCTCATTGCTACCCATAATACTCTGCACAGGTCTCTAAGCGAAATGCACATTTCTAAACTTCTTGCGGGATCCGCTGAAGTCTCGCCCAACCCAATAAAAGCTTATGGGGTCAGCCTAAGAAAGAGATTTATATTCCAAGCTGAATCACTGTTAACTCCTAGGATTTCAGATGGCCTATGGCATTTATATAGGACTGTGTACAATATGGCATTCATATAGGCAATGTGCTCGCATTACACAAAGTGAATAGAACTCGTTCCTTAATTTAATACAAACCGTCTGCAGCCTCTCTGTTTAAAACTCTCCATTTCAGTGCTTTTAAAAGGCTATTTTAGAGATAAACAGAGATGATTTTAATTCTGCTGAAGAATACGATGGCACACGGTTTGATAGGAAGGAACAGGAAAAAAAAAGATATCGGATTTTAAGATCTCGTGTTTTTATTCCTGCCCTGACATTTATTTTGGAAAGTCAGTTAAGTGCCGTTATTGTAACCCTCAGCACATGTAACCTCTCAAATCATCTTGTTTTCATTTAATGGGAGCCGGTGTGGGAAGAAAGTTTTGAGAAAGCCCAAAATCGCTTCCACCCCTTGAACCCTCTTTAGTTCTGATTAACAGATAAACTTGCTAAACCATTTCACCCTGTGTTTTAAAATAGATGACCATTAGGAGGTTCCATTTGAGAAGTCCTAATATTTAGAAGCAGGGTATGGTTTAAAGTAGATGTTAAACCTAACTCAATGACATATAGTTAGCTAAAATATTGTATATTATAAACAATTGCCATATCTTTTTATTTATTTATTATTTAAACCTTTTTTTAATCCTTTTAATTGTCAGTTCCAGTGATTTCCTGCAGCCTCTTTGCAGCCATTTTTTGTCTACAGACAGCCATGGTCACATGTCATTTCTCTGCACAGATTTTCTGATGGTGAACCATGCTTGGGTAATGTGTGTTTTAAAGTGTCCTTTTTGTAGTCTTCATCAGAAGCCCATCAGACAAGGTGACAATACATGACCACAATTGGGACAATGCTATAGATCAGGGGTAGGTAACCTCAGCACTCCAGCTGTGGTGAAACTACTATTGCCGTCATGTCTGGCTGTCAAAGTCTTGCAATGCCTCATGAGAGTGGTAGTTTAACCACAGCTGGAGTGCTGAGGTTGCCTACCCCTGATATAATGTGACAACCACATATAACTGGACGTGGCTGGGGAAGAGCCCTCATGGCAGGATCATCAAGCATTATTTTAATGAAAGATGCAGATTTAAAACTATTGAAGATAGATCACATTTAAAATCAGATTAACATGTTTAAGCTCCATATGAGGTTTTAGTGATTGGGTGTACATATGTTTTAGCTCTGTGGTTAGAGAGTTTGAATGAGAACCTGTCATTTACAGGAAACACTTAATAGGTAAAACTAATATATTGGCTAGTCTTTCATGGGTCTTTCATTTCACTTATTATAACATAATGCAAAACAAATCCATTGTGTTAGGCCCTGTAAGTCCAATTCAACGTTTATTATGCTGACTGGTAATGTGTTAGAGGTCGAAATAAAAAGCATCTAAGCTGATGATATTGACACTGTTCCTCAGTAGTGGCAAAAAGCATTTTAAGATGGAAAAGTGATTTCTTCTCACTCAGCTTTTCCTGACATTATGGTTTTACCTCGAGTGTGAGCTGATCACTTGCTGAGTCCAGGTATGGACAAGGTCCCAGTTGTCGGACTACAGATCCCCCATTTGCTTTGCCATGACATTGTAGAAATGGTGCTGCAGTCTTCCCCAACTCATTGCTTTACACTTGTTGGGAACTACAAACATTCATATTTTTAGCAAGCAGCAAATTAGGTTTAAAAAGCCCTCAGTAACCTTTGTAGCTCCAGGCACTGTGGAGAAATTCCTGCTCAATATTCACAGCAGAAGCAAGTTATTCCAGCTCAACTCACCCAGCCACTCCGGTTTTGAGATTAGATGGCAGAGATGCGGGAGCAGGGGGAGCTCAGCTGCTGAGAGAAGGACTTGAAAAACTTCAGTGCTTCTGTCATGAGCTTTGAGGATGAATTACTCCACAGTGTTTGCAGTTACAGAGTGGTGATGTGTTTTTAATTATTACTTGTTGGGGATATGTAAAAACCTGAATGTCCATAGCCCAACCACAGATTAACATTCAAATATTGGGACAAAGTGTAAATAAACTTATATGAGATTACATTTTATTCTACTGATGGGAAAACAATGTGGGCCGTAGGTATACAAGAAAAAGTTCTCATTGCCTCTGACCCTTAAAGGCACAGGCCTACTGTGCCTTTTGGTAAATGGGCCCTGTTGGAGTGCTTCAGGTTTAGAACACTCTAGACTTCTGTAAACTAGCCAAAGGTTGGCTCGGGCTGTCCAATCTGAATGGTCTGGGAGAGGGCAGTATTTGGTATGTTTGGTGCTTTAAGACCCTTTCTTTCTGGATGTTTCATGTGTTACATTTTTACTTTGAAGTGACGTGGTCTGCTTCTGTCCAAAGCAACACTCACTATAGGGGTTCAGTCCAGCCAGCAGCTGGTGGGAAAGCCAGTTTTGTGCAGTGTATATGACCATGCTGTTCAGGTGCTGCAATAAACACAGGTTCATATGAAATTAAGCTTTGCTGCTTCCATTGATGGGCATAACACTTGATAAGTGTTCAAAATAATAGGCTCTTCTTCAAAGGGATGGTGAGGTAGATGGCTATGATGGGGGTCAGCTTTATTATACTCCAACAGGGGCTATTATGGTTCAAGCTGTTTGATGTACTGCAGTTAAAGGGCCAATCCACCAAGAGCTGATATCTGATTCTGTCAACTGACATAGGAACAGGCTTGGAATCTTGTGTGACTATAGCAATGCTTGCAGTTGAGGAGATTCCCTTTCCACTCAATATAATATCTATCTAAGGGTCAGTGCATCCAAAATTGAAATTTCAGGCTTTTGTAGATGCTGGAGACTTAATTCACCTAATAATTTCTTGTATTTTTAGGACTCGTATCCCTTCTTCATATTTTGCTTAGTTTATATTGTGAAGATTGCAAGAGGAGGAGCTGATACAGTCAAACATGGGTGGGAACACTTCTAGGTAGACAGGAGCAGTGCCAGAAATTGTGGTTGTAGATCTCATATGCAAGTCATATAAAAGCGATGGGCTGACTGCCAAACAGGGTCCACCTAAAACTTGGATATCACTTTGGCTGACCTTTTAAATATTATGTTGGTTAAGTAGCTGTGTAGTTCTATAACCATGAACTTTAAACTGACCATGTCCAGAAATCCATTTCACTGCTTATTGCTGCTCCTCTTTTTGTCTTAAATACGACAGTTGCTCTTTTGCCAGCCTTTCCTTGTGCCCTGATATGTACCACTGATTACTTGAGGGCCCAAATGATTAAAAATAACTTTCGGGATTATTCATATAAAGCACCAGAATCAAAGTTTTAGTCACTTCGGTCAATTTGTAACATATGTCAACATCTAAGGGTCAAGTTATTTTTAAATAGTAAAATCAGATACATTTTCTTGAGCTCCATATTAAAGGCCGTTCAGGGACTGGTATCAATAAAGTCTTCTGATATTGAAGGACCAGACTGGCAAGTGTCCATTCGTGTTCCTGTGTTGTGGTAGTGTGCGGTACATTACTTGCGTTTGGTTTAGAAGCACCCATGTACCTTGCTAACAGACCTAATGTTCAGCAATGTACTAACATGAGCTGCCAGAGATGGTACATGCACCTTCTTTTGGTGCGTTGCGCAGCAAATTCAAATGAATTGGCTACCTTAATCTGATACATGTGTTAATGTGCCTCAATGCACTGCAGTGGTGGGACTGGGCCCTAAATTTGGCCCCACATCCATTATTTATGCAAGTGATCATGCTAAAGAGCTGAAGGTATAGACATGGGACAATCAGATTGTATTGTGTGTGTCCAGCTTTAGACTGGAAAAGCTTCTTAAACTGTGTTTTTTTTTTTTGTTTTTTTTCAGAGCGCTTTATTGCTGATAGCCCAATTGTCAGTTTTGCCTTTTTATGTGATTCCAATATAACAGAGCAAATTGTAAAGTCATGAATATTTAGTAGATCATTGTTTTCGACCTGTCACCCTGATATCCATAACATTTGTTTTCAGAATTGTTGTCTGTGTTTTGCAGGGAGCAGAGAGACTGCCTTCACATATGCCATCAGTGCCGCCGGAGTGGTGAATGCAGTAAGCCGAGCATGCAGAGAGGGGGAGCTCTCGACCTGTGGCTGCAGTCGGGCAGCCAGGCCTAAGGATCTGCCCCGGGACTGGTTGTGGGGTGGCTGTGGAGATAATCTAGATTATGGCTATAGATTTGCCAAGGAGTTCGTAGACGCCAGGGAAAGAGAAAAGGTCCAGCAAAAAGGAACATACGAGAGCGCCCGGACTCTTATGAACCTGCACAACAATGAAGCTGGAAGGAGGGTGAGTGGTCACATAGAACTTATTTGCTGAGCCAATGATCACTGCATCATGTGTGTGTATAGAAGCTGGTGAAAAGTTCTGCGATCCTGGTAGATATCAAACATTGTTTGAAAGAAAAACTTTGTCAACTAAGTTTATCGCAGGTGTGACAGGATGGGCAAGCCATGGAAAAAGACTTGAGCCAAGGTTGGAGTTGTAAGGGATCCCCTTCTGCTTAATACAGAATATATTAATGGGTCACTCCACTGAAAAATATTTTTGGGAGCGTTATAACCTCAGGTCTTTTGAAGAATGTCACCAGCACACAATTTTCCGTACAGCACACTGGATGAGATGAGCCTGATCAAGGGGACCCTGCGCGGCCCCGAAAAAGCTTGCAAGAAGAGAGACAGCACACGTCAATAAATGACCACTTATCTGCTGCAGAGAAATTGTGTGAGCTGGTACAGTCTTAAAAAATTTCCCTTACAGAATAAGATTCAGTGTGTTTCAGGGACCTCCAAATGCCCCTTTAATCAGGATAAAAAAATTGATGTAAATATGCTTCTTCTCCTATAGTGAAATTAATTGAAATATGTATCTAATAGATAATGAAAGTGATGCAGACAACATTCATCAGACTAAAGCTCTACTAATGTATTGAGATGTACGCCAAAAGTACTTTCAGGAAAACAAATTAAGAATATATAGCAATTTGCGACTTGGCACAATATTTTTAACTCAATATGTTTAACTCCGTTCCCTTTATTAATTGTGACCAGGACTGAAAGTCAAGGAAAATCTACACTTTTGAATTATTCCCAGAACAGGAATAGAGGGGAAATCTCCCAAAGGGGACACTTACTGTGGTAACAACTGTCTAAGAGACGACTCTTTGGAGCATTTTCTTTTCACTTTCTATTGTGTCTTCCAGGTAGGAAGTGAAGGGAAATCTTTGTAAAGTAATACAGCTGGTAAAAAATTGAGGTTTAATCATTCCCTAAACCACAGAACTAAGAAAATGGCTTTAGATTTCCTTTAAACCAGTGTATAGTTTCCTTTTTTTCTAGAGGACTCTGATTCCTTAGTCCAGTGTTTTTCAACCTTTTTTGTGCAAAGGCACACTTTTTTTTCATGAAAAAAATCACGAGGCACACCACCATTAGAAAATGTTAAAAAAATTTACCTCTGTGCCTATATTGACTATATATAAAGTAATTATCTTGAATAGGAATCAAACACAAATAAATTATTTTATAATTACTTTATTATGAAATAATAAAGTATTTTATAATTGTTCATATTTCTGTTCAATCCATGACTTAACTTCACACTTCACACAAATACGTTTTAAATTCAAACTGTAGCACTGACGTAGCCCTGGTTAAAGTAGGGTTCAGTGGG
>NW_017306457.1:128364-131473 GCF_000935625.1 Nanorana parkeri
GACGTCGATGTCCGTGACGTCACCGGATCTCCGACGGAAGACCCGGAAGCCGGCGGAGAGGTGAGTAACTTTGATCGATCAAAATAATTTTGATCGATCAAAGAAATTAACGATTTATTGACGGCACACCAGAAAATATCTCACGGCACACTAGTGTGCCGCGGCACAGTGGTTGAAAAACGCTGCCTTAGTCTACACCCATGTCATAGGGGGACTGGAACATGCAAATCTTTTGCGTGCAGTCACTGTTCAGCTGGAAATTTTCAGCCTGGCTCCTTAAACAAAAGTAAACTGTAAAATTGACTTTTGACAGATGGAATGGGGCTGACAGGGCCACCAACAGTATAAAGTTGACTGTCCCTGGTCTGCCCCGTTAATTAGCTACTTTTGAGTTCTTTCAATAATGGTGGCTCAGTATCACATGTAGGCATTACCTAGGGCAGTACGCATACAAATACAGTCTGCCTAGAAATGCCCTCTCTGCCAGGCTGACATCTTCCGATTTAAGGCATTTTGAGATCAAGATTTATGACTTTTTTTTCTTATGACTTTGCTAGCTGCATGCTGATTACTGCTTAGCATCTTAGAAAATATTGAAGCCAAGGACAGGTGATTGAGATTTTCTACATGGAGGCCAGTAATGGCAGCCTTCCTATTTCTCTATGTGCAAGGCTTCTTTCACTCCATGCCTGTTGCCACATTCCCATTGACTTGATGGATTGGCAGAACAGAGGTTGAAAGTAAAACTGGTGCTGGATCCGCAAACTGTATATATGGAGCCATATATTTTCAAGCAGACTTTGAAAATCTATATGACCCTTATTATATAAGATCCTTTATTTTCATAATAACCTCTTGAAGGGCCAATCCACCCCGAAGTGATATTGGTTATAGTTGGTGCCTGGTGAGTTTAGTAACCCCATGGTTCTTGTGTCTTCTCAACCCCAAGCCTGAACACTGACATAATTCTGGATTCTTTTTGTCCACCTTGATGTTTTGGGTGTTCCCATCCACCATTCGGATATACCAGCTTGTCCTGGTACTTTTTCCAATAAATTAAATAATTACTACCAAGGTAGAGTGAGTCCCTTTATAATGGCCAGATGTGCAGACCCAGGAACCTGACACACAGTCCTCGAGAGACAGAAAAAAAATGGTCAGAAGGTTTAAGCCACCATCTACAAGAAACTGAAATACCAATTTTGGGTGAACTGACCCATGAACAGGGGCCATATCAACCCATACCAGCAGAAATCCAATTACAAAGTTCTGACTGCTTTTTATACCCTGTTTGTGCCAGATTTAAGAAGCCTGTATGTGTCCACTGTACCACATCTTAATTCAGATATATCCGCAATGGAATCAGAGAACAATAGCTTGCTGGGGCTTGGCATACACAGGGACATTTTTTTTTACATCTTTTAGTGTTTGGCCAGTTTATGGGTTATATATTGAATTATAAATATTTGGGATGACATGTTCTGTGGGAAGTTTAAGATATAAGATATGTTTATAAAAGTGGTCCTCTGAGTGCAAAAAAGATGTTAATGTGGGTTAATATTTCACTGTTTAAAATCTTTCCTAGTTTTAGTTTATGTACTGTATGTACATGTTTCTGTATAGTGTTGCAGCATGGGTATTGGGATTACTTCCTCTCAGTGCCAGTTTTTTAGTCTGTTCAGAATGATTGTAATGTTTAGGTGTTTTATCCGGTTATCTTGCCATGGATAATTATTATAGAATTATCATAAAATGGACTTGTATACAATGAATGGATTTAAGCAACATTTTTAGCAGATTCTAACCTGCCACAAATTGTTTGAAACTCAAACCTGCATTCCATTCATCTCCTTCTATCTAAGGCTTAAGCTGGCTATACACGGTTAGAATTTCATTTGAAAGTAACTTGATTTCAGGTCTAATGGGGTCAATTCGATGATCGATTTTCAACTGTAGTGGCAAACATTTTTTACAAAATTGGAGGAGCAGGATGCAAACTTTTTCTCGATTGGAAAAACATTCTAGTGAATGTGGTTTTCCTTCCAGAAATTCCAAAATCGAATGTTAAAATTGGACAAAATTTTGATCGACATTTGTCAAGTCTGAAGGCATTATCAAATGTTCCAACTAGATTCTCATATGAATGTTCAAAGGAAAATCTACCAGTGTATACCCAGCCTAACTCTTCTCAGACCTTTGGGTATTATGAAGTTGGTCAGAAATGGCAGTTTTTCTAACTTTTAGCAAGCACTTTGTTGTATTTAGAAAACAAAAATTAAAAATATGATTTGGAAAATTGGAAGTATATGGGACAGATTCATGTGAAGTGTGAATTTTAAATAGGGGTGATGGTGATCACACACAAGCAATGTATAGGGTGTGGGGCGATAGATTGCCCCAGGACCCTTGATGGTTCCAATTTGTCAATTAGTGGCAGTAGAGGTCAGATCAATTTTACATTCTGTATGCTGGCAAGGTCTCCAGAACTGTTGTCCTGGGAAATTAGACTTTGGATTCGATTAGCTGTTTGTGTGGACTATGTATGTTCTTGGCTCTGTTATGATGTTGAACTATTGGTAGAGGGAAAAACAAATGTTCTCAGGTTGTGCAACTCAGCATTATTTTTTGGACTCTGTAGAAATAAAAATGTAATGCTATAGGTTTAACATAGGTAATTGTGCTAAAGCAAAGTAGAAGCTTTAACTGTTTTAAATATATTGTATACCAGTACATTTAAATTGAGGAATAATACTGCATGAAAAACATATGTGAAATCTGATGTGTTCCTAATTCTTTACCCTTCTTTCTATGACCCTATTCAACTAAGTTAAAAGGTTACTCTAGCTTATCTCTTCTATGCCTCTAACCTATCTAATCTTTTTCTCTTGTCAGTCTCTCTATTGTTTAGGATGTGTAGGAGTAGGCAACCTTAGCACTCCAGTTTTTGTGGAACTACAAGTCACATGATTTGTGGTTTCACCACAGCTAAAGTGCCCTGTTGCCTTCCCTTAGCTTAGATGTGTGCAGGAATGTCAACTGATCTCCTAGCCTTGAGTCTCACACACTCTCTCTCTCTCTCTCTCTCTCTCTCTCTCTCTCTCTCTCTCTC
>NW_017306457.1:131526-142660 GCF_000935625.1 Nanorana parkeri
CTCTCTCTCTCTCTCTCTCTCTCTCTCTCTCTCTCTCTCTCCTAGCCTTGACGCTCTCTCTCTCCTAGCCTTGACGCTCTCTCTCTCCTAGCGGCATTGCGGTACCGCACATTCCAGTGAGGTCAATTAAAGTGTGGGCAAGAAGTGCGTTTGGGGTGCCATTTAAATTAATGGCAACACACCTCCCGCGCCAGAACGCATAGGTGCGATTCCATAGTACAGTGCGTTGATGGCACAGGAGTGTGCGATTTATTGTACTTTACTCGTGTGAACGGGCCCTCAAACACTGACAGACACACAACCACAGACACAATCTCACACACACACATACACACTC
The DNA here is from genome assembly GCF_000935625.1 of Nanorana parkeri. Lineage (NCBI taxonomy): Eukaryota > Metazoa > Chordata > Amphibia > Anura > Dicroglossidae > Nanorana > Nanorana parkeri. The sequence continues at coordinate 131,864 of NW_017306457.1, forward strand.
CCAAAAATGTTTTTTTTTTTTTATTTATTACCTCCCTAACTTACGAGAACTGGAGGGATCCTCAGCCTGGGGTCCAGTGTGGGCTGCTGTGCTGTGACAGAGCTCCATCCATATGTGCATTTCTTGTATAACTTCCTTGTGGGCCCTGTAGAGCCAGAATGTGGCATCACTCTGGTCCAGTCACCTCTACAGGAGATGTGAGGGAGCTGTAAGCAATGCACACATAGATGGAGCTCCCTCACGGCTATAGCTCCAGCCCACCCTACCTCAAGTTGACTCTCGACGCCAGGCAGCATATTTTGAATGGCTGCTTGGTGCGAGAACTGACAGTGCTGCGCTAGCAGGTGGCCAAGAAGGCTCTCACCTAGAAAAGTGAAAGGCACCCGGGGACCCACTGAACACGGGGTTACGACCCACCAGTTGAGAACCAAGGCTCTAGCCTTGACTCTCTAGCCTTGGCTTCACTATTGAAGTGTTGTTGGTGCTAATTTTCCACTGCTGATATCAATCAAATGAGAGGGCCTAGTTTCTGTGGGCACATTTTTACCCTTTTCCTCAAGATACTTTTAATGATTTAGTGTGATGTTCTATATTCTGAAGACTCTTTTCTCCTCAGGGAAGCCTATCCCACCTCCACCTAACCACTGAACCATCACATTATCAAGCAATTCATCCCCACACAGCTACCTCCTCATGTATCATGTCCCCCTCCTTGTAAGCCCTCAGGGGCAGGGCCCTCCTTACCATCCTGTCTTGAATTGTATTGTAATTGTAATGTCTTCCTTGCATTGTAAAGCGCTGCACAAACTGTTGGCGCTATATAAATACTATGTAATAATAATAAAATTCTATAAAAGTAGCTTTTAGGAAACCTGGAAATCTGTTATGTTCAGAACCTCTCAGATTTCAGCTACCAGTTAATATAGAAAACAGCAGCCTAGGGTTTCTGCTGTATATAAGAGATTATACGATATAGTGACGCCTTCATGTGTCTACATAGAATGGTTGTAGTCTATTAAAGCAATTCGGTCACTAGCTTAAAAAAAATGCAAAAACAAAGAAATCTCATCGGTTCTGCCACCTGTTACGCAGATCTCTACTCTGCTCAAAACTGATTGTTATTGGTAGCTTGTTATATAATTCAGATAGTCCAGCAGTGAGATCTCCTTGCCATAACTCCGGACTGTATTCCTGTCCATCTGGGAGTTATGGGGATTCTCGCCACCCTTATGTGTTCCATCACCTCCTGTTGCATTCTTCATAATATGAAATGAATAATTCCAGCAGGGAGAAAGAGAACCCCTCATAATGTCCACAGCAGGTGTGCCGACCCCAGAACTCGGAAGAGATGCAACCTGAAAGATATAATAAACTGGTGGTTTAGCTCTTCAGCATCTACGAAAAAATAAAACCTCAGTTTTTGGTTGATTAACCTTTTTAAAAAAATACATAATTGTAATTTTTTTTTTTTTTTACTGCAAGTTTTGAGATTGGTTTGAACATTTGTACTAATGAAAAACTTCTGCACACAAGGGAGAAGATTTATGAGGGTCAGCTGGTACTGACTGACGCTATTATTCCCAGAAGGGCTATGAGATTATTGCAGGGCCAGGTTATAAGGACACTGTCCGATGAAACTTGGATGCGAGCAGCCAGTCACTTAAAAACATTAGTGGACAAGCAGCAAGCAAAGTATAGTTAACTGAAGGGTCACCTCTGTGTTAAGTTTATCAGTCAAGTGGCACTAAAATAGTGTTAGGAGTTTAAAGAAATTTGTCATAAGAGGAGGATGCCGTCACTGACTTCCACCTGAATATACTAGTTGCTTGCCTATAATTCTGATTCGTTGGTTTTAGTATTTTTACTGAACCAGAAGAAGTATGCAGCAAGTGAAGTCAGAACCGCTGAACTGCATACTTGTTTGGTCAAAAGTTCACTTTAAATACATCCCAATCTGTGATCATTCGATTATTTACGGATTTGTAACAAACAGTAAATGGGCATTGGAATAAGTCCAGCCTGAGCTCTGTAGCTGCTGACATTGTGGAGTAATTTATCATTTAAACGTTACAGCAGAGCCACTATCATCTAAATTTGCCCTCTCCCTCATCCCAGCGCTCTTGTTTTGTGTTTTCATTGTAATTTCAAAAGCTGCTGGGTCACTGCTAGGAGGAGAGATCAGGGTGTAGGTAGCGATAGAATGGTGAGCTCGAGTTGTGAACCGTTGCAAAAAAAACTTTAAAAAACAAACAAATGTAGAGCTAAGCTTTACCCTCTTACCATCTCCTGTTTAATGATGGCCCGCCTTGGCAGCCCAGAGTGGTTAACACTGGTGGCAGGAAATTTGAGCTCTTAAAGCAATAGAAGGCAGGCACGGAAGTGGCATTTCTGAGTAAGTGAATGAACTAGCACGCACTCTGCAAGGTTTGAAATGTGTACCCAGTTTGCTTGACATGAGTGACTTGCATAGGCTGCCAATTCTGATCTCCCGTTCTGAAAATGTTAGTTCCTTGGCTGTCTTGGTTACCCTCTACCTTCAATGCTTTGTTGGTGACCCGAAACAAATGGTTGACCTGCATACTTTTTTAGGTCAGTCATTGAATAAGCAGCTAGGAGACTAGCATTTTCGGAAGGTCCACAATGTAACTTCTGTATTACTCCCATGTTTTTGGTAGCTGACAACATTTAAAAGCATGACATAAAAAGTCCAGTTTGCGGAGAATGAACTCTGGAATGTCACATGACCAAGCACTTTGGGTGCACAGTAAAACACTGTTCTGGTGAGATTTTTGGAATTGTATCCTTCGACTGGAAAATTTTTATTTTGTAGAATGGAGTGGTGGCGACCAATCCACACACCGGTCCAATTTCAACCAGGTCAGCAGGACTCCGACTAGGGTATGGCCAAAATTAGTCCAAATTTTGCCCCTGCATCTATAGCTATGCTACTGACAATAGTGCTAGTGGCACTGTTTTTCTTTTTCTTTTTCTTTTTTTTATCCTTCCTGGCTGACGATTCCCTGCAGATAACTGGTACCTGCCTGTCCCCATTGACATCAAGACTCTACTGGCTGGACCAGAAGATTGTCCTCTCCTTTTCATGGATATCTTTAGTCCCAGGCTATATAAAACAAGTGAAACCTCAGACTTTTGGAACCAGATGATGCCCTGCAATATTATTTACCACGATAAGGTTTCAAATCTAACAACTGGTTTACTTGACCCATCCAGTTGCCAGTTACTGCCACACTTATTAAACCAGTTTCACAACAAAATAATGAAAACAACAAAAGCATTGTGGAAGGACACAAAACAAATAACAGCTGCAGGCACACAACTTGTCAATAGCAGCTGGCAAAGCAGATCACTTCCTCTGCCTCTTCATTACCGGCCAGCCTGGCGTCTAGCAGTTCATCTTAATGGTGCTGTACAGTTGCCATGTGCAAAATGTAAACATTTTTTAGTTGTCTTTTAAAAACTTTATTGGGTCATTACAGTTCAGGTCATATGACTCTCTGCAGTATGAATATATACTGTGTTGCCACATGCTTGGTGAAAATTGATATCGGGGAGAACCTGTCCTGATGAGTGAGATGGGGAAGTGCTTAAAGCGAATCTAAACCCCTAATGGCCCATTTACAATGGCACTCCAACTAGCTAAGACAGCTCTGAAGCAAATGCTTTGCAGTGCACCAGAATGCATGGTAGTGTTTGTGGTACGCTGCATTGGAGAAAATGCTGCATTTCCATTTTTTTTCCTATTATTTAAAATGCACAGGCTGCCTTAATGCAACAGATGTTAACCATTGCGCAATGCACAAGAATGGCAAAGTGTATATGGGCCCTAAAACAAAAATGTAATATGTTGCAGCTTACCAGTCCTTAGATGTGGTGGCTGCATTAGTTTTCTTTCAGTCTGTTCCCTTTATTTTTACCTGGTAATGCTGCAGATAAGGGACTTTCTGAACAAGGGTGGTTATTCTCGCTCCTCCACTGGTTGCCCCCTAGGCTGGACTTCAAACATTTACAAAAGAAAGCTAAGATTGTTTTTATGTGCTTGCTGGAAATGTTCTCGGTTTGAAAAATTTAAACTAATGCAGCCACCACATCGAAGAACTGGTAATCTGCAAAATATTACATTTTTGTTCTTGGGTTTAATGTTCCTTGGGACTTTGTCACATTGTCCACTCGGGCAAAGCATCTGAGTCTTTCTAGCCCACCCCTCAAATCGCTTGTACTCGGCTCTTCTGTTACTCCAGGAGTCAGCACCTGTGTCAGATGGTATCGGAGCTTACACAGGGTTGATGATGTTATTGCCCTCATCAGTTGACATTGTTATGGACTAGTGATTGACCATTCAGGCCCAAGCATGGCTTCTGAGAAGGAGGTTACACAGTCTCCCTATACTCGAGAGTTGTGTGGGAATGCTGGGAAGGCGCATAGAAGTGGGTGGTGAGTAGGCTTTTAGGAGACTTTCACTTTGTCCTCAATGAGAAAAGGGACGGCATACTAACCAACTTCCTGAGATCAGAAGGAAGGAAACCTTCCAGCACTACATATTTAGGCAATGAATACACCCCTGCCATGCCCCCAGTTATGCGGACCATTAAGAATTTCTTTGCCAAAAATGATTGGCAGCCCATACAAATGAAACTGTAATTCCTGGCAAAGATTTGTATGTTTTTTTGTTTTTTTAAAGAATGGGGAAGTGTTAGGTTTTTCTTTACACTTTTGTCTCTAGTTTATGATGTACACGACTGAAATCTGGCCATGTTGGCAGTAAACGCCAACGTTCCTTTAAAGGAGAACTATGAGGTGAGTGATTTCCACTCATCCTTATAGTTAGAGCAGAAACGAGCACCAAAACGCTCACTTCCCAATCGTCTCCCTGCAGTGATCGGTGACAGTCAGTCACCGCTCCCCGCAGGGATTCTCCCCTACCATCCCTGATCAGACACCGCTGAGTGGAAGAATGAATGGGGGAGGGCACAGCTGGCTCGGGATCTGTCCCGGCTGCGGCACTCTCTGTAGCGGGCTATTGCCTGCGATATACTTACTGAGCTTTGGGTCACGGGAGGAGGTTAGTATATGTCCTCCCGTGACCCTATAGAGAACTATGGGGAAAAACATAATTCCATAGTTCCATTTTAAGTATTCTTTTTTTCCAGAATGGATACAGGCAGCATTTTGGTGCAATTGGAGTTTTGCAATAGCATAGGAAAAAAAAAAAAAACAAGCACACTATATACACTTTTATATATAGGAATGATGGTACTGCCTCAAACTCTACTTTTAGATCCTCCAGTTAGAGAAAACTGTGGTGCACCAAAATCGTTTTCCATAAGAAGTGATACATTTTTCTCAAAAGAAACCTGCCACTAGATAAATATGGAGCTTGCTATTGCTGATCACCTCATCTACAGTGCTAACTGCCTGGCTTGTATGTTGATGTTTTAGCTTCAGTAACTTCTGAGTCACTGGCTTGGAACAAGTATAGAAATAAGGAACTTAATATTGACCTTCATTTGCTGCGGGACCAGGTCATTAGCAGAGAGGCCCACCTCTCTAGTCAGCATCTCAGGTGTGGTGAAATGGGGTGTGCTCTTATATGTTCTCTTGTAGTGTGTATTTAAAACAATGGCAATTTGGAAGGAGATCAGAGTCTAGACATTATGACTATTATGACATTTATAAAAGCCCAGAAAACAGCGGATCATCCTCATCTTCAAATACCCAAGCCTCTCTCTTGTTGACAAACAGTGGCTTAAGACATCATAAAACTCCATAATTAGGAAAGTTATAAAAGACTCACTATGTGTAATGCAACAACCAGTTCCTCTAGCTGGATTTTGTACACAATCACTTTTTTGTAGATGGCAACTTAAAGGAAGTCCCAACCCAAGAACAAAAAAAATGTATATCTTCCAATTTACCAGTCCTTAAATGTGGTGACTGTATTTTCATTTCTTTTTCTTTTTTCTTCCAATTTATTTGTTTTTTTTCCTTTTTATTTTTCAGCTGGTGATCCAGCCGGTGTAACACTTCATGCCCTGAAGTGAAACTTCGTACTCACTGTATCTATGGAGAGCAGCATTGTCACTGTAGGAATAGAAGTGTTTTAGCACTACAGGACATCTCCCCCTATACTCATCTCCTTTAATGTAGGCAGGACATGTTGTTTTTTTTAATTTCACACGGGCAGGGTTGAGAATACTGCCTAAAATAACAATGCATTTTTGGCAGGATCAACAGGAATTGATTTTGCTTTCAGACAGATTTAAATATACAATTGAACATCTTTTGTTATGAGACCAAAAGGGAGCAAATAAGAGAAACTCTTTAAGTTTTGCATACACATTAAACCGTAAGACAGGCACACAGGCTCATAGGCAGTCTGTACTTACCCTTCTCTTTCAGTTTCAAAGTTAACTTGCTCAAAGCTATTCATGCTTCCTTTCCTATCACAACCTGATCATGCTCAAGCAAAATATTAATTGCTGGCTCAGTCATGCATCATGGAAGCAGAGAAAGTGACCCGTACCTGGCTGGCAGTACCAGATTTTTGGTGGCAACTGCAGAGTGCAGCAGTGGGGGAGAGGGTGGAGGTATGCATAACCTTCTTTAGCTGGCTGCTATTAAGTAATCCTGGAATGTTGTCTATTCTGGAATAGTATAGAATTTGAATGTAGCATACAATTTTAACTGTACAGAAAAAACTTTTCCTGCATTTTAAACTTAAAGTTAATATTGTGGATTTTTTTTAACATAGGTGCTGCATTCTTAAAAGAGAACTATAGGGTAAATGTTTTTCCCTATAGTTCTCAAGGGTCACGGGAGGACATATACCAGCGTCCTCCCGTGACCCAAAGCTCAGTATATCGTGTGCTACAGCTCGCAGTATACTGAGAGCACTGCAGCCGGGACGGATCCCGACAATGCTTTCGAGATCCATCCAGCTGCGTGAGTGACAGCTGGCTCTGCATATCTAGAGGCAGAGCCAGCTGTACCTGCCCCCTCCCCGTCTGTTCCTCCAGTCAGCGCTGGAGGATCGGAGCGGGGAGGGGGAATCCCTGCAGGGAGTGGTGACTTACGGTCACCGCCGTCTGCAGGGAGATGATCGAGAAGTAAGCGAGCGACGGTATGCGGTCGCTCACTTCCAGATCTTTTGAGCCGACGTGTGACAGTTTAGGTCGGCTCGAACTATGTCGGCTCTTCTGATTTTCACCTCCATAGTTCTCCTTTTAATTGAAAAAAATAATGGTGCATATGAATATTTTTAGTTCTTACTTTCAGCCAGCAGGTGGCACTTTAGTGTCTTTCCACATGTTTTTTAGGCTATTCTTACCTGCTTTGCTAAAGTCTAAAAAGTCAAACTAGAGCTTTCACAACTGAATTAATCAGAGCTTCCTCCTTCCCTACTCTGCATGCTTTTTCAAATAGATCCTTTAAATATTCCATATACATAGTGAAGAAAAAAAATAAAATCTGCATATAGTTTCTGTTTAACCACCTATGCTAATTTAACACCTGATATACCATACATACCTTTTTGGACACTGGAGCTCAGTGCTAAAAGTGCACAATTATGCCCTGGTATATAACAGTGCCAAGAATTGATTTCCAAATGCTAATGATTTAGTGTTTTGTGTAGTGGAATCTTACTAAGAGCTGTTCTTTGTCATCTGTTTATGTTCATATTTCACGCTTTTATCTGTTTTGAAGGCATCAGTAAAGTGTTAGACTGTAGTTCCAATGTCTAATTTTACCTTTGTTATGGTAAAGATAAAATATTGTGAGGGAGAGCCGTGCTGCCAATGAGGCGACAATCCAATTCATTGGCAGTCAATAGGAAAACTGTCCATTATATTGGTGGTCAGGGGAAAAATGTCTTCCCTTTATAGTGATTAAAATGACACCTTTTTCATACAGCTGAAAAGATCATTGATTTAATGCCGCTGGCTCTGCCAAGTGGTATTGGCCCCAGAGCTTGGCCATCACAAACAGATGGGAGATAAATCAGCTACAGCTCAAGCAGCCCTAGGGTTCCATGAACCCTGGTTGAGAATGGCTGCTATATAATATTCCCCCTTCACTCTTCCCAGGCAGCTACATATAAAGTTATGTAAGGAGGTAATTGGGTAATAACACAACTACCTTTTATATGACCAAACCTTTTTACGTTTTTGTCACCTGACAGCACACCTAATATATTGCCAAAAGTATGTAGACACCTGTAAAAATTGAGTTGAGGCACTCTCAGTGAAGGGTGCTGTTGTGGCTACAGCTTACAAAAACATTTTAGAACATTGGACCCTTCCCACTATATGGCAACAGTTTAGGGAAGGCCCTTATTGCTTCCAGTGTGACTGTGCCCATGTGCAGAAAACCAGCTGCATAAAGATATTTTGAGACATTTTGCCATTTGCACAGAGCCCTGACCTAATCCCTACTGAGAAACTTTGAAAGGAACTAATATGGCAGTTGTGAGCAAGGTCTTCTCATCCAATATTGATACCTGACGTCCTAAATGTTCTTTTGCTAAATGGGCACAAGTTCCCGTAGGCATGCTCTTAAGATCTTGTGAAAAGCCTACCCAGAGACAATGTGGGTGGGGAATCCAACTCCTTAATTTCCATGGTCTTGGTTTGGGATGTCCAACAACTTCATATAGGTGTGATGGTTAGGTGTCAACAAACTTTTGGCCACATAGTGTATCCTTAAGGAATTTATGGACAAGGATAACCTGTTTATTGACTAAAAGAAATGAACTCTTTGATAGATATTTCACTTCTGATTTGTATGCTTTAAGTGGTTTATAAAGAACAGCACTTAACTGGTATTTTTCTCTTCTAGGCTGTAAGTACGTTGGCGGATGTTGCCTGCAAATGCCATGGCGTGTCTGGTTCTTGCAGCTTGAAGACTTGTTGGCTGCAACTTGCCGACTTCCGGAAGGTAGGAGACCTTTTAAAGGAGAAATACGACAGTGCAGCAGCTATGAAACTCAACACCAGAGGGAAACTTGTGCAGGTGAACAGCAAATTCAACTCCCCTACCACGAGCGACCTGGTTTACATTGACCCAAGTCCGGATTATTGTGTTCGCAATGAAAGCACTGGGTCTTTAGGAACCCTGGGAAGGCTGTGCAATAAAACGTCGGAGGGCATGGACGGCTGTGAACTTATGTGCTGCGGTAGAGGTTACGATCAGTTCAAAACTGTTCAGACTGAGAGGTGCCACTGCAAGTTTCACTGGTGTTGTTACGTCAAATGCAAGAAATGTACCGAGATCGTTGACCAGTTTGTATGCAAGTAAGACGCAAACTGTGGACTACGAACAATATTGAATATCCGCATTAATTTATAGAGGTCACTTAGGAGTTGCAAGCATACAGCAACTGGATCCATTCTCTTTAATTCACTCAGCCGCTCTTGGGGGTAACATGGAAAAAAAAAGAAAAAAAAAGAACAAAATAATGGAAACGATGAACTGAAAATATTTATTTACAGAAATAAAGACTTTTTATAAGTATATAATTAGATAAAGACCGAAATGCACGGGATTTAGAAAATGTATAGTAGGTAAAGACAAGTTTATATGGAAAAAGAGAGTAAAAAGCAAAGACAGATGGCCAAAGACTTTTTTTAAGATTGTATTTAAGCGGTTTATGGAGCTTTCACTCCTAAAATGCTCAGAATTCTGTCCATCGGATACAAAAGGTTTTTTGTTTTTTTTTCTCTGGCAACATTTTTATTTTCTTATAAAAAAAAAAAATACTATTTGATGTGTGATACCTCTTGAAAATGTTGGGATTGCACTTTGTATTTTTACATAAAGTCTTATTAGTTCAGTTTAACATATTTCTGTTCAGCCAGCTGAAAATTTACATGAGTCAGATCAAGAATACAAATTACTTTTGTAATGATCACACACTTTTTTTATACTGGTTAAAAAAAATAATGGGAGAATATCGATCACCTCTATTTTGCTAGTTTGTTAGGTTGTATTTTATTTTCAGTTAAATATTTCATCTGCTTGACCCAGATAAATGGCTGCACATTACTCACAGAAATGTAGTCATATATCATGCTGTACTTAGATTAAAATATTTAAAGATCCACTTCTTTATGAGCTAAAGCCATTTAAATAATACAAATTCCTACTATGCAGTTTTTTTTAACAAGTCATATTTTACATAATATTAAAACTATACACTAAACTTTACATACCATATGGTAACATTTATGGGAAGTTGTGGTCTGCTGTTTTCTATTTCAAAGCTTTTGTGACTATATGTATATATCCCTAAATATTGCCAGTAATTAAATGTATTTATTTACCTAGGCAACTTTTCCTTTTTATTTCAGTGACTTTTTAAAAAAAATCATTTTTGACTTTTTTTTTTTTTATAATGACACATTATACAGCCTCTTAATCCTTAGTGTCAGTTTTCAAAGGGCTTGTTCTGAACACATTAGAGCACATACTGATAAATGGTTCATTATCTGTAGGGTCTAGTGATAAGTGAGAGGCACAAAGGGTGAATTTCACAAAATTTAATGCACTTAAAGCCATTCCCCCCCCCACGGAATTACCTCCTTTTGGAATGTCATTAAACATAAGCAACATTTTTTAACAACATGGTTTAAAAAATTCTTAAACTTGATAGTCTAAATTTGTATCATCCCAAAACTCCACAAAATTATTTTTTCTTCATAGCTGTGAAGTTTTTTTGTGTTCATTTCAATTTCCATCAAACCATGTAACTGTACCCCCCTCCCCCCCTTTACACTAAGCATA
>NW_017306457.1:143542-162243 GCF_000935625.1 Nanorana parkeri
TGTAACCTTCCCCCCCCCCCCCCTTTACAATAAAGGAAACAAAGAAAAAAATAATTTATTACAAATGCACAGCAAATGTAGGAAGCTACCATAATGCTAAAGTTTAGCACTGCAGAAATAAAATATTTTGGTTTTATTATGAAAAAAGTACTTTATATATTTTTTTGACAGCAAGATTATTTTTTCTTGAATAATTTGTTTTACCGACAGAGCAAAAATTACCAATCCATACTATTCATTTGAATTATTTAATGTAAGATATTTTACTTGTCATCCAGAAATGTAAATCTATGTTTTTCTTTTCTTCTGTATGTTGTACATGTAATGTACATATTTTGCAGCCCTATATAATTTGTATATTTTTCTGGCTTAAAAAAAAGAATTCCAACAAAAGGTACACGGCTTATGCCATAATAAAAAACAAAATATAAAATAAAAAAAACCTTGGTTATTATAAAGTGGTTTGATTTAACATCTTTTTACATAAAAATGGTAAATTGTTTTTTTTTTTAATAGGAAGGCTTAAATATAGTTATAGAAACTTCTTTTTTTTTTTTTTTTCTTATCCATGTGGCACTGCTCAAATTTTCTCCTAAGAAAGTCTGACAATCGCCCTTCACGAAGTTCTAGAAAAAAGGTCAAGGAACTCATATTATTTCAGATGTACGCAATTAAAATGTTTGTGTATAAAGTTTGCATACATTTTGCTGCATTTGGGAAGGAATGTACTTTATTAAGCATTATTGTATTTGAGCATCCAGATATGAAAATCCTATTTCATTCTGATTCTTTATTTATTCATTTTTTAAACCCACTCTTGAAAGTGTATTTTTAGTTATTTGTTTTTTCTAAAATTCTATTAAATCTAAAGTAAAACATAATTAAACAAAAAATGTAAAAACAAATCCAACTTACTGGTCCTGCCACTGTGGTGGCTGCATTAGTTCTCCATTCTCTAAACGAAAAACATTTATAGCAAATACAAGTAGTACCTACTAATTGTGGCAGAAATGTAATACTCTTCTCATTTCTTTTGAGATGAATTAGAAGCATAAAAAATGCCCCCATCACATCACCCCCCCTCCCCCCCCATTGCATAGAGGGGAAGGAGGGCCCTTCCCATCTAAGTAATAGCGATTGAACAAAGGCAACCACCTTATCTAAGGGACTGATAAGTTGCAATATACACTGCCTCGCCAAAAAAGAAGTCACCAACTAGGTTTCCAGTTTTGATCTTGGGTTCCTTCAGTTGGTCAGGTCTAGGTTCAGCAATGTTATGTCCTCAAAGAGTGAGGTCAGCTGCCTACCTGAATACACTGAATGACCAGGTTTTTGCATCAATGGATTTTTTTCTTCCATGGTGGCATGGACATATTTCAAGATGACAATGTCAGGATTCATCGGGTGGTTCAGGGAGCACAGGACATCATTTTCACATGTGGATTGGCCACCATAGAGTCCAGAGCTTAACCCCATTGAGAATCTTTTGGGATGTGCTGGTGAAGACTTTACGCAGTGGTCCGAATCTCCCAGCACAAGATCTTGGTGAAAATGTAATGCAGTTCTGGACGGAAATACATGTGGCATTGTGTAAGCTTATCGGATCGATGTCATAGCAAATATGTCCCATAATCAAAGCTAAATGTGGTCCAACAAAATATTAGATTGTGCGACTTTTTTGGGGGCCAGGCAGTGTATAACATTTCTGTTTTTGGGTTTACATATGCTTTATGGATTATTAGTAGGAGGGCTATTTGAAGAGCATCGATCTAAAGGCAGTTGGTAATATTAAAGCTGCTAGTGCAAAAAAGGTTATGGTGAGCATTCTTTTTTTCACGGCTTATTTTCTAAAAGTAATGGTAGAAAACTGGCATTTACGGCTGACACTTATAGGGTTATTCACAAAGCTAGCTGCAGGATCAGCTGTAGCTCCGGCTGATCCTTCAGCTAGCCTTGGCCGCCTGAGCCCTTAGGTTCAGTAGAACCGAAGGGCTACTGTACAGGCTATTCACTATCGCCCGCACAGCTCCTTAAGCTGGCCGAGCGGCTCAGTCGAGCTGAAGGCATATGCTTCAGCTCGACTGAGTTGAAGTGAAACCCGAAGTGGGTCAGCCTAAAGCCTCGCAACTGATAGCTGGGCGGAGCCAGCCGTGATCTCAGGGCTGGCTCCGGCCAGTTGCAATGACAGTTCAGCGTCATTGCTGAACCGTCATTTATAATGAGAACTTGGCTGAGCTCCCATTGTATAGACAGCAGGTCCTGACCAATAGGAAACAGTTGGTTAGAGCTAGCTGTCACTGCTAGCTCTGCCCAAACGTTTTCTACTTTTTTTCCCACTGTTTTTCTATTCAGCTCGGTACCACGGAGGTACCGAGCAGAGTAGCCGAGCCGAACTGCCGTTCAGCCCCTATGAGAACGGCAGCAAGTAACCTGCCGGAGGTTCGGCTCAGCCGATCCAGGTGTTGGATCGGCTGAGTCGAACTCCTTCTGCAGTTTGAGCCGGCCAAACAAGCCAGGCAAAGCAAGCCGATGTACGGCTGATTCCAGCCGATGTATGGCTGAAATCAGCTGTGCAAGCCTGAAGTGAATAGCCGAACAGTGTTCGGCTCACTTCACTTTGGGCCGGTTATTCACACGGCTGTGTTCTGGGTAGCCAGAGACCAAGTATTCTAGGTTGTCTAGATTTTAGGTTTCATGACAGAGCATGGAAGCAGCTGTCCCTTTTTTTTTTTTTTTATATTTCTTGGCAAGAAAAGTGGTACTTTTTGCTCAAAATAATTCCATGTTGATATATACCCCACTCATGCAAGATTGAAGTGTGAATTATAATGACAGGGTATTTTAAAGAACACAAACTTATTATATTACAGGTCACCAGTCCTTAGATGTGGTGGCTGCATTTGTTTTCTTTTTTCAGGCTACGTAGAATTTAGGAAAATACAGAAAATGACTGTTAGTCTTCCTAGAAATGCAGTAGTATTGTAACTTCCTGAGAATTGAAACCTCAAACAATGTCACCTTTCAAGCTGTCTTCTCTAAACTACAAATCCTTCAGCCCCTCCATGTAATGGAGATAAAGAGAAGAGGACATGTTTGTAGTCTGCATCAGTACAGAAGCCTAGAGTGAAAATGCTGCTCCTCCCTTAAAATTAAACAAACAAAAACTTTTTTTCTTTTAGTTTTGTATGGAGTAGATAACTAGGGATGCACAATACCGTTTTTTGGTATCAAGTATGAGTACCGATATATTTTTTACTGTACTTGCCGATACCGGAAGTCTCATTAAGGAAGCCAGGCGGCATGTAATGACTTGCCACCTGGCTTTCTGGGAAGCCGGGTGGCTTGTATAGACTTTCTTCCCAATTACCAGGTATGCAGTCTCCATGCTCCCTCATTACCAGGTGACAAGGGAGCATTGAGCCAGCTTTCTGGCCAATCAGAAAGCTGGGGGGGTGGGGGTGGTTAATGAATTGCCGCCTGGCTTCCTTGTTGGCCAGAAATCTGGCTCCATGCTCCCTCGTCACCAGGTGATGAGGCAGCATGAAGCCGGCTTTCTGGCCAATCAGGAAGCCAGGCAGCGAGTAATGACTCGCCGCCTGGCTTCAGTGGTGAGGGAGCATGGAGCCCGCTTCCCAGCCAATCAGGAGTTTGGGCTGCGTGTAATGACTCGCCACTTAGCTTCCTGATACTGGAAGTTCGGGTATCGGGCTAGGCATTGGAGCATTTGGGCGAGTACGGCACTTGCCCAAATACTCGGTATCGGCACCAATACTAGTATCAGTGCATCCCTAGTTATAACCCCTATCAGGTGTTTCTTCTGTGTGCCATTGGGGAGATTTCTCCACTTTCTGTTGGATAGCCACAACAGGAGTGAATGGGAATCCCTCCAAATTAAGGGAAACCCCTGGTGGTTATCAGAATCATCAGAACTTGTGTCCCTATTGTACGATTCCCATCTATTCCTGTTCTGGTGACCGCCCGAAATCTGTGATTTTCTTTCACTTTCAGTGATGAGCATCACCAGGACAAATAGGGTGAATCTCCCTAGCGGGGACACAGACCGCAATAGAAACATGACAGAGGTTCTGATTGCTGGTTATGTGTTAAGATGAAGCACTGAGATCTTGAGGAATGCTGAATTAAGTTTTACTTGCTTACAAGAATATTACATCAGAATACAGCATTGTGAAGGAAACGTTTAGAAAAAACAGCTTCCTGTGTATCATAGATAAGCGTGCACATAGAGAGTAACATTGCACTACAACACCATCTACAGCTCAAAAGACATTTGTATGTGCTGCTGTATTTCCCTCTCCGTGCTATCCAAAATTAAAAAAAAGTTTTGGCCTCAGTTGCACTTTAATACAGTGGAGTAAGTAAGCATGGTCACCCTAGGACAGGAAGTGTGTTACTGGCAGATTCACCAGGTAGAAATAAAGAGAAAATTAAAATGAATAAAGAAAATGAATGCAGCCACCACATCTACAGACTGGCAATCTGCAATATTTGGTTTAACGCTTTAACATCTGATGCCAAATGGATGGGCAGGACTGCGTGCTGGCTGCAGATGACGAGAACTGGCTCTGTGATGTGTAATCAATTTTCTAGCTTTCAATTTAGTGTGCATGGCATATACAGGTGTTGGTTTTGGAACTTTCATATTGTTTGAGAATGGCATGACATAAGCTGGAATTCTGTTTCGAATTTGTGTGAGTGTATAATTAGACTTCAAATTTAAACGTGACACATTAGCAGCAACATGTGCACAGCTCTCTCCGACCTTTTCTACAAAAGAAAATGACAACTACAAAGATGACATTGGAATCTTGCCCAGAAAGAACCAGCAACTGCAAACAGCTTGGCCTGGCATTTTAAGAAAGACTGTAATTATGGTCAGTGATGTCTTTGTTAAAGGAAACATGTACTGTAATGGCTCTGTCTATTTTTGTTTTACTTTTTTCATCTATAAATGTTCAGCAGTACACATGCAGTTCACCATATGTCATGGCACCGTATAGTCACTGCTGTTTAGATTATAATCTTTATCGTACGGTAGGGCATGGGCTGCACACAAGCACTTAGCTGTATTCTTAAGAGGAGCAAAAACAAATAATTAAAACCAAATATATACAACGATCAGCCATAACATTATGACCACCGAGAGTGAAGTGAATAACATTGATTATCTTGTTACAATGGCACCTGGAAGTGTGTGGAATATATTAGGCAACAAGTAAACATTTTGTCCCTGAAGATGTGTTGGAAGCAATAAAAATGGCAAGCTTAAAAATGTGAGCCAGCGCGTCCCCAGGCCAGGTGTCCCCCGGTGCGGCCGCTGGGTGTCACCTGCTGGGACGTCATCGCACGCACTCACATAACTGCTGTCGGCTATCTCAATAATTGACACCGGCAGAGAGAGAAGGGGTCGTTCATCCAGCGGGATAAGATATGTTGCCAGGTCCCCTCCTCTCTTGTGCAGATGTTAGGCTCTTGGTCCGTGATCGAGTGCCTGACTTTCCAGAGGGGGTGACACCAAAATGACTCGGTAATTGTGGTGTCGCCACCTATGATGGTGTCACCCAGTGCGGGCCACACTTTGACTTTGACAGGGGCCAAATTGCAATGGCTGGATGACTGGGTCAGAGCAACTCCAAAACTGCAGCTCTTGTGGTATGTTCCCCGTGAACCGGCAACAAAGTCTTGGGCGGCCAAGGCTCATTGATGCACGTGGGGAGCAAAGTAGGCCCCACCTCACAATGGCCTGGTGCCAAATGCCACAGCATACTTTCAGAGGTCTAGAGGAGTGCCTGCCATGACAGGTCAGGGCTATTTTGGTGACAAAATAGGGAATACTGTATCGAATAAGTTGTAATTTCCCAGTCAACAGGCTCTGATGTAACACTTGAAATGGAGGTGCTTGCTTAAGACAGAGACATGTCGAATACCAGGGTCAATTTTTTGAAAATCTGACTACTTTATGTTTGTTTATAGGAGATATTAGGACCTGTTTGCTCAGAATGTTCATATATATCTCAGGTTCTCAGGTGTATGCCAAAAACCACATTTTATCCTTGACGTATCAGTTTTGTTTTATAAAGGTCTCAGTTAAGCACTATAATTATACAATGGTCTGCTCACCATTACAAACAAATATATCTCCTTTACAGAAACAAATCCACTAAGAGGTCCCTGGGGTCAGTAAAAGCACCTAAAATGTGTTTATAGTATGGACATGGATATAAATGTTGGTTAGATGTGCAGGCACAACATATGATTGCGTACGGGTACCAATATTTATTTCTCGGTACTAGCCGCTATCAAGTGCTGATACCGGTACTTCCCTAGAATGGAGTCGGCTTCCCAGCCAATCAGGTAGCTGGGTGGCGTGTCATTACCTGCCGTCCGACTTCCTGATTGGCCAGGAAGCTGGTTCCATGCTGTTTGGCCTGCTCGATGTTCCCAAATGGCATCGAGCCGCCCAAACAGCATAGAACCAGCTTCCCGGCCAATCAGGAAGCCGGGGGGGGCAAGTCATTACCTGCCACCCAGCTGCCTGATTGGCTGGGAAGGCAGCTCCATGTTCCCTTGCGTCACCGCCGGTCAGAGGAAATCTCCCTCTGACCGAAAGTTCTGGTATCAAGGGTAATTATCGGAGCATTTGGGCGAGTACGAGGCCAGAGAGTCACAGGTTGGTAAGAGCTCTTAGCAACTTGGGTTGTTCTGGCCAAAAGGGGGTGTGACTCATTGAGATGCCACCTGAGGCATGCGCCTCAGGCTGCCCCATTAAGGGGACAGCCCTGACTGACCCTTTACTGAGCAGTAAAGAGCAATCAGCCCGGAAAATCCAATCTGGTCATTTGGTTGTTTTCCTGAATTTGATCTGTAAAGCTATTATACACTTTACAATCACTGCCAAAAAGTTATATCAATAGACATCTTTTTATTCCATTATGATTGCATCCATTAAGAAATAAATGTCAGTAGTCCTCTGCCGATAATCTTTAATTTCCATAACTATCAATGCTGAATTGGAATGAACCGATACTTTCACTGTAGGAGAAGACACGTATGCGTTTGAAGAGGTTAACTTGATGTTGGGTTAGATTAGAGCTGGGGATACGTTTTAATGAACATTACCACATTGCAAAATGAAAAAAATTAGCAAATAAGATTTACCTGTCCCACCACTAATCTTTGCTCTCTTCAAGGGATATGGTGTCCAGAGAATCCTCTTTATTAGGCACACTTCCACGAATATCAGATTGTTGGTCCCCTGGTGAATGCTACAGTTCCTTCTGCTGGCCTCTGTGTCATTGTAGCACACGGTATGATGTAGGGTTGGCAGAAAGAGCTACAATGCTCAGGGAATACCAGCAATAGGACACTGTGAATAGTATTCTTTTTCACTGTAGCTCTTAAAGTGTACATTAACCCTAACAATAAACTTATCTTATTTGCTTCCTTTTTGGTCTGTCTTATATACCATTGGAAGTATTTTGTTCATCTGTTTGATAAGTGCAATACAGATTTGTTGATGTTGTCAGAAATTCAGAGCTGCCCTGTGTCCTCTCCACACTTCCTTTGTTATGTAAAAAAAACTCTGGACAGGGCTCACACCACTCAGTCCAAAAGAGCTCAGAGTTGTCATCCCACATCAGGGCTTAACCTCCCTGGCGCTACAGTGTAATCCTGAGTGTGGCTCGGGGTTACCGCTTTTGGTACTGAAAATTAACCCCAAGCCACACTCACGATGAGTGAGGCTCGGTGTTAATTTTCAGTACCAAAAGCGGTAACCCCGAGCCACACTCGGGATTACACTGTAGTATCACTCACCTTGTCCCTCCGAGCCCCGCTGTGTCCTCCGGCCGATGCCGGCATCCGTCTTCTGGGTTCCTCCCTGCGAGCGCCGGCTTCGTAGGGTGGCGGAACCGGCGGGAAACTCAAAAGTGAAAAATAGAAAAAAAAAAGGAAAAAAAAGAAAAGAGAAAATACTGACATAATCAGACCGCCAGGGAGGTTAAGTACTAAGTGCAGTTTCGGCAGATCAAAAAATATTTCTTTTGTACGTGTCTTTAATGAGACAAAACAGAGGAATGTGTATGTAGATATCTACGGTATGTTTTTTAAATAAACTACAGGTCTGTCATCAAAAACCAGCAAGCTCAGAGTATCTCTGCATGCAGTACACACGCACGCACGCTCAAACCATACTGGTTACACGGTATATCCTTTTAAGCATAAATACTGCAAAATTCAAACAAAGAATTATCCTTCTCTAAAACTTGGATGGAAACTACTGTGAGATGAATGTACTCTACGTTTCAAATAAATTCATCTTGGAGTAAATTTCAGTCCAAGTTTTAGGGAAGGTTAAATCTTTGTTTGAGTTTTGCAGTATTTACACTTAGAAGGATATAGTGTATAACCAGTATGGTTTAAGCAAGTGCCCTGCATGCGGAGCTACTTTGAGCTTGCTGCTTTTTAAATGACAGTTCAGTTGTTTTTAATAGTGGCGGCAAATATGTGTTTTGCATTTGTGTAGAAATAAAAAAAAAAGTCTACCAATAAAGAGTTTGTTGGGTGCAATTGAGTGTGACTTCTGTTCTTTTTGGTCCCATTCACACCTAAGCTGTTTGTCGCTCGTCGATCAGTGCGACAAACAGCTCAACACCAAGTATCTCGTTCATTTCTCTGGCCCCTGTGCACATGTTATCGTTTTGCCACAAGCAGAAATACGCCTGTCACATGAAATACTGTTGAGTATGTGTTTAGATGAAGCACTGAGATCTTGAGGAATGCTGAATTAAGTTTGACTTGCTTAGACGAACATTTCATACATGTAGACATGATTACAGCATTCCTCAAGATCTCAGTGCTTCATCTAAACACATAACCAAGAGGTAATGGGCCCAGACACTGAACAGAATACTGCAAGTCAACAGGAGCCGCATCCAAGCTGCTGAAAGATGGTGAGCGGTTCGGAAATTAAGTTTGCAATCGCAAAGCTCAACAATAGCAACTACCAGATATGGAAGTTCAAGCTTGAAATGCTGCTAAGCAAAGATGACTCGTGGCAAGTACTGAGTGCAGACAGACCCAGTAATGGACCCGTGGAGTGAGACTAATACACAGGTGTACAACCAGGTTGAAATCAAATAAAAATGGTAAATAAGAGGAGGTGATTTTTATCTTCGGATAGTAGCTCTAAATTCTACCCGGAGTTCAGCTTTAACTTTACTGCATGTACTTTCTTTCCTTTTGTTATATTCATGCTGGGTGATAAAACTTTTTCTTTAACTTTAAAGCAAATGATATAATCCATGCTCCAGTTAAATTTTCATTCATCTTTTGTTCTCCATTCAGTTGAAATGGTCACTCATCCCGTGCGTTGCTGAAATATTTTCCTCTAGAGTAATATTTACTGTCGGCTCCCCATCTCCTGACACAAATGGAAACATTTCAAAATAAGGTTTAATTTCAGTGGAAAATAAAAGTGAGCTATGTTCAAGTGAAAATGTGTAGTTTCCTACATGCCTTTTTTTGTAGTAAAGATCAAATAATACATATTTTGGGGGCTAGGTCCAAACACTTTTTTTTTAGGGGGGATTTTTAATGGCAACACCTTTGTGTTGGAGTTCCTGACTTTGTTTCACCACTCCATGGAAGAAGCAATTAGGTGATTCAAATGACAGTGTCTACCCAAAGCTAAAATGTCCATTATGAGAGGTTTAAGGCCCCATTCACACCAGATGCATTTCAACGGATGCCAAAACAATGAAAATGAATGGGAGCAGTTCACATAGTGTTTTGTGTTGCGCTGCCCTCCACTAAAAAAAAGTAGAGCAGGCTCTACATTTTTTCAATGCAACACAACGGACTGGTGGGACCTGCTAATGCATGTTAACGCAATGCAGAACCAATACCTTATACTGTATAGCTTAGTGTAAAAATGAAACAAAAAAACCAACCCCCCCCCCAAAATGCTATGTAATGGATGTCAATGCAGTATGCAACCTCATTGACTGCGTACCTCTGTTGACTCATGTTTTTTTCTCTGATTCCGGTGTGCCTGCACCCTTATTCTTTAAATATAGAAACAGAACCTGTGATTACAAGATTAATTTCTACAGTTGACTGATCACTTTCCTCCCTGATAGAGACGTGAATGGCACCCTGCACATTAACAGATTTCACAAAATCATACCAATCAAAACCCGCCCCAACCCTTGTCCATGTTCTAAAAAAGTGTTTTTTGGTCTAATCTTGCCACTGCAGAAATTTTCCATGAATTTCTGTCCCCGTGGAACCACGCCACTGAGACAGGAAGTGTGGGACCTCTCCTTAAGGCACACTATTCACAATACATGTACAATTTCCTTTCAATCTGCAAGGAACCAGTGGCATAACAATAGCCACGGCAGCCCATGTGGCTACGATGGGGCCCAAGGTAGGTGGGAGGTCCTATAAGGGATTATGTTAAGGAAAACTAAACTGTGAAGCTTCCAGTATAGAAGGGCTGAAGACAGACCTCAAGATAGTTGCTAGTCACAGATTCCCCTCTGCACACCAAAAAGCATTTGCACAGCTGTCTTATCAGTGTAGATTTATTGCGCTCTGACATTAACCATGTATGCATATTGCCATAAAAAATCCCAGAGTTTCTCCTCAGCTAAAACCTCATTGGATAGCTGAGATTTGTAGTCCTACAACTTTAGTTAAAGAAGTTTGTATTAGGGTTATGGAGTAATTGTATGAAAGAGCATTTTATACTATAAAATATTATTCTGGTAATTACTATTTTTGCTGCTACAACTACACATTCTATACACAGTAATGGTCCCTATAGTGTACTTACTATTGTGACAGCTCTTTTGCTACCTGCCCTTGATTTAGGCATACTTTATATTTAGATCAATGATACAAATCATCATATGCACACTGCCAGCAGCTATAGAGAGAGTTAGAAGGGTTCCCCAATGAAAAGTCTGGTATGGGGTTGATGGGTCATGTCTGTAGGAGGTATGTGCAGACGTGATAGCTAGCCAAAAACCCAACTGAAGGAATGCACACAGTAAACTGACAATACTGTTGCTAACTGAGAGGCAATGGCTTAGTGTTGTCAGCCTTCAACAGGAAATCCTGTTAAAAGTACTATCACCAGGTAGGAGTCTGCAAAAGATGAAAGAAAAATGTGCTTAATAAAACTGTATACAGTGAGATGTAATGCCCAACATTAAAAATTAAAAGTTAAAAATTACATTTTAGGTCTACATAATCTTTAACATTGGGGACCATCTCCAGTGGACTTCCCGTTATCCAGGTACCCAAAGATGGAAAACCTACTGAGGGCCAAAGCTGTGGTATCATAGGTTGTAAGATGGTCAGGTTGTACTTCCATCACATCCATATTGCATGACAAATGGAAAGAAGAAGAAATTAAAAGACTTTGCAGGTAGTCAATATGACTGCTTGAAAACTGATTTTCCTTTTTCGACTGTTGAGTCTCTCACAATATCCCCATAATACTTGAGCTGTGAGGGTTGTGCAAATAGATATTCAGAAACAATGAACTGATATATGCGGTAAAAGTGTTTGGATTTCTTAGCGGCCGCTGTCAGGCCCAGAGATAAATCAAACGCTGCTCTTAACAGCTTTGCCAAAAAGGTGATCTGCAGCCTGTCAGCATTAGCTTTTGACTGTTTAAAAGACATTCCCTGCTTCCCAATGACATTCCCAGATCGCGGCACTGTGATGTAAAGTGCTCCAGAGAACAGATTTGCTGCCATTCTCCAAACATTCAGATGTTCCCTTCTCTGTTCTGTGTCCAGTTCCTGTGCGGCACAGTCCCTCTAAAATGCACATCTGGAGCCCAGATACATCAGCCACAGACAACATTGCTAGAGACAACCTGGGATTTTTTAGCAGAAGGACCGTCATGCTTAGGTAAAAAACAAATGATGATGTGATTAGGTACAAAATGATCATATCATCATTTTTAACATGCAGATTATGGTTTTAAAGTCACTCTTAAGTCTAGAAGTTTTTATTTTTTTGCTTCTTCTACTTTTTTTTAAAGGCATGCTAGCGTTTTTTTTTTAACTTATCTTTTCCTGAAAGGTGAACAATACTCTTATTTGACCCTGTGTCATCAATAGAGGGACTTTCTAAATCTTCAATACACTAGAGCAGGGAGAAGGGATCACAGACGCCATGTTTTACTTCCACCAGATGCAAGGCTCGCATAGGACTACATTTGCTATGAGAACTGTACCTGCAGACTCTATGGAAAAATGTAGGCAGGGCTATGGATGTGCCTGTAGGCCAGGAGATTCATCCAGGCATGGCCGCCATCAGCGGCAGCAACAAGTGTTCCAGAATTTGTTGTTGCATTAATTTACTGCACTGGGGGGGCCAATTAGATTCAGCTGCAGTATACTGTATGTGCTAAAACTGGACCTGTTCAGAGTGATAATTATATCACAGAGTTATAAGGTCTTTCACTGTCCAATCAGGCTGATGGTGTCTTCTTGATCAAACTGTGTTGTAGCAGCAGTTGAGATTAAGAAATCTAAACAGCTATGGCATTAAAAACTAGAGAAAAGTTTTTGTTTAAAGCGGAATTCTTCTTCCAGGGCACGATTATGTATTTTATTATTCGTTTATATAGCTCTGACATATGCCAGAATGCTTTAGAAAAGACTGAAACATAAGCATTAGTCCCTTCCCCCAAAGAAACTTACAATCTAATGTTCCTACCATAACCACACAGCCTTACACAAAAACATACATACTAGCCAATGAAGCTATGTAACTTATGAAAGTTTATTTTTAGGCACAACCCATTAAACTTGATATGTATCCCTTATAAATGCATAAAAAGAACGCAGGCACCCATGGCATAGCTTTTTTTTTTTTAAATCAGGAATAATTCAAGCGCATCAGGTCACCTCATTGTTTAAAATCCCAAGTTGCCAGTAATGTGACGTTCTGGGGATACCAGTTGCTAAGCCATGTTGTTTTGCAGGTACTAGTATTCTCATTACCCCCCACTGCAGATTCTTTGCTGTCTTTCAGACAGAATAGGAGGTAAATAAAGGGGTACATCACATAATTATGCAACCTGAAATGCAGTCCAATTCAGCAGAACATGTAGGAACGTTCTGGAATTTGTTTCCAATGGTTTTTTTTATTAAACTCTAAAGAAAGAAAGCCTGTATTGAGAGATATATAGGGGCGCCTGTCTTCACTACTTTCTAAGGCACTGGTTTGCAACAATCAGGGATCTAGTATTTTTAGAAAAGTAGGTGAGCAATGGTACCTTCCATACTTCCGTAGAGTAAATATTTGTGAAGGTAGATTTTGGTGGAATCAGTGATTTTTACCCAAACGCAGTGTTCCTAGATAGCATTAAGCTGCGTGTTACAATCTGATTATATAATCTCCTTTAGCTAGATCAATAACTATGTATTGCAAGGGCCTACCTGATGCACATTGAATTGATTGTTTAGTTAAGCCCTTACGTACAGACACTCCAATTTGTGCAGACTGTGTGGTGGCATAGGGTCCTATTTATATGAATGAGGTGGGCACTGGGACTCCCTCTCACTGTCAAGTAGACCTGGGCATTGCTCCAGTCTAGGAGACATTCCTTATCATATCGTAAGGCTCCATTCACTCTGAGCGGATCGCCACTCGAAAATCGTGCGACTTGCAGCGCGATATCGCGAGATCTCGCTCGTCCTATGCTTTTCAATGGCGCTTTTTGAATCTACCGTGCAATATCGCCTGTCGCTCGTTGCTGCTGCTCGTCGCTTTGTAGGACCATTTTTCGGCGGATGTCGCACAATTTTTCTCTTTTTGCATGCAGCCCGACAGTGAAGGTCGCGGGATCGTCGCTCGCACGGAAATCCGCTCTAGTTAAGTGTCGCGCAGTGTGAATGGGGTGTAACTGTTACACTGGTCTATAATATCCAAGTGGTATTGAGCAGCAAGAAGCTCCTTCATGACCTTCCTGCTTAACACTGAGATATGAAGAATGTATTTCCCATTTCCTCTTGGTGCCTTTTGGGCAGGAAGTGAGGGATGTTGTCCACTGTCTGACATATTATGCACTGTGAGAGAGTTCAGGGCACCAAAAAACTCTACTATGTGACCTCAACTGCATCTATTTAAAATAGAACTATGGACAACAACCTTTTTGTGCCATAGTTCTCTTTAGGGTCACAGTAGGACATATACTAATAACCACCTATGACCCAAAACTCAGCATATAGCAGGCAATAGCCTGCTATATGCTGACATTTCACAACTGCCTGCAGCTGGGACAGATCCCGACAATATTGATTGATTGACAGTTCAATTTTGATTGACTGCTGGCTCTGCCTCTCTAGGCAGAGAGCCCCCTTCCCCATCCGTTCATCCAGTCAGCTCTGGAGAAATAGAGAGGGGAGAGGGGAATCCCTGCGGGGAGCGGTGGCTGACAGTTATTGCTCTCTGCAGAGAGAAAATTGGGAACTCAGCAATATGTGATTAATAGAGCCGACGTGAATTGATGAATCTATCAATAGAGCCGACGTGTGAAAGCTTCAGTGTTACAGGTCGGCTCTACTTATGGGGATGAGTGTAGTTCACTCTCCTCACAATTCGCCTTTAACTATACAACATAAGCATGGGCATACTGTCATACCATTTGTGCAGAACGTAGAGCTCAAAACCGCAATCTCATCGCTGATGGTGACCACCAAAAATCACTATTCTCCACTGTCACATGCTGAAGGGTCTTTTCATCTTCTCTGTTCTGTACTTGTGTAATTGACTACGGAATTGTTTGCTGATGTTATTTGGACTGAACATGCGAGTAGAATGGACATCGGATTTATACATTGTGTTTTAATAAATGGTATCCCATGAGGAGAAGGTGCTGTTTTCAGAATGTAGAGCTGCATAAGGGTCCTCAATATGGGTCAAATAGTCACGGTCACATGCCTGTCAACTGATTCAAAGCAAATGTTTTTACTTGTCTAGCAGTTAAATGGGAGGGCAAAAATTGTTCTCAAGTTGGGGCCTTTTGGTGACTATGTCTGCCACTGACCGTAAATAAGTAAATGCAAATGGGCATGTAAATAAATGAGGGGGCTCCAAATAGTTCTTACTCAAAGATCCTTTGTTGACTACATCAGCCACTATGTTAGTTTGTTAGTTGTGGCTGTTTAGCAATTTATTGAGAAAATTACCAAATTCATTTTTTTGTTGTAACTATCTATGTAAATTTTAGGAAATCCTTTTACATGGGAACAAAGATAGGTAGTGTGAATTGTTTTGGTTTGTTTGGCGATTGTTGTAAAGTTCCGACAACAATCTCTGCTCTATTTAAGCTTCATGGAACATGTGAAATATTTTGAAAATGGTCTCCTTTGCAATTCATTTATTATGTTAAATGACTGTTTTTTTGGTTGGCCATCTCCCTGGGGTGTCATGTTTCATTCTTATAGCTGAGTAAGTATTCCGTACATTTATTATCATTCAGAAGAAAAATGTTTCTAATCTTTTTTTCATACGCCGCAGAGATATTTTGATGATGTGAAAACATTCCTGTCCGTCTCGGACATATTGGCTTGCTGCGTTTTCGCTCAGCTTTATAATGTACAAGTCATATTGTAATAGGTGTTTCAGTACTAAAGTTTCTTGGCTCGCCGCGGCTACAGTATCTCCTTGCCACAGTTACTGAGGAGCCTGATACCGATGGCTGCAAAGTTTTACACAAACATTCCTTTCTCCAAGTTCAACTTTGCACCAATCTGTTGTTTCTTCCCACACTGCAGTATAAGCATGAACACTGGATCTCATTTCAAGGCAATCTGGGTGTAGGGGCTTTAAAGCCCAATTGAACCTTCAGTTTAAATCAGTTAAATACATTCCAGGTGCACAAAATCAAAAGGTGTTCAAAGCCTTAAGGTGCCCATACACTGCATGATTCTCGTACGAGAATCGCGGGAAATCCCGCGATTGTACGAGAATCGTGCAGTGTGAATGAAGACGTGCGACCGTTTCTACTGTACGGTCGCACGTCTTTTGTCTAAGGAGCATGCTAGAAAACCAGCCAAAAATCTTACGATTTTCGGCTGGTTTGAATGATGCTCGGGAGACAAATGATGCTCGGGAGACAAATGCCGAACGGGCCGGTGTGCGCACGCGCACACTGCCCGTTCGGCATTGCGGTCATCGGAAGCTCGCCCCTCAGGGGGGCAGGCTTGCTATAATCGCAAGTACGATCTGCCTGTCCAAGATGGGCAGATCGTAAGTTTTTTTTAAATTACTTTACAACCAGTAAAGTGTATGGCCACCTTAACAGATCATTTTCTTTCTAAAGCAGCCACAGCTTGAGTAGAAAAGCTTGTGCCCTGCCAGCAGCTGCAGAGAGACCCTTGCTCTCTGAAGCTTGGAGAAGCAGTGATCTCCCTATAGTGGTCTGACAAGTCCCCTGTTGAGTTAGGGCCTGAGATCTCCAATCAGTGGGTAGCATGAGCTTTGATGATTGCAGAACTATAGGTCTGACTCTACAGGGGGTGTGGCAGGGTTCTGCAGTAAGACCACTGCTTCCCTACTTTTAGTCAACATTTCAGGCCTGAAATAGTCCAGGGTCCAATAGTTCTGACATCGAAGCCGCATGCGGTCGTAAATCAGAGGAAAAAAAAAAAACTTTCTCCCCGGACAGGTTCGCTATGCTCGATCGAGCATCGAGCATAGCAAACCTTTCTCTGGTTTTTTCTATTTCTGACATCGGGCCGCAGGCCATAATCAGTGAGAGAAAAAAAAAAATAAACCCATAGGAACACACAGCTAGATTCCTATTGGCTATTTCACTTTGCAAAAGCCAATAGCAAACTAGCTATTGAGCCCGCCCTCTGCTGCTGCCAATTAGCAGAGGGGGACCTGAAATTAAGGTCCAGTTCTAATGATAGCATTCCTATGGTGGTTTTTATTCTGACGGCGTACATATCTGCTCCGGTAGGCCTGCACTCTCTCACCCCCCCCCACATGGTGCTGCTTTAATGTATTGCTGGGGTAGTCGGTAGTGGGATTTGTAGTCCTCTCTAGCTGCTAGTACATTGTGCTGTACCATCAGCTATAGCGGACTACAAATCCCAGCAATACATTATACACTATACATTTGTTGTATTCCTCTGTAGCTGGCGTTATTCTGCGTTGCGCCGTATAATCATTACACGGCGCACTGCAGAATACCAGCAGCTGTAGAGGACTACAACTCCCAGCAATAATAAATTATACGTCGCAATGGAGAATAAAGCCAGCTACAGAGGACTACAAATCCCAGCAATAGTACATTATAGTATAATGTACTATTGCTGCGATTTTCTGTATTCCTCTGTAGCTGGCGTTATTCTGCGTTGTGCCGTATAATCATTATACAGCACACTGCAGAATACCAGCAGCTGTAGAGGACTACAAATCGCAGCAATAATAAATTATACGTCGCAATGGAGAATAAAGCCAGCTACAGAGGACTACAAATCCCAGCAATAGTACATTATAGTATAATGTACTATTGCTGCGATTTTCTGTATTCCTCTGTAGCTGGCGCTATTCTGCGTTGAAAATACTTTTACTGTTAGGGGTTGCCACAACTTGGGCAATTTTATCAAAGGGTCGCGGCACTAGAAAGGTTGAGAACCGCTGAAATAGAGGATTTGTTGTCTCCTTTAAGCAGTGGTTCTCAAACTGTGGGTCGCTGTGTGTCCTCCTCAGCCCTCTCCTAGCGCAGCAGTGTCAGTTCTCATGCCACGCCGCCCGATGTCGCTGCAGCAGCCACGTCATCCCTAAATTTTACCATTGGGGGTCACCACAACTTGGCAAATGTTACCAAGGGTCCCGGCCCTAG
This sequence comes from Nanorana parkeri, assembly GCF_000935625.1. Lineage (NCBI taxonomy): Eukaryota > Metazoa > Chordata > Amphibia > Anura > Dicroglossidae > Nanorana > Nanorana parkeri. The sequence continues at coordinate 161,442 of NW_017306457.1, forward strand.
AAAGGTTGAGAACCACTGGTCTAGGACTAAATAGCTTTTCTGCCAACAAAGGTCTGGTTATTCTACAAACAAATTTTAATTATAATCACCCTAATTTAGATTTAGGATAACATAAAGGTTTGAAAATGGAGTACTGTATATTTCTAAAATTGATGTCCGTATCTCTGCAAGTTGGATATTCTGTAAATCAAAACAAGGATCATTGAAATTTCCATGTGTATCTATACTTTTAACACAAGACCACATAGTGATGTGTGTGAATGAATCATGCATACAGATGAATATGTTTGGACTGGTGCTACGCTACCTATACATAGCACTGTGTAACGTAAAGCAGATCTAAGCCCATTGGCTAAAACCTCAAATAAGCTTCAACAGGTCAAGGTAACGTCTAAAAGTGTTTGTGTTTCAAATTTGGGGCTCTAGTTTAATAGAATATCTGGTGATTCCGCCATAAATGTTTAGGTACTTCCTGCTTCATGGTGACAACTGTCTCCCAACTGTGCCTCTGCATTCCCACATGCATCCCTGGTTGAGACTACATTTTGTTGACACACATTGTGTATGCATGGCCCACTGTTGTCAGAATCAGGAAGCTGGTCCAGAACAATGATGTGCAGACAACACTAGAGCAGGTGTATTAAGCCGTAATATCTCTGAAAGAGGCTGGAGGAGATCAGCAGCAGCCAAATGCAAAAAAAGAATGTAAAAAGGTGAAAACAATATTTTCAGGAGTGTCGCTCCCCTGTCCCCCCCCCCCCCCCCCCCCCCCCCCCGCGGTTTTCCCCCACACCCACACCGC